>NC_134831.1:118522184-118835727 GCF_004210375.1 Tachypleus tridentatus
GTTTAGTTCTCTTTTCCAGCTTTTATTTCCAGTTTTAGTTACTCTTTTCCCAGCTTTTTATTACCAGTTTTAGTTACTCTTTTTCCAGCTTTGGTTTAGTTACTCTTTTCCAGCTTTTATTTCCAGTTTAGTTACTCTTTTCCAGCTTTTTTTATTTCAGCTTTAGTTACTCTTTTCCCCATTTTTTTACTTCAGGTTTAGTTACTCTTTTCCAGCTTTTTTTATTTCAGTTTAGTTACTCTTTTCCTCCTTTTTATTTCAGTTTCAGTTACTCTTTTCCCCTTTTTTATTTCTAGTTTTAGTTACTCTTTTTCTCTTTTTATTTTCAGTTTAGTTACTCTTTTCCAGCTTTATATTTCAGTTTTGGTTATCTTTTCCCCATTTTTACTTCCAGGTTTAGTTACTCTTTTTTTCCTTTTTATTTCAGTTTTAGTTACTCTTTTCCAGCTTTTTATTTCAGTTTAGTTACTCTTTTTCCAGCTTTTTATTTCAGTTTAGTTACTCTTTTCCCATTTTTTGATACCAGTTTAGTTACTCTTTTTTCCAGCTTAGTTACTCTTTTCCAGCTTTTTTTTCATTTCAGTTTAGTTACTCTTTTTTCAAGCTTTTATTTCCAGTTTGGTTCTCTTTTTCCCATTTTTACTTCAGTTTAGTTACTCTTTTTCAGCTTTTATTTCAGTTTTCAGTGACTCTTTTTCCCCCTTTTATTTCTAGTTTAGTTACTTTTTTTCTCTTTTTTTTTTTTCAGTTTAGTTACTCTTTTCCAGCTTTTATATTTCAGTTTTAGTTATCTTTTCCCATTTTTTTACTTCAGTTTTAGTTACTCTTTTTTTCCTTTTATTTCAGTTTTAGTTACTCTTTTTCAAGCTTTTTATTTCAGTTTAGTTACTCTTTTCCAGCTTTTTTATTTCAGTTTAGTTACTCTTTTCAAGCTTTTATTACCAGTTTAGTTACTCTTTTTTCAAGCTTTTATTACCAGTTTAGTTACTCTTTTTTCAAGCTTTTTTATTTCAGTTTAGTTACTCTTTTCCAGCTTTTTTATTTCAGCTTTGGTTACTCTTTTCCCATTTTTTTATTTCAGTTTAGTTACTCTTTTCCAGCTTTTATTTCCAGTTCAGTATCTTTTCCTCCTCACTTTTATTTCAGTTTCAGGTTATCTCTTTTCCCCTTTTTTATTCTCAGTTTAGTTATCTCTTTTTTCTCTTTTTTTATTTCCAGTTTAGTTACTCTTTTTCCAGCTTTATATTTCCAGTTTTAGTTACTCTTTTTCCCCATTTTTTACTTCCAGTTTTAGTTACTCTTTTTTTCCCTTTTTATTTCCAGTTTTAGTTACTCTTTTTCCAGCTTTTTATTTCCAGTTTTAGTTACTCTTTTTCCAGCTTTTTTATTTCAGTTTAGTTACTCTTTCCAGCTTTTTTATTACCAGTTTTAGTTACTCTTTCCAGCTTTAGTTACTCTTTTCAAGCTTTTATTTCCAGTTTTGGTTACTCTTTTTCCAGCTTTTATTTCCAGCTTTAGTTATCTTTTCCCCATTTTTTTACTTCAGTTTGGTTACTCTTTTCCAGCTTTTTTATTTCCAGTTTCAGTTACTCTTTTTTCCCCTTTTTATTTCCAGGTTTAGTTACTCTTTTTCCCTTTTTTTTTCAGTTTAGTTACTCTTTTTCAAGCTTTTATTTCAGTTTAGTTCTCTTTCAAGCTTTTTTATTTCAACTTTAGTTACTCTTTTCCCATTTTTTACTTCCAGTTTAGTTACTCTTTTCCAGCTTTTTTTTTCAGTTTCAGTTACTCTTTTTTTCCCCCTTTTTTTCTAGTTTTAGTTACTTTTTTTTTCTCTTTTTATTTCCAGTTTGAGTTACTCTTTTTCCAGCTTTATATTTCCAGTTTTAGTTACTCTTTTTCCCATTTTTTATCTTCAGTTTTAGTTCTCTTTTTCCCCTTTTTATTTCAGTTTAGTTACTTTTTTTCCATTTTATTTCAGTTTTTACTCTTTTTTCAGCTTTTTTATTTCAGTTTTAGTTACTCTTTTCCAGCTTTTTTATTTCAGTTTTGGTTACTCTTTTCCAGCTTTTTTATTTCCAGTTTAGTTACTCTTTTCCAGCTTTTATTTCCAGTTTTAGTTACTCTTTTCCAGCTTTTATTTCCAGTTTTAGTTACTCTTTTTCCAGCTTTTATTATTTCAGTTTTAGTTACTCTTTTTCCCCATTTTTTTACTTCAGTTTTAGTTACTCTTTTTTCCCTTTTTTTTTTTTCCAGTTTTAGTTACTCTTTTTTCCTCCTTTTTTATTTCCAGTTTTGGTTACTCTTTTTTTCCTTTTTATTTCAGTTTAGTTCTCTTTTTCTCACTTTTTTATTTCAGTTTTAGTTACTCTTTTCCAGCTTTTTTTATTTCAGTTTTAGTTACTCTTTTTCCAGCTTTTTTATTTCCAGTTTAGTTACTCTTTTTTCAGCTTTTTTATTTCCAGTTTTAGTTACTCTTTTCCCCATTTTTATTTCCAGTTTAGTTATCTTTTCCAGCTTTTTTATTTCCAGTTTAGTTACTCTTTTCCCTTTTTTTATTTCAGTTTAGTTACTCTTTTTTTCAGCTTTTTTTTTCAGTTTAGTTACTCTTTTTCCAGCTTTTTTTTCAGTTTTAGTTACTCTTTTCCAGCTTTTTTATTTCAGTTTTAGTTACTCTTTTCCAGCTTTTATTACCAGTTTAGTTACTCTTTTTCCGGCTTTTTTATTACCAGTTTTAGTTACTCTTTTCCAGCTTTTTTTTTCCAGTTTTGGTTACTCTTTTTCAGCTTTTTTTTTATTTCAGTTTAGTTACTCTTTTCCCCATTTTTACTCCCAGTTTAGTTACTCTTTTCCAGCTTTTCAGTTTCAGTTACCTTTTTTCTCCTCACTTTTGTATTTCAGTTCAGTTTTATCTTTTTCCCCTTTTTTTTCTGGTTTTAGTTACTCTTTTTCTCTTTTTATTTCCAGTTTAGTTACTCTTTTCCAGCTTTATATTTCAGTTTAGTTACTCTTTTCCCCATTTTTTACTTCAGTTTAGTTACTCTTTTTTTTCCTTTTTTATTTCAGTTTAGTTACTCTTTTTCCAGCTTTTTTTATTTCCAGTTTTAGTTACTCTTTTCCAGCTTTTTTATTTCAGTTTAGTTACTCTTTTCCAGCTTTTTTATTACCAGTTTTGGTTATCTTTTCCAGTTTTTTTATTTCAGTTTTAGTTACTCTTTTTCCAGCTTTTTATTTCCAGTTTTAGTTACTCTTTTCCAGCTTTTTATTTCCAGTTTTAGTTACTCTTTTTCCCATTTTTTACTTCAGTTTAGTTACTCTTTTTCAGCTTTTTTATTTCCAGTTTCAGTAACTCTTTTTCCCCACTTTTTTCTGGTTTTGGTTACTCTTTTTTTCTCTTTTTTATTTCAGTTTAGTTACTCTTTTCCAGCTTTATATTCCAGTTTTAGTTATCTTTTCCCCATTTTTTATTTCCAGTTTTAGTTACTCTTTTTTTCCCTTTTTATTTCCAGTTTTAGTTACTCTTTTTCCAGCTTTTTATTTCCAGTTTTAGTTACTCTTTTTCCAGCTTTTTATTTCCAGTTTTAGTTACTCTTTTCCAGCTTTTTATTACCAGTTTTAGTTACTCTTTTCCAGCTTTTTTATTACCAGTTTAGTTACTCTTTTTCCAGCTTTTATTTCAGTTTTAGTTACTTTTTTTGGCAGCTTTTTTTATTTCCAGCTTTAGTTACTCTTTTCCCCATTTTTTACTTCAGTTTAGTTACTCTTTTCAAGCTTTTTTATTTCAGTTTCAGTAACTCTTTTTTCCCCTTTTTTTTCTAGTTTAGTTACTCTTTTTTTCCTTTTTATTTCAGTTTTAGTTACTCTTTTCCAGCTTTATTTCAGTTTTAGTTATCTTTTCCCCATTTTTTTACTTCAGTTTTAGTTACTCTTTTTTTCCTTTTTTATTTTCAGTTTTAGTTCTCTTTTTTCCAGCTTTTATTTCCAGCTTTAGTTACTCTTTTCCCCACTTTTTGTTTCAGTTTTAGTTACTCTTTTTTTTCCCTTTTTTTATTTCAGTTTTAGTTCTCTTTTCCCATTTTTTTACTTCAGTTTAGTTACTCTTTTTTTCCTTTTTATTTCAGTTTTAGTTACTCTTTTCCAGCTTTTTTATTTCAGTTTAGTTACTCTTTTCCCCACTTTTTTATTTCAGTTTTAGTTACTCTTTTCCCCTTTTTTTTCCAGTTTTAGTTACTTTTTTCCTCACTTTTATTTCAGTTTTAGTTACTTTTTTTTTCCTCCTTTTTTTTTCAGTTTTAGTTACTCTTTTCCCCAGCTTTTTATTTCAGTTTTAGTTACTCTTTTTCCCACTTTTTATTACCAGTTTAGTTACTCTTTTCCAGCTTTTATTTCCAGTTTAGTTACTCTTTTTTCAGCTTTTTTTACTATTTCCACTTTGGTTACTCTTTTCCCATTTTTTACTTCAGTTTTAGTTACTCTTTTCAGCTTTTTTATTTCCAGTTCAGTTACTCTTTTTTCCTCCTAGTTTTATTTCCAGTTTCAGTTACTTTTTTTCCCCTTTTTTATTTCTAGTTTTAGTTACTCTTTTTTTTCTCTTTTTTATTTCAGTTTAGTTACTCTTTTTCAGCTTTATATTTCAGTTTAGTTATCTTTTTTCCCCATTTTTTACTTCAGTTTTAGTTACTCTTTTTTCCCTTTTTTATTTCAGTTTAGTTACTCTTTTTTCAGCTTTTTTTTCCAGTTTAGTTACTCTTTTCCAGCTTTTTTTTCCATTTCAGTTTAGTTACTCTTTTCAGCTTTTTTATTACCAGTTTAGTTACTCTTTTCCAGCTTTCAGTTACTCTTTTCAGCTTTTTATTTCAGCTTTAGTTATCTTTTCCCCATTTTTTACTTCAGTTTAGTTACTCTTTTCCCCTTTTTTTATTTCTAGTTTAGTTACTCTTTTTTCTCTTTTTATTTCAGTTTAGTTACTCTTTTTCAGCTTTTATATTTCCAGTTTAGTTACTCTTTTCCCCATTTTTTTACTTCAGGTTTAGTTACTCTTTTCCCTTTTTATTTCAGTTTTAGTTACTCTTTTTTCAGCTTTTTTATTTCCAGTTTTAGTTACTTCTTTTTCCAGCTTTTTTTATTTCAGTTTTAGTTACTCTTTTCAGCTTTTTTATTACCAGTTTAGTTACTCTTTTCCAGCTTTTTTTATTACCAGTTTTAGTTACTCTTTTTTCCAGCTTTTTTTATTTCAGTTTTAGTTACTCTTTTCCAGCTTTTTTATTTCCAGCTTTAGTTACTCTTTTTCCCCATTTTATTTCAGTTTAGTTACTCTTTTCCAGCTTTTTATTTTTCAGTTTCAGTTACTCTTTTTTCCTCACTTTTTTATTTCCTTTTATTTCAGTTTTACTCTTTTTCCCCTTTTTTCTTTCCTTTTTAGTTTAGTTACTTTTTTCCTTTTGACATTTTATTTCAGTTTAGTTATCTTTTTTTCCAGCTTTATTTCAGTTTAGTTACTCTTTTCCCCATTTTTTTCTTCAGTTTAGTTACTCTTTTTTCCTTTTTTTTTCCAGTTTAGTTACTCTTTTTTCAGCTTTTATTTTCAGTTTAGTTACTCTTTTTTCCAGCTTTTATTTCAGTTTTAGTTACTCTTTTCCAGCTTTTATTACCAGTTTAGTTACTCTTTTTTCAGCTTTTATTTCAGTTTTTTACTCTTTTTCCAGCTTTTTTTATTTCCAGTTTTAGTTACTCTTTTTCCAGCTTTTTTATTCCAGCTTTAGTTACTCTTTTCCCCATTTTTTACTTCAGTTTTAGTTACTCTTTTCCAGCTTTTTTATTTCCAGTTCAGTTACTCTTTTTTCCCTTTTTTTATTTCTAGTTTAGTTACTCTTTTTTTCTCTTTTTATTTCAGTTTTAGTTACTCTTTTCCAGCTTTATATTTCAGTTTAGTTACTCTTTTCCCCATTTTTTTTACTTCAGTTTAGTTACTTTTTTTCCTTTTTTATTTCAGTTTAGTTACTCTTTTTCCAGCTTTTTTTTCAGTTTTTAGTTACTCTTTTTCAGCTTTTTTATTTCCAGTTTTAGTTATCTTTTCCAGCTTTTTTTTTACCAGTTTAGTTACTCTTTTCCAGCTTTTATTACCAGTTTTAGTTACTCTTTTCCAGCTTTTTTATTTCAGTTTTAGTTACTCTTTTCCAGCTTTTTATTTCCAGCTGGTTACTCTTTTCCCCATTTTTTACTTCAGTTTAGTTACTCTTTTTTTCCAGCTTTTTATTTCCAGTTTCAGTTAACTCTTTTTTTCCTTTTTTTATTTCTAGTTTTAGTTATCTTTTTTCCCTTTTATTTCAGTTTAGTTACTCTTTTTTCAGCTTTATATTTCAGTTTTAGTTATCTTTTCCCATTTTTTTACTTCAGTTTTTTAGTTACTCTTTTTTTTTTCCTTTTATTTCCAGTTTAGTTACTCTTTTCCCCACTTTTTATTTCAGTTTTAGTTACTCTTTTCCCACTTTTATTTCAGTTTTAGTTACTCTTTTTCCCCCACTTTTATTTTCAGTTTAGTTCTTTTTTTTCCTCACTTTATGTTTTCAGTTTTAGTTATCTTTTCCCCATTTTTTGCTTCAGTTTTAGTTACTCTTTTTCCTTTTTTATTTTCAGGTTTAGTTACTCTTTTCCAGCTTTTTATTTCAGTTTTAGTTACTCTTTTTCCCAGCTTTTATTATTTCAGTTTTAGTTATCTTTTTTTTTCCCACTTTTTTTCAGTTTTAGTTCTTTTTTTTCTCCTTTTTATTTCAGTTTTAGTTACTTTTTTTCAGCTTTTTTTATTTCAGTTTTAGTTACTCTTTTCCCCACTTTTTTATTTCCAGTTTTAGTTACTTTTTTCCCCACTTTTATTACCAGTTTTAGTTACTCTTTTCCAGCTTTTTTTATTTCAGTTTAGTTACTCTTTTCCAGCTTTTATTTCAGTTTAGTTATCTTTTCCCCATTTTTTACTTCAGTTTAGTTATCTTTTCCAGCTTTTTATTTCCAGTTTTCAGTTACTCTTTTTTCCTCACTTTTATTTTCAGTTTCAGTAACTCTTTTCCCCTTTTTATTTCTAGTTTTAGTTATCTTTTTTCTCTTTTTATTTCAGTTTTAGTTACTCTTTTTCCAGCTTTATATTTCAGTTTAGTTACTCTTTTTCCCCATTTTTTACTTCAGTTTAGTTATCTTTTTTCCTTTTTTTTTCCAGTTTTAGTTACTCTTTTCAGCTTTTTTTTTTCCAGTTTTAGTTACTCTTTTTTCAGCTTTTTTTATTTCAGTTTAGTTACTCTTTTCCAGCTTTTTATTACCAGTTTTAGTTATCTTTTTCCAGCTTTATTACTCTTTTCCAGCTTTTTTTATTTCAGTTTAGTTACTCTTTTTCCAGCTTTTTTTTCCAGTTTAGTTACTCTTTTCCCCATTTTTACTTCAGTTTAGTTACTCTTTTCCAGCTTTTATTTCAGTTTCAGTTATCTTTTTTCCCCTTTTTTATTTCTGGTTTAGTTACTCTTTTTTTTCTTTTTTTTATTTCAGTTTAGTTACTCTTTTTTCCAGCTTTATATTTCAGTTTTAGTTACTCTTTTCCCCATTTTTTTACTTCAGTTTTAGTTACTCTTTTTTCCTTTTATTTCAGTTTTAGTTACTCTTTTTTTCAGCTTTTTTATTTCCAGTTTTAGTTATCTCTTTTTTCCCCTTTTTTATTTCTAGTTTTAGTTACTCTTTTTTTTCTCTTTTTTACTCTTTCAGTTTAGTTACTCTTTTCCAGCTTTTTATTTCAGTTTTAGTTCTCTTTTTTCCCCATTTTTTACTTCAGTTTAGTTACTCTTTTTTCTCTCTTTTATTTCCAGTTTAGTTATTCTTTTCCAGCTTTTTTATTTCCAGTTTTAGTTACTCTTTTTCCAGCTTTTTATTTCCAGTTTTAGTTACTCTTTTCCAGCTTTAGTTACTCTTTTTCCAGCTTTTTATTTCCAGTTTTAGTTACTCTTTTTCCAGCTTTTTATTTCAGCTTTAGTTACTCTTTTCCCCATTTTTACTTCCAGTTTTAGTTACTCTTTTCCAGCTTTTTTATTTCCAGTTTCAGTAACTCTTTTTTCCCCTTTTATTTCTGGTTTTAGTTACTCTTTTTTTCTTTTTTTTATTTCAGTTTTAGTTACTCTTTTCCAGCTTTATATTTCAGTTTTAGTTACTCTTTTCCCCATTTTTTACTTCAGTTTTAGTTATCTTTTTTCCCTTTTTATTTCAGTTTTAGTTACTCTTTTCCAGCTTTTATTTCAGTTTAGTTACTCTTTTTTTCCAGCTTTTATTTCAGTTTAGTTACTCTTTTCAGCTTTTTATTACCAGTTTTAGTTACTCTTTTTCCAGCTTTTTATTTCCAGTTTTAGTTACTCTTTTTCCAGCTTTTTATTTCCAGTTTTAGTTACTCTTTTTCCAGCTTTTTATTTCCAGCTTTAGTTACTCTTTTCCCCATTTTTACTTCAGTTTTAGTTACTCTTTTCCAGCTTTTTATTTCCAGTTTCAGTAACTCTTTTTTCCTCACTTTTTTATTTCAGTTTCAGTAACTCTTTTTTTCCCTTTTTTTTTTCTAGTTTAGTTACTCTTTTTCTTTTTTATTTCAGTTTTAGTTACTCTTTTCCAGCTTTATGTTCCAGTTTTAGTTACTCTTTTTCCCATTTTTTACTTCAGTTTAGTTCTCTTTTTTCCCTTTTTATTTCCAGTTTAGTTACTCTTTTTTCCAGCTTTTATTTTCAGTTTTAGTTACTCTTTCCAGCTTTTATTACTTCAGTTTTAGTTACTCTTTTCCAGCTTTTTATTACCAGTTTTAGTTACTCTTTTTCCAGCTTTTTATTTCCAGTTTTAGTTACTCTTTTTCCAGCTTTTTATTTCCAGTTTTAGTTACTCTTTTCCAGCTTTTTATTTCCAGCTTTAGTTACTCTTTTCCCAATTTTACTTCAGTTTTAGTTACTCTTTTTCCAGCTTTTTATTTCCAGTTTCAGTAACTCTTTTTTCCCCCTTTTTATTTCTAGTTTTAGTTACTCTTTTTTTCTCTTTTTATTTCCAGTTTTAGTTACTCTTTTTCCAGCTTTATATTTCCAGTTTTAGTTACTCTTTTTCCCCATTTTTTACTTCAGTTTTAGTTACTCTTTTTTCCCTTTTTTATTTCAGTTTTAGTTACTCTTTTCCAGCTTTTTTTTTCAGTTTTAGTTACTTTTTTTCAGCTTTTTTATTTCCAGTTTAGTTACTCTTTTCCAGCTTTTTTTATTACTAGTTTTAGTTACTCTTTTTCCAGCTTTTTTATTTCAGTTTTAGTTACTCTTTTTCCAGCTTTTTTTTCAGCTTTAGTTACTCTTTTCCCATTTTTAGCTTCTTTTTCTTTTAGTTTAGTTTCTTTTCCAGCTTTTTATTTCAGTTTTCAGTAACTCTTTTTTCCCCACTTTTTTATTTCTAGTTTTAGTTACTCTTTTTCCTTTTTATTTTCAGTTTTAGTTACTCTTTTTCCAGCTTTATATTTCAGTTTTAGTTATCTTTTCCCCATTTTTATTTCAGGTTTAGTTACTTTTTTTCCTTTTTATTTCAGTTTTAGTTACTCTTTTCCAGCTTTTTTTTTCAGTTTTAGTTACTCTTTTCCCCACTTTTTTTTCCAGTTTATTTACTCTTTTTTCCTCCACTTTTTATTTCCAGTTTTAGTTACTTTTTTCCTCACTTTATATTTCCAGTTTTAGTTACTCTTTTTCCCAATTTTTTACTTCCAGTTTTAGTTACTCTTTTTTTCCCTTTTTATTTCCAGTTTTAGTTACTCTTTTTCCAGCTTTTTATTTCCAGTTTTAGTTACTCTTTTTCCCCACTTTTTATTTCCAGTTTTAGTTACTCTTTTTTCCCCCACTTTTTTTTTCCAGTTTTAGTTACTTTTTTTCCTCCCTTTTTATTTCCAGTTTTAGTTACTTTTTTTCCTCACTTTTTTATTTCAGTTTAGTTACTCTTTTCCCCTTTTTTACTTCCAGTTTAGTTACTTTTTCCCCACTTTTATTTCCAGTTTAGTTACTCTTTTCCAGCTTTTTATTTCAGTTTTAGTTACTCTTTTCCAGCTTTTTTATTTCAGGTTTAGTTATCTTTTCCCATTTTTTTACTTCCAGTTTTAGTTACTCTTTTTCCAGCTTTTTATTTCCAGTTTCAGTAACTCTTTTTTCCTCACTTTTTATTTCCAGTTTCAGTAACTCTTTTTTCCCCCTTTTTATTTCTAGTTTTAGTTACTCTTTTTTTCTCTTTTTATTTCCAGTTTTAGTTACTCTTTTTCCAGCTTTATATTTCCAGTTTTAGTTACTCTTTTTCCCCATTTTTTACTTCAGTTTTAGTTACTCTTTTTTTTCCTTTTATTTTCAGTTTAGTTACTCTTTTTCCAGCTTTTATTTCAGTTTAGTTACTCTTTTCCAGCTTTTTTATTTCCAGTTTTAGTTACTCTTTTTCCAGCTTTTTATTTCCAGTTTTAGTTACTCTTTTTCCAGCTTTTTATTTCCAGTTTTAGTTACTCTTTTCCAGCTTTTATTTCAGTTTTAGTTACTCTTTTTCCCCCTTTTTATTTCTAGTTTTAGTTACTCTTTTTTTCTCTTTTTATTTCCAGTTTTAGTTACTCTTTTTCCAGCTTTATATTTCCAGTTTTAGTTACTCTTTTTCCCCATTTTTTACTTCCAGTTTTAGTTACTCTTTTTTTCCCTTTTTATTTCCAGTTTTAGTTACTCTTTTTCCAGCTTTTTATTTCCAGTTTTAGTTACTCTTTTCCAGCTTTTTTATTTCCAGTTTAGTTACTCTTTTCCAGCTTTTTTTTCCAGTTTTAGTTACTCTTTTTCCAGCTTTTTATTTCCAGTTTTAGTTACTCTTTTCCAGCTTTTTTTTTCCAGTTTTAGTTACTCTTTTCCAGCTTTTTTATTTCCAGCTTTAGTTACTCTTTTCCCATTTTTACTTCAGTTTTAGTTACTCTTTTTCCAGCTTTTTTTTCAGTTTCAGTATCTTTTTTCCTCACTTTTATTTCAGTTTCAGTTAACTCTTTTTTTTCCCCCTTTTTATTTCTAGTTTTAGTTACTCTTTTTTTCTCTTTTTATTTCCAGTTTTAGTTACTCTTTTTCCAGCTTTATATTTCCAGTTTTAGTTACTCTTTTTCCCCTTTTTTTACTTCCAGTTTTAGTTCTCTTTTTTTTCCTTTTTTATTTCAGTTTTAGTTACTCTTTTCCAGCTTTTTTATTTCAGTTTTAGTTACTCTTTTCCAGCTTTTTATTACCAGTTTTAGTTACTCTTTTTCCAGCTTTAGTTACTCTTTTTCCAGCTTTTTTTTTATTTCAGTTTGAGTTACTCTTTTCCAGCTTTTTATTTCCAGCTTTAGTTACTCTTTTTCCCCATTTTTTACTTCCAGTTTTAGTTACTCTTTTTCCAGCTTTTTATTTCCAGTTTCAGTAACTCTTTTTTCCCCCTTTTTATTTCTAGTTTTAGTTACTCTTTTTTTCTCTTTTTTTTTCCAGTTTTAGTTACTCTTTTTCCAGCTTTATATTTCCAGTTTTAGTTACTCTTTTTCCCCATTTTTTACTTCCAGTTTTAGTTACTCTTTTTTTCCCTTTTTATTTCCAGTTTTAGTTACTCTTTTTCCAGCTTTTTATTTCCAGTTTTAGTTACTCTTTTTCCAGCTTTTTATTTCCAGTTTTAGTTACTCTTTTCCAGCTTTTTATTTCCAGTTTTAGTTACTCTTTTTCCAGCTTTTTATTACCAGTTTTAGTTACTCTTTTTCCAGCTTTTTATTTCCAGTTTTAGTTACTCTTTTTCCAGCTTTTTATTTCCAGCTTTAGTTACTCTTTTTCCCCATTTTTTACTTCCAGTTTTAGTTACTCTTTTTCCAGCTTTTTATTTCCAGTTTCAGTAACTCTTTTTTCCTCACTTTTTATTTCCAGTTTCAGTAACTCTTTTTTCCCCCTTTTTATTTCTAGTTTTAGTTACTCTTTTTTTCTCTTTTTATTTCCAGTTTTAGTTACTCTTTTTCCAGCTTTATATTTCCAGTTTTAGTTACTCTTTTTCCCCATTTTTTACTTCCAGTTTTAGTTACTCTTTTTTTCCCTTTTTATTTCCAGTTTTAGTTACTCTTTTTCCAGCTTTTTATTTCCAGTTTTAGTTACTCTTTTTCCAGCTTTTTATTTTATTCCAGTTTTAGTTACTCTTTTCCAGCTTTTTATTACCAGTTTTAGTTACTCTTTTTCCAGCTTTTTATTTCCAGTTTTAGTTACTCTTTTTCCAGCTTTTTATTTCCAGTTTTAGTTACTCTTTTTCCAGCTTTTTATTTCCAGCTTTAGTTACTCTTTTTCCCCTTTTTTTACTTCCAGTTTTAGTTACTCTTTTTCCAGCTTTTTATTTCCAGTTTCAGTAACTCTTTTTTCCCCCTTTTTATTTCTAGTTTTAGTTACTCTTTTTTTTTCTTTTTATTTCCAGTTTTAGTTACTCTTTTTCCAGCTTTATATTTCCAGTTTTAGTTACTCTTTTTCCCCATTTTTTTACTTCCAGTTTTAGTTACTCTTTTTTTCCCTTTTTATTTCCAGTTTTAGTTACTCTTTTTCCAGCTTTTTATTTCCAGTTTTAGTTACTCTTTTTCCAGCTTTTTATTTCCAGTTTTAGTTACTCTTTTCCAGCTTTTTATTACCAGTTTTAGTTACTCTTTTTCCAGCTTTTTATTACCAGTTTAGTTATTCTTTTCCAGCTTTTTTATTTCCAGTTTTGGTTTCTTTTTTTCCCACTTTTTTTTATTTCCAGTTTTAGTTACTCTTTTTCCAGCTTTTTATTTCCAGTTTTAGTTACTCTTTTTCCAGCTTTTTATTTCCAGCTTTAGTTACTCTTTTTCCCCATTTTTTACTTCCAGTTTTAGTTACTCTTTTCCAGCTTTTATTTCAGTTTCAGTTAACTCTTTTTTCCCTCACTTTTATTTCCAGTTTTAGTTACTCTTTTTCCCCCTTTTTATTTCTAGTTTTAGTTACTCTTTTTTTCTCTTTTTATTTCCAGTTTTAGTTACTCTTTTTCCAGCTTTTTATTTCCAGTTTTAGTTACTCTTTTTCCCCATTTTTTACTTCCAGTTTTAGTTACTCTTTTTTCCCTTTTTTATTTCAGTTTTAGTTACTCTTTTTTCCAGCTTTTATTTCAGTTTAGTTACTCTTTTTCCAGCTTTTATTTCCAGTTTTAGTTACTCTTTTCCAGCTTTTATTTCAGTTTTAGTTACTTTTTTTCCAGCTTTTATTTCAGTTTTAGTTACTCTTTTTCCAGCTTTTATTTCAGTTTTAGTTACTCTTCTTTTTTCCTTTTTTATTTCTAGTTTAGTTACTCTTTTTTACTCTTTTTTATTTTTTTAGTTACTCTTTTTTCCAGCTTTATATTTCAGTTTTAGTTACTTTTTTTTCCCTTTTATACTTCAGTTTTAGTTACTCTTTTTTTCCCTTTTTATTTCCAGTTTTAGTTACTCTTTTTCCAGCTTTTTATTTCCAGTTTTAGTTACTCTTTTTCCAGCTTTTTATTTCCAGTTTTAGTTACTCTTTTCCAGCTTTTTATTACCAGTTTTAGTTACTCTTTTTCCAGCTTTTTATTACCAGTTTTAGTTACTCTTTTTCCAGCTTTTTATTTCCAGTTTTAGTTACTCTTTTTCCAGCTTTTTATTTCCAGCTTTAGTTACTCTTTTTCCCCATTTTTTACTTCCAGTTTTAGTTACTCTTTTTCCAGCTTTTTATTTCCAGTTTCAGTAACTCTTTTTTCCTCACTTTTTATTTCCAGTTTCAGTAACTCTTTTTTCCCCCTTTTTATTTCTAGTTTTAGTTACTCTTTTTCTCTTTTATTTCCAGTTTTAGTTACTCTTTTTCCAGCTTTATATTTCCAGTTTTAGTTACTCTTTTTCCCCATTTTTTACTTCAGTTTAGTTACTCTTTTTTTTTTCAGTTTAGTTACTCTTTTCCAGCTTTTTATTTCCAGTTTTAGTTACTCTTTTTCCAGCTTTTTATTTCCAGTTTTAGTTACTCTTTTCCAGCTTTTTTTTTCCAGTTTTAGTTACTCTTTTTCCAGCTTTTTATTTCCAGTTTTAGTTACTCTTTTTCCAGCTTTTTATTTCCAGTTTTAGTTACTCTTTTTTCCATTTTTTACTTCCAGTTTTAGTTACTCTTTTTCCAGCTTTTATTTCAGTTTCAGTTTTTCTTTTTTTCCCTTCTTTATTTCCAGTTTTAGTTACTCTTTTTTCTCTTTTTTATTTCAGTTTTAGTTACTCTTTTCCAGCTTTATATTTCCAGTTTTAGTTACTCTTTTTCCCCATTTTTTACTTCCAGTTTTAGTTACTCTTTTTTTCCCTTTTTATTTCCAGTTTTAGTTACTCTTTTTCCAGCTTTTTATTTCCAGTTTTAGTTACTCTTTTTCCAGCTTTTTATTTCCAGTTTTAGTTACTCTTTTCCAGCTTTTTATTACCAGTTTTAGTTACTCTTTTTCCAGCTTTTTATTACCAGTTTTAGTTACTCTTTTTCCAGCTTTTTATTTCCAGTTTTAGTTACTCTTTTTCCAGCTTTTTATTTCCAGCTTTAGTTACTCTTTTTCCCCATTTTTTACTTCCAGTTTTAGTTACTCTTTTTCCAGCTTTTTATTTCCAGTTTCAGTTACTCTTTTTCCTCACTTTTTATTTCCAGTTTCAGTAACTCTTTTTCCCCTTTTTTTTTTCTGTTTTAGTTACTCTTTTTTCTCTTTTTTATTTCAGTTTTAGTTACTCTTTTCCAGCTTTATATTTCAGTTTTAGTTCTCTTTTCCCCATTTTTTTTTCAGTTTTAGTTACTCTTTTTTTCCCTTTTTATTTCCAGTTTTAGTTACTCTTTTTTCCAGCTTTTTATTTCCAGTTTTAGTTACTCTTTTTCCAGCTTTTTATTTCCAGTTTTAGTTACTCTTTTCCAGCTTTTTATTACCAGTTTTAGTTACTCTTTTTCCAGCTTTTTATTTCCAGTTTTAGTTACTCTTTTTCCAGCTTTTTTTTTCCAGTTTTAGTTCTCTTTTTTTTCAGCTTTTTTTTTCAGTTTTAGTTACTCTTTTTCCCCATTTTTACTTCAGTTTTAGTTACTCTTTTCCAGCTTTTTTTTTTCCAGTTTCAGTAACTCTTTTTTCCCCCTTTTTATTTCTAGTTTGAGTTACTCTTTTTTTCTCTTTTTATTTCCAGTTTTAGTTACTCTTTTTCCAGCTTTATATTTCCAGTTTTAGTTACTCTTTTTCCCCATTTTTTACTTCCAGTTTTAGTTACTCTTTTTTTCCCTTTTTATTTCCAGTTTTAGTTACTCTTTTTCCAGCTTTTTATTTCCAGTTTTAGTTACTCTTTTTCCAGCTTTTTATTTCCAGTTTTAGTTACTCTTTTCCAGCTTTTTATTACCAGTTTTAGTTACTCTTTTTCCAGCTTTTTATTACCAGTTTTAGTTACTCTTTTTCCAGCTTTTTATTTCCAGTTTTAGTTACTCTTTTTCCAGCTTTTTATTTCCAGCTTTAGTTACTCTTTTTCCCCATTTTTTACTTCCAGTTTTAGTTACTCTTTTTCCAGCTTTTTATTTCCAGTTTCAGTAACTCTTTTTTCCCCCTTTTTATTTCTAGTTTTAGTTACTCTTTTTTTCCCTTTTTATTTCCAGTTTTAGTTACTCTTTTTCCAGCTTTATATTTCCAGTTTTAGTTACTCTTTTTCCCCATTTTTTACTTCCAGTTTTAGTTACTCTTTTTTTCCCTTTTTATTTCCAGTTTTAGTTACTCTTTTTCCAGCTTTTTATTTCCAGCTTTAGGTTACTCTTTTTCCCCACTTTTTATTTCCAGTTTTATTTACTCTTTTTTTCCCCACTTTTTATTTCCAGTTTTAGTTACTTTTTTTTCCTCACTTTATATTTCCAGTTTTAGTTACTCTTTTTCCCCATTTTTTACTTCCAGTTTTAGTTACTCTTTTTTTCCCTTTTTATTTCCAGTTTTAGTTACTCTTTTTCCAGCTTTTTATTTCCAGCTTTAGTTACTCTTTTTCCCTACTTTTTATTTCCAGTTTTAGTTACTCTTTTTTTCCCCACTTTTTATTTCCAGTTTTAGTTACTTTTTTTCCTCACTTTTTATTTCCAGTTTTAGTTACTTTTTTTCCTCACTTTTTATTTCCAGTTTTAGTTACTCTTTTTCCCTACTTTTTACTTCCAGTTTTAGTTACTTTTTTTCCCCACTTTTTATTTCCAGTTTTAGTTACTCTTTCCCCCCCCCCCAGATTTCCGTTGCAATTAACACGAAATAAAGTTCCCTTCCTGTGGGCTCAGCGGTAATTCTAAAGGATTATAACGCGAAGAATTTCGATGGTCTATTGACCAACTTTGTTTAGCTGCAAATAAAAGTGGGATAAAGTCTGTCCAGTCTTGTCCAACTTCCAGTCAATAGTTAACAGGCTGCTTTGACACAAATTTTGGAATTCACAGTGCACAACGATATTTCAGGTATATTACTTATAATTTTAAAGGTACAAACATATTTTAAAAAATTAGTGTTTCCGGGCTTTGTGAGAGGTAATTTCATTCTCTTCACCAGACTAAAAATGTATCTCAAAGTATCCGTATTTAATTTTTTTTGGGGGGAATCCCTACTATGGAAACACATAGAGCGTCATTTTTTTTTTTTTTTATATAAAATACATCATTACAAAATAATCGCCCATCTTTCCAATAACAAGCAACTGAAATAAACATTTAACCATTTACGTCAGATACATACACACACATATCTAATTTTATGCAATAAAAGTACACTAAAAGCTAATTATTTTTAGATATCGAAGAGGTTTATTATATACGATATGAACTTTTATTGGTAAAAGGGTTAGGGTTTCCAGAAGTCCAAATCTGTTAAAGAATTATAAGGGTATAAGAGGCCAAAAATTACATTTATAGAGTTACAAAGCTAAGGTACATAACGGCTTTGTAAAAGTATCACAATCTGAAAAATGTCAAAAGTTTGTATATTAATGAAAACATAGTCTCTGCTGGAGATATTAAAGATATTGGCAACTTAATCAAAATTTCAGATTTGGCCGGACACTATATTACGTTAGTATTTGGTAATGACATCCGAGTGCTAAACTCTATCAAGATTTGGCTAAGCACTTATTTTACATCAGTGTTTGGTCAAGGCATCAGAATGCTAATCTCCGTTAAAATTTGGCTGGAAATTTATCTTACGTTAGTGTTCAGTAAAGACATCAGAATGCTAAACTCTGTCAAGATGAGGTTAAGAACTTTTTTCATGTTAGATTTCGCTAAAGGCATCAGGATGCCAATCCATGTTAGATCTTTTGTGAAAAAATAGTAAAGGGCAAATTATATTAAAGTTCGTAAGGTTTTGTTTGTTTTGGAATTTCGCGCAAAGCTACACGAGGGCTATCTGCGCTAGCCGTCCCTAATATAGCAATGTAAGACTAGAAGGAAGGCAGCTAGTCTTCACCACCAACTGCCATCCCTTGGACTACTCTTTTACCAACGAATAGTGGGATTGGACGTCACATTATAATCCCCCCACGGCTGAAAGGGCGAACTTGTTTGGTGCGACCCGAATTCCAACCCGCGACCCTCAGATTACGAGTCGAACGCCTTAATCCACCTGGCCATGCCGGGCCTAGTTCATAAGGTATCAGAGAGAAGATTTTACTAAGCCATATCAGGCCGAGTTCTGTTAGGGTTTCATTAAGATTTTAGAAGGAGAGCTATATTAAAGTTTTGTTAAAGTATAACAGAATAAATTTTGTTCGAACATCACAAAACAAGTCCAACTGAAGTTTTACTGAGATATCAGAGAGCAAAATCATCCACATTGTTATTAAGGTAGTAGAGGTTAAATTCTGTTAAGACATCAAAGAATAAATTAAAAATGTACCTCAGAAAAACCTGAAGATGACCTAGGAAGGTCGAAACGTTGTTCTCTCTTATCAATATGTGTTAATACCCATACCAGCCGTTCTGAGATACATTTTTAATTCAAGTGAGTTTCTCGTCATCAAGAGAAAGAATAAATTAAGTTAATGTTCTGTTGAGGTATAAGATGGCGAGTTTTATTAAAGTACCATTGAGATAACATAGGATGAATTCTGTTAAAGTTTTACTGAGGTATCGGAGAGCGAATTCTGTAAAAAAATTATTAAGATATCAAAGAGCCATAACAGGGGAAAATTATGCTGAAAGCATATTAACCTATAATATTAAAGTTTTGAGAGGGTATCAGCGGGCAAATTATGTTAATGTTTGTTGTTACTGATACTAGAGTCAAATATACTGTGAACAGTTATGGTAACTAATCGATCATCCAATACAATTAAGTTATATTAACTTGTAAATATCTTAACTAGTTATATTCCACACGAAAAAAAAAAATATTATTTTTTAATTAATGATTGAGTAGCTCAAGAGTTGGCGGTGGGTTTGGTTTTGAATTTCGCGCAAAGCTACACGAGAACTATCTGCGCTAGCTGTCCCTAATTTAGCAGTGTAAGACTAGTAACCATCTGACCATGCCAGATCAAAAATTGGAAGAAGACCTAGACTGGTAATTAGAGATGGCTTTATGTTTTTAGTTTCTTGCAAAGCTACACGAGGACTAACTGCTCTAGCCATCCCTAATTTTGGAATTTAAAACTAGAGGGAAGGCAGCTAGTTATCACCACCCGGTGATTAAGGCACTCGACTCGTAATCCGAGGGTTGTGGGCTCAAATCCCCGTCACACCAAACATGCACGCCCTCTTAGCCGTGGGGTCGTTATAAAGTGACGGTCAATCCCACTATTCGTTGGTATAAGAGTCGCCCAAGAGTTGGCGGTGGGTGATGATGACTAGCTGCCTTCTCTCTAATCTTACACTGCAAAATTAGAGACGGCTAGCTCAGATAGTCCTTGTGTAGCTTTGCGCGAAATTCACAACACACAAACAAATTTCCATTTTTTTATTTCTTTCCTTTTTTTGATAACACGGCTGGCGTTTTATTTTCCATTTTTTAGACTAAAATGTAAATAAACAGCTATGCTTTCTGGTGAAATATAATTGTTCACTTCATTAATATTGTAAAATAAAGTGTTTATTAATTTTAAGTATATTTCAGGCAGAAAAACCTTATTTTAATGATGTTAATGGACAATGGTTTGGTTATAAAGTGCATATTTATTATTTATTTGATTAAAGCAAACTAATTGCATAGATCAAAACTAAAATTCAACCCAGTAAACCGGTTCTTACTTTTAAATTATCTTTTGTTCTGAATTTTACATACCACCCCTTTTCAACTCTAAGAACCAACTACTGTACAGGCTAATTAACCGAGAAAGTTCGTCCCATAGAAAGACCCTATACATTTTTAAAATCTTTGCATACACCAAATATTTGAATCTTTGGTGCCAGTAGTCTGTGCTTATTTGAAATTCGAAATCTCATCAAAATGGCGAAATTTCCACAATCCTGAGCAGGTAGCGCGTGTGTTCAGTTTCATAGCGTATGTCGTCTGCTAGTTGAAAATCGTCTGTAACAGCTTGTTTTTTATCTAAATACACACACACGTTTACCTTCACTGAAAACAGGGCAAAGCTTTCTGTAAATTGTTTTCTAATGCACTGTTGTTGTTATATGTAACTGAGTTTACCTTCACTGAAAGCAGGCCAAAATTTTTTCAACTTTTATTGAATATTTTAAACCCTACATCGTTATGCTGGTGGACAGACATACTTTGTTGTTTAGAGCGGTTATTACTAGTAGTTTTGATCGCAGATGGTTTAGGGCCGCACACATGAGTTAGCTAATATTAGATGTTTCTTCTTTGTTCATTTAGCTGACCTTGCCCTTATGAATCCACTATTATATTACAGACTGGGGAGTCCGATAGTCTTAAATGAAAGATTTTAACACTTCCTTGACCATGAAGTATGATTTAACATAGCTTCAATACTACTCCTTATTGAGGAATGAATTCCATAAGCTATCTTATCAACAACATTTGATATGTCATTAGATTAAACAGCTTTATTCTGTTCTGGCTGCGGCAAACTATTAAGAGGTTTGATGCAGTTTTTGATAGTTTCAATAGTAACACTGAACAAAACGAAACTTACTATTTGTAAAACTTCACGAGCAATTACAGAGTTTGTTTTGTTATTTTCAGCACATTCTGTATATTTTCTAACCAGCTGACGGTGATTGTAAACTTTGAACAGCTTAATTAGGGTAGAATCGACACACTTTATCACTGATGTAATTGTAAGGGGTCTTGGCACAGGCCAAATCATACCCCTACGGCTGTACCACAGATGGAATAACAAATATGTATATCAGAAGATGTTAGTAGTATATAATGCAGTCATTGAGGAACAGTTTAACAGAAACAATGTTCTAGAGATCAAATTGGTATCAATGGCGAGATATGCCATTTTTATTTTACTAGTTTTTCAATAAAGAGGTCCCCCGTGGGGCAGCAGTAAGCCTGGAAACTCATAATGTTAAAACTGGGTTTCGATATCTTTAATGGTTATAGCATAGATAATACATTGTGTAGCTTTATGCTAAGCGATTAACAAACGAACTTGACACAGGCCATTTTTACATAATGTGAAAATCAAATTATAAAAAAATGAGAACAGGTGGACGGGAGTGGATTGCAACTACAGGTGTTCTGCTGGTAAATATAACCCCTCGGATCGTCAAACTATCTGGTGTTTCATTTTTTGTTATTATCATCTTTAAACTGTAAGTTTTAAAGTTAAAGTTTGTATGTACTAATATTATAAAATTATACTGGGTGTTAAATCTGAAAAAAACAACAATAAAGTATATAATTAAACACTTATTTTGAGAAAAAGTCATATTTAGCATTTTCAAATGTTATTAAATTTAGTTACGTAAATGCAAATTAATTCTGTAGTTTAGGCTTAACAAAAAACATTATAACTACAAAAGTTTAACGGCCTTGTCATTCATCACTTTTAATTTTATGGATAGTTTGGGAGACTTAAGCATTACATTTATGTTAATAGTAATAATAAATATTACCATATAATTTTTATTTGTAAAATTATTTACACAATGTTGAATAACAACGCGATTAAAAAAAATGGTAGAATTCTGTATTTAGAAGTAAGAACTTTATACGTGTGTAAAAGTATAGATTCTTTGGAGAACCAATTTAACCTGCACAGCTGAAATAACGACTGACCTCGATAGTAAGGTTATTAATCAAAAATAGCCCGTCAAATTAATATTATAATGTTATAATATAGTGATATAATAGTATATTAATGTTTGAGAAAAGTTAAATCAGAAGGACATACCTACCGTATGAGCAAAAAAGCCACGATATTTATTATTTTTACTTCTAGCAATATTACCAAAAACAAGTATAGTATATGTAATCCTGTTTTAAAACATGTAGTAATATATCAAATCAATACTGCTCAGACCAGGGTAGAACAAAAACAATTTATTAAATGTTAATAACCATAAGATTCAGAAATAAAACCTTAAAACATTGGAATACAAATTTTATCAATTATATTAAAAAAAAAAGAAAGCTATTGAATCTATGCCTGTTCAGGACTTGATAGAACTGTTAATAAACAATACAACATAAATCTCAATGTTATTAATTTCAATAAACAAGGAATTAGGAAAAAGAAACAGAAGAAAAAAATCTTATTCCAAAATCAAATCATTTAAAAATTAAAAAGTTACTGAGTAACAATCAGCAATAATATGCTTTATCTTTATGAACTAACACATTTAAGCTTAAGGCAGGTTTTTTATTTGGTGGTTAGGCTATGAGGTTAAATCTCATGTGACTAGCTAAAATATATAATCTTTAACAACATTATCTGTACTTTATTGCTAGAAAAAATTTGTGTCAGAGCCAATATAAAGACATAAATTACTCAAATTCGATATGCTCTAGCTAAAAGTTAAGTTAGCACTTTAATATAACTAGAAATTTACAGTTGATTGTTTGTTTTGAATTTCTCACAAAGCTACTTGAGGGCTATCTGTGCTAGCTGTCCCTAATTTAGCAGTGTAAGTCTAGAGGGAAGGCAGCTAGTCATCACCACCAACTGCCAACTCTTGGGCTACTCTTTTACCAAGGAATAGTGGGATTGACAGTCATATTATAACGTCCCTATGGCTGAAAGGGCGAGCATGTTTAGTTGGATGGGGATTCAAACCCGTAACCCTCAGATTATGAGTCGAATGCCTTAACACACTTGGCCATGCTGGGCCCATTTACGGTTGAACTAATAATTTAAAGAAATAACACTATGGAATGCAAATTTTGTTCCTGGATAATATGTGTTATTTTGTAATTGCTTATGTTGTAAAAGTACAGAAAACGGCCATTATTCCCTTCAAACTTTGGTTTTGTGACCTGGATAATGAAATTTAGAAGTTAACCTATTTTATATGTAAAAATTGGCAAATTTGCACATTTTTATTTACATCAAGTCTGAATAGAATAACATAACATATGAATCAAGATTTACATGTATTTATACTAAAGTTATACAAAAATGTTTAGAAGTGAGTAGTTTTTCGAGACTTGAGACTGTAATATAAACCACTTTCACATGTCAGCCCCCAAATATAGTCTCTCATCATGTTTTCATTACATGTTCCCAGGTCACAAAACCAATGTTTGAAGAGAAAAATAGGTCTTTTACATTTAGTTTAGGCATAAGCAATTGGGAAATAACACTTTCTGTCCAGGAACAAGAAAAAGTAAAAGTTTTGTTACATAGTGTAATAAATGAATGGTAAACAGAACCATATCAACAAAATAAAAGTATAATTTGCTTCTCATAATGTCTAGATATGGACTTCCAAATTTGAGTTTCATTACTGCTAATATAAAAAATCTAAATCTCATATTTTATCACTCCATCACATAGTCACACTTTCAAGCTACAAAACATTTCAAGGTCTGAATCAAGATTTAGGTTAGGCAGTTTCATATTTTAATTATCTTAAGAAAAAGTAGTTTTTCTTAGACATGTACAAAATTCATGATGATTAGCTGCTTTGTTAGAATAGTTTGTGATTTCAGTAAATTTAGCAGTGAGTAGAAACTTGAGTTTTGGTTTTGTTTTCTTAAATGTGGAAGGAGGGACTTAATTCATTTGTTCCAAATTGTTATGATTAGATATATTTGTTTTGATTGTCTGTTTGAATGGTAGAATGTAGAAGTAGAAAATACAAAGTTGACCGTTTGGAGAAAACATTTATAAAACTTTAAAGGGACAAAAATGATCTTATTAGCTCAAGAAAGATAGCTCTTCCAGCTCCCCCTATAACCATCCCTTACTACTTTTCTTGAACTAAGTTAAATTTTCTGTTTCCACCACCCTTAAAGGCAGCTCAATCCAAAAGCTAACCATCTCATTTAAAAAGTAATACTGTCTAAACTGTAGATGGCTCTCTGACCCTTCTCCTTTCCTGCAAAAACAAGTTTAGAGGTTTTAGTCTCTCCTCAGAGGTCAATCCCTCAATCTTTCAGGTGTCATCCTAATGGTTCTTCTCAGAATGTCTCTGACAGTTCAGTGTATTTTGTATACACATTACTCTAAATGAAGCCTTACATGTGATGTATACAGTGAAACAATAATATTTCTTGTCTTGTATAAATATTTCTATAGATGCTAGTCAGAATCCTAATAGCCCTATTGCTAGCTACAATACAGTGTGTAGATGACTTACATAATTTTCAGATTACATCCTGGAGATTTTTCCCTCAACCACCATATTTAACGTATTCCCAATTAAATTGTAACAGCTTGAATTCTGAAAACCTACAAGTATCACCTTACACTTTGTGTAGTTAAACATCATCTACCAGGCATTGATCCAGTACATCAAATGATATAAATCTCCTTGTAGCATCTTTGATACAATTAGCTACTCCAAAAATCTTAATGTCATCTCTAAACTTCAATATTTTGTTTGTCATTCCAGAGTCAATAACATTATTATACATCACAAACAGTAGAGGACCCAGCACAGAAAGGCGGGGCACACCACTAGTAACTGTGACTAAGTCGGATCTAACTCAGTTTATTACTACTCTCTGTTTTCTATTCTTAACCAATTTTATAACATTTTCTCCAAATCCACAAATTTAATTTTTGTTACAAGTCTTTTGTGAGGAACCTTATCATATGATTTCTGAAAATCGAGGTGAACCAAATCCACAGTATTTCTTTCATTAACTCTTCCAATAACATTATCAAAGAATATCAGATTTGTTGAACAATACTTTTCCTTGGTAAAACCATGCTGGTTCTTCAGAATTCTATCAAACTGCTGTAAGTGACACTGTAATGCATCTTTAATCACACTTTCCAAAACTTTTCCAACTGCTGATGTAAGACCAAGTGACCTATAATTGTCTGGACAATGTTTATCACTTCTTTAAATATTGGACTAACATTAGCCAACTTCCAGTCTTCTAATATTTTTTCACTACTCAGAGATGTATGTAAAAAAAATTACTTAGACATTGAAAAAAAAATACAAATTCAACTAAAATTCTTGGACAGTGGTTTACACATGGTGTGCCATTAAATTTTGTAAATGTATACCATCAGGCATGTTTTATCATAACTGTATGAAATAATCAAGTTTATTTAGACCAGTGTAACCTTGTTATCTTAAGACAGGAAGTCAGAGTAGAGTAAATGAGGAATTCTTGTACATGTAGTAACACTCACATGTCCTCTTTTTGGGTGTTTGGTCAGATGAGTGTGCCATAAAGTTAACATTATTTTCCTAGTTTGTCGTGAGCATAGAAAGTTTTGAACATGTTGCTCTGGGATAACATTAAGAATAACAATGTTCTTTTTGTAGAACATTAATAAATAAAATTTGTATATACAAGTGTTTGTGTTTAACTCACTAGCCTAAAAAAACAAGCTGTCATTTTCTTTTGAATTGTTTCCATGTATAACCAATATATATAACAGTGCTCCAGATAGCTAACACATATGTGTAAAATACATTTAATTCTTTTTGAGAGATACATGTAATTTTTTATTTTCTATCTATCAATCATAGGTACACTGTCACTGATATGTTACAATATGAATTGGTATGTCTACTGGTTGCACTTGTTGACTTAACTTTCCATGTAGGTACTTGCATTGTGGTTAAAAAGAAAGAAATCCACAACTAAGAGTGGAATGATATATTGGATTATTGATAGATTGCATTTATGAACATGCTAATAGCAATGAATTGGTTGTAGAGTTTGAAATTGATAATGTTTGCCAACAGAACCCTCAGTTATTAATGTTTTTGATAACTTGGAGACCTGATCAATTTTCTTGTCATTTTTAAATTATTTAAGCTGGTTCTTGGTAATTTTCCTTTGTTTCAGAGTGGTTTTATGGTTTGTACTTATTTGTAAGCCTAAACTTGCACCACATTTGCCATAAGCAGTGTTGCTTGCTCAATGGACTGAGTTTGTATTAGAGAAATAACAATTACTGTAATTCCAAATATAGTATATGTATCTTAATGGAAATTGACAGTCTCTTGGTAAACATGAAAATATTTTTATATTAAACGTTTGAATTTCAAGATAGGGATGACTTATTTTTATTTTAAAGTATTCCTGTTTTATTTGCATAATTACTTGGACTTCCTAAATAAACATCAAAATATTTTTTGCTAACCTTATATATTGTACTTGTACATTTCTCTACACAAATAACTTGTACTCAAGTCTTCTGTGATTGGTGAAGATTTAGTAAGTGGGACTATTACTGATCTTTAAGATTTTTTGAAACTCTCCCAAATTAAAGTGCCATTAAACTGCATGGTATCAATTTTTAGTATGTTAAGATTGTGTCAAATAGCTTTAAGCTTTTAGGTAACAAGCACTGATTGCAAAATAGCCTTTTCTGTGCAAAACAGGCATAAAACAAATTTAAGGTGCTTTGTGAAGGCTGGAAAGGTAGAATGTGTAATGAGGATTGTAATTATAGGTGTAGGAGTTTTATTGTATGAACCCAGTTAAAATGTGGGACTGTGCTAAGAACAGGAGGAGGACATGACTTTCATAACCATAACTAGAGAGAATTAAGGAACTTAAATAAGTGTGTAAACTGTGTGCATGTGTTTTCTGAAATACCTTCTTGAGGCCAGATGTAAAATAATGTAATACTGCATATATATACTGTATACTTGTCCATGCTACTGGATTGCAGAATACTTCTGACAGATATTAATAGAGACAAAATTTGATCAGTACCAAACTGATTATGACAGAAATTGTCTGGAGTACTGTAGAATAGAAACATCACAACCAGCACTGTAGCAACTCTCTCAATTTCTTATGCTATCCATATGTTCTAAACCACAAATTAAATTCAATAAGCATTTCATGTAGAGAAAGCCCTAACATGTAGTATTAAAAAACTAAATGATAAATTGAATTATCATTATGACAGAAAAATAAACTCATAACTAGTGATTTGTATATGTAAAGAATTTTCCATTCTCTTGAAATCAAATGTCTATAAATACAACTTAAAATTATATTAGCTGCACTAATGAAAACAAAGCATTGCTTTGATGGTTTGAATGACTTATCTATCAAAATGCCAGGATTGTTCTCTTCAGACTTTCTTTTGAATGGGTTTCTATTTCTTGAAATACGTGACCAACCATCAATGCTTTACATGGTTTTTACTCTATTATTGTAAATAATCACATTTAAGTCATTTTATATTTCCATTCACGTTTCTGTTTTCTTTAAGTTTCTTTTGTATTTTTGTACTTTACTTGAAGTCCATGTATTTACATTTCTGAACACTGGAACTCATTTCTAACATTCTTATCTTGTCAGCAAGGCTGTCAAGTTCTTTTATATCAAGAGAGATATTTTCATTAGAATAAACTCTCCCAGCAATTGAGAATCATAATAAATATAGATACATCTGCTAAAGTATCCAAATCATTTCATAATAAAAACAATGTTCTCCACTAGTTACATTAATTAATGTACTCCACTTGTTACATTAATTGATAATGTAGTCCACTAATTACATTAATTAATTAATGTACTCCACTAGTTACATTAATTGATAATGTAGTCCACTAATTACATTAATTGATGTAATACTAATTTATTACTTTTTGTCACATTTCTAGTGCAACTCTGTTTTCTCTTTCCACTTATCCTTTCCAGTAATTTCTATGTATCCAGTGTGATAATAATCCTCTTGTGAATAACCTTATCAGTGATAATCTAATTTCAAAGTTGTGGACAATTAGTGAAAAAAAAACACCTCATTCTGAAACTAGTAAAATCAAGTTGAGTTTTATTTATTAACTGTTAGTTTTCATAATGTTTTTCTGTTTTAGTCCCAGGGTTGAGACAAGTGAAACATGCCAGATTCTACTTCAGTTTCCAAACCGTTTGAACGACTGCCTGTAAATGTACTTCCAGCTCACTACAACATCAGTTTCAGACCTGATTTGCAGAAACTTGTATTTGAAGGTCATGAAACCATCAAAGTTAAGGTAAAAAAATATTGTTTTGAATTTTTTATTATTTTTTATCCATGACTACAACAATTAAGTGAAGAAGTCTGTGCTTACTAGTAGTTGGATATTTCTCAACTTATCACTCTGAATATTCTTTTGAACCTAATAGACTTAATAATTTCAACTGTTATTCTAGGACGTATGGTATGGTCTCTTTCAGAAAATAATGGGTAGAATGCAAAGACATCTAATTTTATAATTTGTTACACAACTTTCAGATGGGTCAATGGAATAAAAAAGAGTTATAGCAGGAAGAAGTGAAAACATGATAATCTAGTACAGGGGTCTTCAAACCTTTTTGGACAGGGGTCAGGAGGTAGATCTCTTTAGGGTTTGTGGGCCGGAGGAGTCATGGTAAAATTACATGACCAGAATACAACGTCACTAATTTATTTCTCATAAGAGCACATACTGAAAATATTTGAGATGCACAACTGTCTTTTTTTTAACATTAGTGAGACACATGCTTCATTGGAGAAGGTAGATTAGGTGACTGCTTGCTAATTGTTTGGTTGGTCATATGAATTCTGACTGGATTTTTGGTGCTGGGTTTCTCAGTTTTATCTTTTTAAATGTTGTTAGATAAAATATGTTAGGCTTTTTTGTTGTCAGTGCATCTCATTTTGTAAGCCTAATATATATACTTTGAAAATATTTAAGGTTTTGAATTTAGGTTGTATTTACTTTTTATGTAAGATAACAAAACCTAAATATAATAAAATAAACCAACCTTTATGGGCATAAAAAAATAATAACTATGATATTGATAGAGTTTTTTACACTTGTTTTTATTCCAGTAGGAACCAAATATCGGAATGTATCTCAGTAAAACTTCAATACCCCTTATTATAAATGTATTACTTTAAACTGTTTATTAAACTTAATACCAGTGTCATAATGTACAAATTAAGCTTTAGGTAATTTTTCATGATTTTGGTAATGTTTGTTTCATTTTTTATGATTAGTGTTTATAGAAGTAAGTGTCTTATTATTTATTTTACAATTAAATTGTTCAGGAGAGTTAAGTTCTCCATAACTGATATGTCAGAGATCAAGTTGTTGATTGTTTTTATTTTACAGAAACTGAAAGTATAGTAGATTGAACTTAAACTGTATTATAGCATTTAAATCAAGAGAACTTAAGGAATTACGTATGAAACTCATGCAGATAGAAATCTACAATGTTTGCTGTAATGGATAGCCCAGCATGATAATCCTTTCAAGAATATTTTGTATCAGTTACTTGCAGGAAATCAGATCAAGTATTAGAAGTTTCAGTTATATTCAGTATTCTTTATTATTTCCTGATTATTTTATTGAGTATTAGCATTGTTTAACTGCTGCAAGAAAACATTTGGATGTTAAGTACTTGTTGAACTTTTCTTAACTGCATGTTTGGATGTTAAGTACTTGTTGAACTTTTCTTAACTGCATGTTTGGGTGTTAAGTAGTTTAACTTTTCTTAACTGCATGTTTGGATGTTAAGTACTTGTTGAACTTTTCTTAACTGCATGTTTGGATGTTAAGTACTTGTTGAACTTTTCTTAACTGCGTGTTTGGATGTTAAGTAGTTGAACTTTTCTTAACTGCGTGTTTGGATGTTAAGTACTTGTTGAACTTTTCTTAACTGCATGTTTAGGGGATTTATTTTTTTAGCTGATGTGCTAATCTCATTGTTCAGCTTAAATAACACTTTCATAAAAAATTTTTATCCATAATGTTATGTTTATGTCATCATCAGGACTTTGTATTCTAGTCTTCTCCAGTGATATTGGTTAAAGGCTATATTGTATGAACTCAGTATTTACAAATTTGAATATGATTTTATTATTTGTGGACATTTTCCATCACGTTTTCCTGTTCTTGATAAAGATTGACTGACATCATCCTAGAGTTCAACACAAGAAGGATGAAGGAGCTGAAAATATTGTTTATTTGTAACAATGAACCAACCTCCACTTTTAATTTTTATAAAATGTATATTTCTTTTTTTCATCAAGAACAAAATGCCACAAATATTGAAGTATCTCAGGATGATGAAAGACTGATGCTGACCTTTGGTCAACCTTTGATTGTTGGTAAAGGTGAATTGTATTTGGAGTTTTCTGGAGTTCTTAATGAAAAATTGAAGGGGTTTTATTGCAGCAAATATACAACCCTTGAGGGTGAAGTACATTATGCAGCAGTGACCCAGTTTAAGGTAAGAAAATTAAAAAAAAAAGTATTGTGTAAGCTGGTAAGATAAGACCAATGGCTGATGTCAGTTTTAAAAGTGCAAGTTCCAAAACATACTTTTCATCTGCTGACATTATGGTCATTTCTCAATATTCAGAGTTTCCATTTTTTGCTTATATAAGCTTATATAAGAATGTTTATTTCAGTCTTTTATATCCCACTCGATTGCCTTAGGCAAATTATCCGTGGGATTATGACTGAACGCCTCTAAGTCAGAATCCCATCTAGTCACTGCAATGATACCTTTATGAGTTTCTGGACTCATACCTACCCCACCCAATCGAACATGCTAACAACAAAACAGAACTACACAATTATGTAAATCAAGTTACAGAAGCCATACAGAAAGCCATAAAAAACACAATTCCTAAAACAAGAAGAAAGCAATCACATAATCAATGGACTCTAACACCAGAAATTCACGCACTAATAATCAAACGCAGACAATTAAGACGAACACACTATATTACACGTGATCCATCTATCAAAACACAAATCAATAGAACAAATGCAAAAATTAAACAAGAAATTAAAACAGCAAAAGAAACTAATTGGCAAAACTTCTGTAAAAACTTAGAAAAAATCAAGAACAATCAAAAAGAATTTTGGAAAAAATTCAAGAGTATTTCTTCAGACAAAAATACAAATCACATGCTACAACATATCACACACAACAATACAATCGCAAGGACGGACGTAGAGAAAGCTGACCTATTAGCTGACTACTACGAATCCTCCTTTAGCGACCTAAATTCAGTAGACTTTGACACACAACACCAACATCATGTCAACAACTTCATAAATACAAACCAAGCTTCATTCTCACCACAGTTCCCTGGCGAGACACTAGAAGCATACTCAAGTTCAATTAATAGAAAAATAACCATAACTGAACTAAAAATTAATATCAAAAACTTGAAGAATACTTTCCCCGGACATGACCAAATTCCAAACATTATTCTGAAAGAAAAGCTTTACTCTCCTATTACAACACCTCACAAACATCCTGAACATTTCACTAGCAACTGGATATTACCCTGACACTTGGAAAAAACCCATCACAACCACGATCCCAAAGAAACAAACCAACAGAACCAATCCAGATAATTTCCATCCCATCAGTCTGTTAAGCTGCCTTGGCAAACTGATGGAGAGAGTTATCTCCAACCGTCTTCTCCATTTTTGTGAATCAAATAACATCCTTCCAGAATCCCAAAATGCCTCCAGGAAAAACAGACAAACAACAGATCACCTCACATGACTCACCGAATCAGTCTGTAAAGCTTTCAACAACAACCAAGTAACCATTGGGGTATCCCTAGATGTCAAAAAAGCATTTGATAACGTATGCACAATGCCATCAAATACAAACTAAAACACCTGAAAATAAATCTTACTATAGTTAAATGGATATCAAATTTCTTAACAGATAGAACAGCACAAGTAAAAGTCAATAAAACTATATCTAAATCATTTAATAAAACCGCAGGAGTGCCCCAAGGATCAGTCCTCTCTCCATTTCTATATATTATTTTCGTTAGTGACATACCTTTCCCAAATCTAACATACACGCATAATTCACAATACGCAGACAACATCGCCATCTGGAGCACCTACAGAAACCCAGTGATGGCCATGTCTCGCGTACAAGAATCACTGAACAACGTCTCAACATGGAGCAACAAGTGGAGAGTCGTGTTAAATCCAACCAAAACACAAGCAATCACCTTCTACAAGAAATTAAAAAACAAAGAAAAAATCTAGAAAAAATAAAATTATCACTTGGAAATACAACCATTAACATGAGCAAAAACATCACATTCCTTGGCATCACTTTGAACACAAAACTAACATGGAAAAAACATGTTAACAATATACACTCATCAATTAGAAAACGGATTTCACACCTAATGACTCTAACCAGTAGACAATCGAAATGTTCACCAAACACCATTATCCAAATATACAAGGCTTACATCCGTCCACTAATAGAGTATGGATGTCAAGTAACATACAATATGTCAAATAACACACTCCAGAAAATCCAAGTTCAACAGAACAGAATACTAAGATCTGCATTCAGTCTACCGTCATTCACACCAGTAAATTATATACATCAAATCAGCAACCTACCAACACTAAAAATAGACTAATGGAAATATCACATAAATATTATCTAAAAGCAGAAAACAGAAACAAACTAACGGCATCGCTATACAAATTAGCTAGTGCACCAACAAAATACATTTCACCTTACAACATATTTCAAGAATCACAAATTACACAACAAAGTATCTAAAGAACTAAACTCATGTTAATAATATGTATTCTCTTTTTCATATATCGGGCACAGGACAGGCAAAACTTTCGGCGCCTGTCCTGTGAAAGTGGGTTTTCTCGGGGCACTCCTGTTTCCCCCCACAGCAAAAACTTAGGCATTGGATTTTTAGATCCCAGCCCAGGCAACTTTATTGCCAGACCCTGATTTGGGTCGTTTGAGTTCATGTTCATAATTACTTTGACTTCTGCCTTCCGGGACGGGACCTGGCCGTTCTCTCCGATGCTGCCTTTGCCTCGGTCTAGGATAACATTAAGAGTGTCCTCCTTCAACCAAAAAAAGAGTAAAAAATTATTTAATAAATAATAATAAAAAAAAAACAAAAAAAAACTAAACCTAATAACCTTTCATGAAAGGGGACGAAGAGGAACCACATCATTCCTGAACACCCCAGTTGGAGAGAGAATTCTTACGATTTCTTTCTCTCTAAACTAAACCTCTGCCACGTTAGTTTGCATTTGCATTAGGCAAATTTTAATTTGGAAATTTCTCTACCAAATTCAATGTGCCCTCTATCTAGTAACTGTATGTAACCACCTCATCGTGACAATATAATCATTTTTTCTAGACAAAACATTTGGTACAGTTTTCTGTCAACAAGAAACAAGAGTGCTGTGATTATTTACTATTTATCTTGTGATTTTGAGCATGGTTGGCATTTCTACTGTTATCATTATTTTTATATTTATACATTACTTGTATAAAAAAAGAAAAACTTACCAAAGGATATGAATTTCTGAGTTAATGTTTCTGATACAAAAGTCAACCAGAATTCTTCTCTTCCACCTCTGCTGTTTAGTGTTTGTTGACAGTCAATCAAAGCTGTCTGTGATGTGATCCATTATGAGATCGAGACGCATGTAGACCAAGGGTGTCTTTTCAAAGGGTTCTATAGTTTGCTTTGGCAAATGGCTAGTGAGAATTTAGACTTGTCTTTTCTGACTCCTTCTTTTACTAGGTGGTTCTCAACAGGGAATCATTTTGATCAGCCACCTCCAACCCCTTTTCTTCCATTAGTATTTCTGGTTTTTGAGGTTTGGGGGGTTTCTCCTATTGCATTTGATTGTACTCCTTCCTTGTTAGCAGAAAAGATGGAAAGTGACGACTTGATTTTTTTTCCTTTTTCTCCTGATATTGCTAGCCATGCTATGAGATTTGCTTGGAGTTATGCAATGGGATAGCTATGCCTTGTCCATATTTATTGCATTAGCATACTTTGACTAATCACCACCAGGAAAAGACTTATTTAGATTCTCAGTGGATGGATTCCCTATGGACCTGTGGGTGATCTAGCTTGGAAGATGTGATCACTTTAAATAGATTGCCCTAATGTATTTATCTTCAACCCAACTTTTGTCTGAAGCTCATCAATAGTTCTCTTAGCAGTTTGATGATGAGTTAGGGGATTTTGCTGATATCTGTCACAGTCAGATCATCTTCTTCCATTATTTCTTTGGTTTCCTGGTTGGTTTGTTGTTGAAATTTATTAGGCAAAGATGCTTTGCTAGAAAGAGTTCATTTCCATCTTCTGCCATTAGGGAGTTACAGAAAGCTCTTTTTCTCCAACTCATTTTATTTCCTGGTGTTCTAAAGACCTTAGAATTCTAAATTGATACTGCTCATTAAACATTCCCCTTTAGTGTTATTGGCTTCTTATCTTTCTGACTCTGATTTGGGAGAATCAGCCTGTAGTGTTTTCCAACCTCCTCCCCCTCTTTGGTTCCCAGGTCTCTTGGTTCCTATAAAAGGATCCATCTGTATTCTTGGGGATCTTTGGCTCAGGTAGGCTTGACTATCTTGGGGAGGCAGGAGAGAAGTGGGAGCATGATTACATAATTTTTTGGACATCCTGGAATTCTTTCATCAGGGATCTATGAGTATTCCAGGTTCTGGCTTCAGAGTTGGCCATTCAATTTACATCACCTCCACTGTTGCCTGCTCAAGCTGTTTCCTTTTTATAACCAACAGATCCACTATGGGTGAATCTCTGTTCCTGGGCCATAAGAGAGTTGTGAGTCAAATCAAGAAAGCAGTAGAGGGGGTCAATCCCATTCTTCTAGAATTTTATTCTCATTATTTTTATGGTATGATACCCAAGGACAAAGGATACTGGTACCCAATCATTGACCTATCTTAACTAATTTTTAGATTCTCCTTACTTTACAATTGAATCTTTTCTTAATCTACAATGGCATTTTATACCAGTACCCTGGATGACAAAGTTCAATGTTATTGGTACTTATCTCCATATTCCCATAGCATGATCTTTTTGGTGGTTTCTTAGGTTTATGCACAAAGCTCAGGTGCTAATGTTCCAGGCTCTTCTGTTTGGTTTTGCATCAGCACCTTATGTCTTCTGCAGAGTTGTTCATGCTTTTTCTTGTCATCTGCATTCCTTGGACCTGTGCATATATCATCATATTGATGACTGGCTTCTTTTGGCTCCATCTCACCAATTAGTAGAACAACACTTTCAAATCATCCTTTCAGAAACTGTAACTGTAAGCTTCCTTATCAGAAATGGTGAAATATATTTTTCACTGATGCAATATCTTGTCCATTTGGATTAAGTGCGTGTGGCCCAGGCACGTATGCCTTCTTTTTACAATTCCACACTAGCAACCACTTTCACCATAAGTACTACAAGTTGCAACAGTCTGTTGAAATTGGATGTTTATAAGGCCATCTAGGTGCCTACTGGATGGTATTATCTTTTAATGGACTGCCACTCATTGACAACAATGAGTAAAACTAATAGGGATCCTGTCCATTCCTGCCAGTCTTCAAGTTGAATAAATTGGGAACAGTTTGCCTCTCTTTGTGTGATTCTAGCTATAGTCTCAGCAGATGGTAAATATGTTTTGGAAGTTAACATTTTCCTAAACTGAAAATGTATTACAATAACTTACTTCTGCTGACACTCTCTTGCCCTATCTCCTGACTAAAAGCCATTTTATGTTCAAAAACGTGAACATGTATGGTATAAAAGACTGAAGTAAGCATTCTAAATGCTCAAAGAGGCTAAAAGTGAAAACACTGGAGTTCAAGAAATAGCTATGGTGTCAAGGACGTAAGTATCACTGGAGATAGATTTACAATTTAGGAAAATGCTAACTTATGATTTATAAATATGTTTGGAAAAATCACCATAAATGTTATTTAACTTTTCTTACCTACTGTTTACTCTCCTGTATTGTAATTTCTATGCTTGTCTAGTTAGATGTTAAGGACATCAGAAGGAAATTATATATGTAGAAATGGCTGGTATGAGTATAGAAAACTATATAGAGGAGCAAGCAACCTTTTGACCTTTTTCAGTCATCATCAGGTGAACCTGACATATATATATATATATATATATTATGTACATACATTTTTTTCTACAAGTGGGTTTTCTCATCATCACGGATCAGAAGGAAGTTCTTTAATCAAACTAATTTTAAATTTGGGATGTGGGACTGTCCTTATTTCACATTAAGGTCAACTATTTTAGACTAATAATTTGTGATTTTCTTGGTATAGTGAGATAAGAAAGTAATAAAACATTGGGAATTTAATATTTAATTTAATATTTGCAAATAGGAATTATAAAAAATTAGGGAAACAAGTTTGGAGATACTGCAGACATTGTTTACTCAAACTACAAACCCATATTTTAGTTATCTAGAATTACATTTGGTGGATTCTTGCATTGTTATTTGGGTGTATCCTCAGCAGTCAATAGTAAAGGTTTTAAAGTATTGTTTGAACTGAATCATATTTGTATAAAGTGCTTTTTTTTCTGACGATGCTACTAGGGTTTTGTGCATTCCTTGCAATCCTTATTATGAACTACTGTTGTAGTTCATGACATTTCTATATGTTTTGAATCCTTAAGTTATACCAACTAAAAAATTGGATTACCTCATGCCAATGGGTAAAGAAACATACAATGGAAAACAGTTTAATATTCAACAGATGGATGTACTTACAGATAATTTAAAATCCCAAATTGCTATTGAAGCTTAACAATTATAAGAATAAGAAAATGGTAATTGAACATCACCAGTAAGGTTGGCCAGGTTTGTATATGTCAGGGACACAACTTAGAAAGTCAAACATTTCCCAGTGGCTTTGATTTGGAAAGGTATAATGAGGATATAATGTGTTTAATATCACTGTATATATTGTATTTAGTTGGTTGAACTTTAATCTACATTAGAAAGATATATGTATAAATGATTCATGATAAAAAAGTTTGTAATATCAGTTAAAAAGTATTCAGTTTTGAATCAAAGCATGGTTGGCAAAAATGTTTAGCTTTTCTTTTGGGTTATTTGTGGATGATAATATATCCTTAGTTATCTTTTAGCATTTTAACTATGAGAACACATTTTGAAGGAAGAAATTGTTTTTCCTTATAGAATTAAAGACTTTTACACATATTTACAGTGTATTTAATTAACATGTTAATTAGAAAATCTGTCATGTGATCTTATTTCTATGTAGGTGTTGAAGTCATTGGTAATAATATTTCATTTTTAGTCCTAGGAAATTATCATGAATGTCCTTAATACAAAATAAAAATGTTCATGTAATTCTGTTATCTAATTGAAAAATTGTATTTTTAACAGAAATAACCCGATCATAAGTTAGAGGTTTGTAAGTACTGAGTGTTAAACAATATTTAAATACTGACATATGAATTGTTTTACTGTAATTCTATACGACTTAGCCAACTGATGCCAGACGTGCGTTTCCATGCTGGGATGAACCTGCTTTGAAAGCAACCTTTGATATTTCACTCATATCTCCAAAAGATCTGGTTACTCTTTCAAACATGGTAAGTTTTTAAGGAAAATGTTTTGTAGATATCAGATATATTATTGTTTTACCAAACATTTATCTTTGTATGTTATAAATTTATGTAGTTATGGCCCCCAGCACAGAAATGAATCATGAAAATTATGAAGAGATCAAAGTTTTAGGTTACTCCTTGTGATAGATTATGGTGAAATTTTGTTTGAATAGGATATATATGGAGACAACAGAAGGTATGTAAAGCTAGTTGATATTGCAAGTGGTCAAGGCAGAATGTCCAAACTCTTCATAAGGGATTTTAACCAATGTAAAGTATGCTCTTTGTGTAATATGTGACAATCATTTTTTTTTTGCCAGTAATCTAACTGTAAGTACAGGTATGAATGTTTTTTTTCAAAAGTGTAAGACATTTTTAGTATAAAGTAGCACTTAGAAGCACTTCTTCTGATGTTGCTCAAGTTCCTCCTGAACAGTTTTGACTTGTTCAGGATGATGATGGTTCAGACAGCTATTTTCTACCACCTGAATTTGTTATGTCTCATCCAGGAATTCCTGTGGGTTCTGTTAAGCTTAATATGACTCTTTTTGACATGATTTTTCAGGTGTGTTCTGTTTTATCCCTTACCCAGATTTCCCATTATCTTCTGCCTTATTACACAACACTCCTTCCATTCAGTATTTTGTATATCCACCCTCTCTTGATACTGGGGTTCATGATGAGTGTCTTGTATTTCAGTTAAATGATAGTGCCAGTATGCCTTGCCCTCTGAAGACTGCAGACCAGTTTGTTTTGGTCTACCATCAGACCATTTATTTGTTCCTGTGTTTCACTTGTAACCCATTTTACCTGTTTGGAAGCAAATCCTGGTTATCCTGTTCTTTTGTACTATGCCAATTTTCTAGTCTTCATATTGTTCTCATGTCTATCCTGAGGTGGTTGTCCTCTATCCACCTTTTCTCTGAGCTAATCCATCATGATCCTGAAGGTTTCTAGGGGGATATATTTGACCAGATTATCTCCTTATTGGTATGTTTGTCAGCTTTGGCTCTTTCTTTATATATATGGTCCCTCTGTTGTTGTGATTGTTTGGGGAGAGATGTGGTTTTGGATTATGTTTGTGTACCATCTTTTTATCTTTAGGCTTATATCTTGCCCTTTTTCTTAATAGGTCAGTCATTATATATCTTCTTACAATTTTAGAATTATTGGTAGCATCTATGAAACAGCAGTTGACTCTTTCCTTGTTAGTTGATAATTTATTTCGCACAGAGCCTCAAAAATTCCCTATATCTGTTTCCTGTTCTACCCTTACCTGTTCTTCTTCTTGTCATTTGTTTTGATGATGAGTGTCACATTGCCAACAGTATTGCTGTGGTTTCTAGTCTAGTGGGGAAGGGGGGCTTGTTTATCCCAATTTATTCATTTATTGTAAGATTTCATTACAGATCTGTGGGTCCTTCAGGTTTTATTGCAGGGACTTGTTATCCATTTCCTCTCTCTTCTTCTGTTGTCTTAGTTGCAATTTTCCTTTTTGTTCCTTTGGAATCTTCCCACATGTCAACATCTGGATCAGGCAGTACAAGATCTTTTCTTTCAACATGCCATCAAACCTGTAGTTTACTCTTCTCCATTGCCTTATTCCAGGTTGTGTGTGGTTGCCTAGAAAACTGGAGACTGGTGGCCTGTAATAGATCTGTCATATTTCAATCACTTTTTGGTTCTAACTGTTTTTATCTTGGAGTCATTTCTCGCTCTCAAGTGGGCTTTTTATCTGAGTTTAGGGATGACCAGAGTTAATATTTCAAGTTTTTATCTCCATATTTTGAAACAGTCAAGACCCTGTCTTTGGTTTATTCGTCCAAGGGCTGTTTATAGTTTTTGCATTTTTCTCTTTTGGACTTGCCACAGGCTTTTATGTCTTTTATCAGATGGTCAAGATTTTTGTGGTCTTATGCAAACTTGAGGCTTGCATTTCAAAATTACTTGGATGTCTGGCTTCTTTTGGCTTTTTCCAAACTGGAGTTCATGCAACACATTTATCTGTTTCCTTCAGAAGCGGCTAGGTCAGATGGCTGATCAAGTTGGAGAAATCCTTCCTTGTTTAATCCAATATCTTATCCATTTGGGTGTTCATCACTCATCTTAGGCAGAACCAACCTTCTCTTCTTCAACTCTGTTCAGTGGAGCTGGTAGATATCATTGCCCTTACTGCTCATGAGGTTCTATCTCTTTAGAGATAATGATTCTCTTTAATGGCACTTATCCTCATTGGTTGTACTTGCATGAAATTCCTTCAGTGGACTTTTTGTAATCAATGAAATTTTGCACTAAATCCCTTGGATGTTTCTATTACCTTTCTTTTTCTTGTTGACAATCTGCATTGGTGCTTGGACAAGGCTCAAACTTCATTGGGATTTCACTTTATTCCCCTTGTCTGGATTTATATGTTTTCATGGATGCTTCTCTTCTATGGCTGAGAAGTGTGGGTCAAACACCAATGTTTTTAGGTCTATGGTCTATGACAGAAAGGTCTTACCATATCAATATCCTGGAGTTGCTTGCAGTCCAGTGGACTTTGGATCATTTTCTTCCTCTTGCTTGCAGTCATCTGGTTATGATTCATGCAGACATTTCTGTGGTTTTGTCATATCAATCATCAGGGAAGCATCCATTCTTATTTCCTTTGTCTTGGACATTGGATCTTCTCTTTTGGGCTCTCACACAAGCTATTCATTTTTTGTGTATCATGTTCCTGATATTTTCAATGTGGTTGGGGATTAGTTTTTCTGCCCAAGCACAATTTATCTGATGGAATGGTCTCTAGATCTTCAGGTGATCCAGTGGTTGTGTATTTAGTTGAGTACTTTTTACCTGGATGCAGTTACTACTATCCTCAGTACCAAGGTATCTCAGTTTTGGTCTGTGGTACCTCATCCACTAGCTCTGGCTGTTAATTGGTTCAGTCAGGACTGGACTGAAAATTTTTTGTATGCTTGTCCTATTTCTGAGGGTAATTTCTGTCATCCACTCTATTTCATGTTGTGTCTTTCTGATTACTCCATATTGGCTTGCTTAACCATGAATCTTGCTGCTTCATATTCATTCTGCTCTTTCTATTATTGCTTCTTACAAACATTCCATCCTTTGTATGGTAGCCTTAGTCCTGGGCAGTTAATTCAGCCATTCCTATCCTTTGTCTTTGTGCCTAGTTTTTATTCACTCCTTGGCAAAAAAATTAGTTTATTCCAGAAAATAGCTTCACTGTTGGTACATTCTGTTTGATCTTCTTACAAGGAGGTTTATCAACATAAGTGGAATGTCTTCTGCAATTTGATTTTTGGGCTGATTATTCTCATGTGTTCATCCCACTGTTTCTTGATTATTTGAGGGGTCTTTGAATTCCTACATCACAGTTTATCGGACATTCTTATCCCAGACCTTTCAATTTTCCTGGTACCATAAATTTTTTACCTCCCATATCTTGCCACTCCTGTTATGTTCCTTCCAGATTATTCACTCTTTATGGCATACAGCTCTTCCAGATTGGGTTTTCAATGTAATTCTTCATTGTCTTACTTTACCTCTGCTTGAACCTTTCTTCCATATTTTATTTATCCTTTAAAGAGTAGTTCCTTCTTTTTTGGCTTTTCAATATTGTCAGTCTGATTTGTTTGTCATCGATGTTCATGTGCTCTGTGTAATTTCTCCTGTCTTTTCCTTTACCTGGATTGATCCTTTGTTCCCAAAACTTTGACAGCTAGGGAGGGTAATTCTCCTTCTTACTAATTTTCCTTCCTTCCATTTCCCACCTCTGTTCCCAGTTTGATCTGTTTATACTTCTGTGTCCCATTGATGCTTTTCATTGTTATATTGCACACATGGTTTCCTTCCATCACTACCATTCCTCTTTGTTCATTCTTTGGCAACTATGTTTTATTCATGGTCTATCTTCTTTTACTATTACCAATTAGATTCAGCTTTTGATTGGCTTATTCTTCCTTGTCTCGCTCTTCTTGTTAACTATTCTGGGTGTCTTCCAATAAAATTAGGTACCTCACTTTTCCCTGGCATCTTATCTGCATTGTCCATTGGAGGAACTCCTGGAGTCATGTGGACCTCTCAGCATACTTTAATCTCACTATTTGATGGTGTTGTTATAATTTTCCTAAATTGTAAATATTTCCAGCAGGTACTTACTTCCACCCTTTCCTTGTTTACTGTCTACACATCTGTTGCTGTTGATTTGTTACGTGATAATTTGCATGTGTGAATCAATTAAACATGTAAACCAAGAAGGTACTTAGGAATAAAAGGCTTATTGCACGTGAAAAAAAGAAAATAGAGGGCAGCACTTAATAAGAATGTCTATATGTGTTAGTGGAATTAAGCACCCATTTGTAATATATTTTCAGTGTTAGCAAATTATTACTTTTGGTTTTTCTGACATCAAAAATAGGATACTGCTATTCACAACCAATCTGAAAAAGACACTATACATAGTTATAACTATTAATCTAAAATTTAAACTTTCTACCTTCTAGATATATTAAACTCAGCAGAGAAGCCCTTCCTTTCTCTCTCTCTCCTGACTTTAGAGATTGTTTGCTAATGAATTTTAAGTAGCCAATGGATTACATGTTTATAACCAACAGAAAGAGCAGTTTCTTCTCTACATAAATCTTAAGACTGTTTTGTTTCCCTACTGTTTAAACCATCACATCATAGTAAAACTTTTTACACCAGTTTCTAGTCTACATCTCAGGTGAGACAGCGAAAAGTCCTCAGATTTACAATGGTAAAATCGGGGGTTTGACATACCCTTCAGTGGACACAGCAGATAGCCCAATGTGGTTTTGCTATAAGAAAAACATGCACTTTATAGTCTACATAGAAAACCTTATAAGGTATAGTTGTTTTGTAGACATTTTGATATATCTTTTATATTTTGAGATGCAAATTTCAAAGTTACATGAATTATTTTTTTTTTGATGTAAAAATCTGTGAAACTAGGTGAGGACAGTAGAAGAGTGATCAAAACTGAAGTTACCTCATGTATGTGTTGTGACTTTTTTTTGTACGAGTTTTTAAAGTTTCATCTGGTAGTGTTTTTCAAACACATGATATTCATGTTTTAGGTGCCATGGAAAACTGGGGGCTAGTCACCTACCGTGAAACGTGTCTTCTTGTTGATCCACAGAATACCTCGGCCGATCGGAAGCAGTGGATAGCCCTGGTGGTTGGGCACGAGCTTGCTCACCAGTGGTTTGGTAATCTAGTAACTATGGTAAAATTAATTGTTATTATTTACACTTTGCATGTTTGTAATTATAATTTGACATTTCAACAGCTGATCAAATAGGTATTATATATAAGCTGTTTGAAGGGAAAGTTTCTTATTGTTTTTAAAATAACTGTATATATATATAGTGGGTGTTGCACAGACTAAAGGTTGGGTGGTGCCATTCAATGATTTGGGTGTTTAAACTACAAGAAAAAATGTAAAAAGAAGACTTGTCACATGGTAATATCTTCTACACACATCTTTAAAAAATAACTCATGAAATTAAAGAATAATGTGTCAACTAATATACCTGAGTTTTTATTATTAATTTTAATGGTATTAAAGTAAGATTTAAAATACACATAATACTAGTTTAAAAAAGGTTATTGAAGAGTGTTGCTCTAACACAAAAATAATTACAAGCTACATGTAGTAAGCAGGTATTGTAGTCTTCTGTGGTTAAGTATCATTTATTTAAAATAATCTTGGTGTATTGTGTGTATTTTCTAGTCTATCATATATGTGTTAAGATTTGCTGTTAAAGTATTTTACTTAAAGATGGGTTTTATATCATGAATTTTTCAACTGGTTAAAACTGTAAATGAAAGAATATAGCCTGAATGTTTTCACTAAAAGTTTTAATCCTATTCAAATAGCTAGTATTTCATAGAATGACGATCAGGCTACTTGTATGGCTGTTAAACATGTATATAGTAACGTAATACTGGCTAAGTTCTTTACATTTGTTTTAAATTAACTTTTCACAAATATCAAACGTTAACTATTTCAGGAGTGGTGGACACATCTCTGGTTAAATGAAGGGTTTGCATCATTTATTGAGTTCTTATGTGTCAATCATCTGTTTTCTGAATATGAAATTTGGACTCAGTTTGTGACTGATGTCTATACCCGTGCTCTGGAACTCGATGCTTTGCACAACAGTCATCCAATTGAGGTAAGTTGGAATAGCTTTGACAGTAGTCATAATAAATATAGGAAAATAAATGGTGGCACGGTATATGACAACTAACATTTAAACCTAGAACTTGAGTTTCAATCCTGTCCAACCACTGGCATTACTTATATAAAACACTTGTATGTTTGCATTCATGGAAATTAATAACACTCAAAAAATGTATCTCAAACACAGACACTTCTAATGTAAAACATGACATCATTTAAATGTATTTGAACTTAAACTGTAGTCATTTGATAACTCAACAACTGATAATAAAATAAAAACCACTATATAACATAATTGTATATTGTGTCATTACATAACCATGGCTATATCTATCAACATGAGAGGCAAGTTTTGCAATGTTTATTAGTAATTATTTAATCACATGCCTCATGGTATCATGTGCTTACTTATTTTATGAGAAAAATATCAATATATACATATATATATACATACACACTTGATTATAACTTGCTGTACGTTGCTTGTAAAAGCTACATCTGTACTCATTTTAAAGTTGTTTCAAAACAGACCCCTTCTATTCTATAAGCTTGTGCTGCCACATGGTGTTAATCCTCAAACATCTGTATTCAATCAAATAATGATTAGGTTTAGGCTTCAGACTTGAGATATATCCATATTACCTCAGTTAGTTAGTAGGTTTAGGCTTGACTTCTCATGCATCTGTGGGGTTAGTTTAGATCATTAGTACAAAAAGATTTAAAACTGAAAGAAACTACAGTTCATTACATTTCATATCTTGGAAAGAAAAAAGAAAAAAAATTGAAATTACTGAAAAAGATAAAATAAATCGCAAACTGTATGATATGAATTGATGTTATTTTTTTATTTATCATGCACTAGACTTCATGTTATGTGATTTTGTGTTTTCATTATAAGGTGGCCTAGCATGGCTAGGTGGTTAAGGCACTTGACTCGTAATCCAAGGGTCATAGGTTTGAATCCCTGTCACACCAAACATGCACTATCAAGTGCAATCATATAAGACATTTTTTCAATAATGTGTTTATATTTTAGGAGTAATAAGAACTGATTTTAAATGTAGTCATATAAAGATAAATGAGAACATTAAATTTTTAAAAATTCTGTCTTTTCCTCCATTTTCATTTCTCCTGAGGTCACCTAAAAATAATGCATATTTTATCAACATTTCTTTTTGTTAAGTAATAAAAAAATGCAGTTTTCTAACCCTAATTACAACTTGTGCTTTCTGAGGTGTTTTTTAGTTGGGAATTATAAATATTTAAATTTGTGGCCTTCACAGATAAAACTTTCACCACATAGAATGTCATGCAGATCTGTCATTTCTGTACATTTATTTATTATTTCCTACTTAAATAATTCAGACATGGTGTGTTTTTTTATGAAGATGATTTCAAAGTAGTTTACAAGTTAGCAAATTGTATTTATTTTACAATTTCCAAACTTTTAAAGGTAATATAATAATAAATATATCACATAAAGGATGGGTCTGTTATTAATGTTATTTTTTTTTCAATCTATTTATCTCTGTACTTTCTTTTGTAAATGTATGAATTGCACATTTTTAAATTGTAGTTGGGCTCCAGCATTGCCAGGTGGTTAAGGCACTTGACTCGTAATTCAAGGGTCACAGGTTTGAATCCCCATCACACCAAACATGCTTACCGTTTCAGCTGTGTGAGCATTATAATGTTACGCTCAATCCCACTATTTGTTGGTAAAAGAGTAGCCCAAGAGTTGGCAATGGTTGATGATGACTAGCTGCCTTTCCTCCGGTCTTACACTGCTAAATTAGGGACAGCTAGTGCAGATAGCCCTTGTGTAACTTTGTGTGAAATTCAAAACAAAACAAATCAAATTGTAGTTATTAGTTCAGGACCCTTTCATGATTACATTTCTGACTGTATATTTATCTTGTATGAGTTTTTCTGATTGTTTTATTAACAAGTGCTTTGGCAGTTCCTTTCTCATGTCAAATACTTCCACATGTAAGTTGAAGTTATGGAACCTCTTGCTTAACTTTGCCCTGGCATCAGCTTAGAGATTATAATTTCTGAAAAGATTACAGGGAAGAGGTTTATAAAGAGGGTTAATAAAATTATAATAAGTCAGAATATTGTAAACACATTTTGCAGTACTGTAAATATTGTAAGATCACTGGTTTTTAATAGGAGATCCTGGAAAAGTCCTTGGAAGTGTAACTCTATCACTCCAAAACTCCTATGTTTTATTTATGATAAACCATATTATTGTATTTATTTCAGATATGCAAAAAAACAATCCTCTAGAAAGCCCTCCAGATGTTCAGCAGTAAGGACAAGAGCTATACACTGCTAAACATTAGGTGTCAATACCTGTGGTGGGCACAGAAGTGACAGCCTATTGTGCTTAAGTAAACAAACAAAGGTGTAACTTGTAGAACGTGAAATATGTTGACTAGGCCACACTTTTTTGAGGTTCCTATGCTCTGATCTGCTTCAGTTACTAATGTGTTTGCACAGTTGTACTTTCTCATAATATTTAAACTATGTGTCTCTGTCTGCAAACAAAGAGGCTTCACATGGATGTTGGAATTATAGTGTTAACAAAGGTAAAAAATCCAAATAATTGTTGATGGAATGAAGAAAATGGCTTTCATGGAATGTTTATGGTCCCATATTCAGCATAAACACTGTTACTCATTTTTGAAGGTTTTTGATCAGTTAGCTCTTAAAATTCATCAATAAGAGAAGACAAGAAAGAAAAGTTTGAGTGCAAATAGGTAGAAACCTTACATAAACCTAACTACCATTCAAATAGGTAGAAACCTTACATAAACCTAACTACCATTCAAATAGGTAGAAACCTTACATAAACCTAACTACCATTCAAATAGGTAGAAACCTTACATAAACCTAACTACCATTCAAATAGGTAGAAACCTTACATAAACCTAACTACCATTCAAATAGGTAGAAACCTTACATAAACCTAACTACCATTCAAATAGGTAGAAACCTTACATAAACCTAACTACCATTCAAATAGGTAGAAACCTTACATAAACCTAACTACCATTCAAATAGGTAGAAACCTTACATAAACCTAACTACCATTCAAATAGGTAGAAACCTTACATAAACCTAACTACCATTCAAATAGGTAGAAACCTTACATAAACCTAACTACCATTCAAATAGGTAGAAACCTTACATAAACCTAACTACCATTCAAATAGGTAGAAACCTTACATAAACCTAACTACCATTCAAATAGGTAGAAACCTTACATAAACCTAACTACCATTCAAATAGGTAGAAACCTTACATAAACCTAACTACCATTCAAATAGGTAGAAACCTTACATAAACCTAACTACCATTCAAATAGGGTAGAAACCTTACATAAACCTAACTACCATTCAAATAGGTAGAAACCTTACATAAACCTAACTACCATTCAAATAGGTAGAAACCTTACATAAACCTAACTACCATTCAAATAGGTAGAAACCTTACATAAACCTAACTACCATTCAAATAGGTAGAAACCTTACATAAACCTAACTACCATTCAGGATAGAGTCAAATATTCGCCATTAAAAAATACACTAGTTTATATCTAATTAGATCACCTATTATTTGTTCAGTGCTTGAGTTAGGCTGCGATGTTTCGAGTCCTATTACTAAATATTTTAGGGACAACTGGGTGTATGAATACAGTGTTGTGATTTGTGTTAATTGTGTTATTTTCTTTCTCTCATGTATTGTTTCAGGTCTAAATGAATACAATTCTTAAACGTGTAGTTCATGATTAATTTTGTAGTAATTGTAACATATGATGACTGATATACTTGAAGAGAAATAAAATTATTGTGAGCAGCTGTTTCATATATTTATCTGTGTATGTTTATTTGTAAACACTAGTACTTTCTTTAGGTTTTTAGTAAAGGCATGAACACGTACCTGACAAGACACATGTACATAAATGCTCAAACTGAAGATCCCTGGCAGGCGTTAGAAGATGCTAGTCAGAAACCCGTGGCAGCTATCATGAGCACATGGACAAAACAAAAGGGTTTTCCTGTGATATCAGTAAGTCTTTCTTAAAGTTTTTTTTTTCATCTATAAAACTAAATATTTTTGGTAACAATGTCATTCCCTTCCAGTATTGTTTGTTTTGTTTTCTTTAAGACCTGTATACAAAACATATTTTGATATTCTGTGATGCCAAAGTTATAGAAAGAATGAGTGTGATATCCAGTATTATCTTAACTTTTGTAAAAATAACATTTGAAACTGTTCTATGATGTATTAAGTTTGAATGTATGCCTTTAATTGTATGTTCACTGAAAGTGTTAATAAAATTCAATGTTTACTGTGTTTTTTGGTGAATATTAATAATCACTTTGTGAAATTTAAGACATTATTTTGGTTTACAGGTGTCATGCAGGCAAAATGGAAAACGTAAGATTCTTTCTTTGAATAAAAAAAAAGTTCTGTGCTGATGGAAACACTGATGGTAATGATATTCTCTTTGTGCATGACATCCTTAAATATTTATCTCTGTTTCTTATTTTATATATCCATACTGCCTTAAAACTTGAACATAAGTATATAATAAATAGAACTTAATGTGGAAAACATAATTTATCACAATTAGACAAAACTGTTAATCATATACAAATATTTAGCATTTGAGGTAATTATTAAAACATTCTAACCTAAATCACTCAACTGATTTAATTTTGTCTCTGACAGAATATACAATTGTGTTGTTATTATTTAGAAATTAAAAGCTTTCATAATTTTTCTCAGGGGATAATCTGAGGTTACTTGTACCCATTAACATTACAACAATGAAGTCTCCAGAACGGATAGTGAAGCAAGTTCTTCTAGAAGCTTCAACTATGGAAGTTCTTGTAGAGAATGTAGAACCTAATGAATGGGTGAAGGTAAGAGTTTATTTTATTAACTTTACAAAGTGATTACTTAGTACTATTCTATTGTTGTGTATGTTACACGGCCTTGTTTTGTAAGACTCTATCTTTGTTTCTGAGTGTATATTTGTAAAACTTACCTTAAAGTCATAATTTTGTAATGAAAAATAATTATTTATTTTAGCTAATGCTTGCAGTCAAACAAATAAAAACAGTTTCAGTTAACAAGCACGTTATAGGTTGAATTTGATACATAATGATGTGGTAAACTATTAAATGAAGAACCCTTAAAGTTTTGATTTAAAATCTATTGAAAGAATGAAAATAGAATGATTTACAATGAAAACACAACTTCAGTAAATTATTTTGAATAATACTTTTCTTTGACATAGTAATTCAGATGACAACTGAATTATAAACCTAAAGGACAAGAGTTTATGAAGGCTGTATTTGGTTCCATTCAGATATTTAATTATATGATTTAGTTTCTTGTTGGTGGTTCACCAAAGGAAAAGTAATGCGTTTGTGTTTTATAAGCATTTTGTAAAATATAACAAAAAGTTTAAAACAAAATGTGTACAAAAACATGGTCATCATTTTCATCAACATAATTTTACTGAAACTTTTTATAAGTAGGTTTTTCAAACAAGTAAATACTGTATGGTTGTTTCACTAAATACAAGTTAAAATTAAATACAACATTTTAAAACCCAGTAGCATTTGTAAAACAGAAAAACTTGGAACATATTATCATTACAGTTCATTTGTTTTTTCTGTTTTCTGTTAGATGCTGTGACACAGTATACATGTGTATGCTTATCCTGTTTTGGATGTTTTATATTTAATACTAAGTGGACGTATACAGGTTATGGAATTGGCTGTTTCTGTATGTTCTCCTTCTATAAGTTTAGGCTGTTCTTATTTGGTAGATAGAGTAAAAGTGTAATATTTCACATTTATAAGTTTTGTTTAATAATTGTTCATTTTACTGTTCCTAACAAGTCACTACAGCCAGCCATGTTTGTAATGTTACGTGGCTTCTCTTGATGTTTTTCAGTTTTTGTAGTGAATATTTAAAGCCATGAGAAATGTACTTTGTAGAAAATTAATTTTAGTAATTGTATAAATTAGACATCTAAAAATTAATCTGTTACTATCATTTTATAGATGGTTCTAGAAAATGAGAATGACAATAGTATAGTTTTCTCTAACTTTAATTCTACAAGTGTCAATACACAACACTCAACAAATTAGTGAAGTGACAAGTATTCAATGTGAAACTTGTCAAATCTCTATATAATACTTCTTGAGGTGTCAGGTATTTGTGTGTTCCATTTTTCTCTGGAGGTGGGTTACCATAAACTGATTTTTTCTTCTTGTACATTTACTGTAAAATATTGGAAATTTTTCACAATATTTCAAGAAACGAGCAGCTAGTTATCATTGAAATAAAAACAATTATCATACAACTGTGAAAGTGAGTGAAAACGATTTGTTTTAATAAATACATCCACTTATTTTGAAAATTGAAGATAACTTCTGGTGATATGTCTATTTATCAACCAGCAACCATCTTAATAAAAGGACATTGAACTACATGGTTTAGCGAAAGGTCATAAATTTCAAACAACTCTGAGCCCACCCCTTCTAATCTCCAGAGCTAATTCAGTTTTAGTTTCTGTATCTTGACTACACAAAAGGCTAATTCACCCTCATAAGAAATTCCTTTACACTTTAGTGGCACCAACAACTTTCTCAGTAGACTGTGTAGTGATATATTATAGATTAGTATGAAGAACATCCCATGTCCTCCAAACATTGTCATTATGTAACCTTCCATTTTCACCATAAAGGTTTTAAGCTTGGTTATGAAGCTTGATGGACCTAATCCTCTGTTTATTACCACCAGTGAATTATGAAGATTGTTGGAGCTAGAGATCTGATTTTTACTACCAGTGAATTATGAAGCTTGATGGACCTAATCCTCTGTTTATTACCACCAGTGAATTATGAAGATTGTTGGAGCTAGAGATCTGATTTTTACTACCAGTGAATTATGAAGATTGTTGGATCTAATCCTTTGTTTATTACTACTAGTGAATTATGAAGATTGTTCGATCTAGTCATCTGTTTATTACTACTAGTGAATTATGAAGATTGTTGGATCTAATCCTTTGTTTATTACCACCAGTGAATTATAAGGATTGTTGGATCTAATCCTTTGTTTATTACTACTAGTGAATTATGAAGATTGTTGGATCTAATCCTCTGTTTATTACCACCAGTGAATTATAAGGATTGTTGGATCTAATCTGCTGTTTATTACAACCAGTGAATTATGAAAATTTTTGGAGCTAGTGATCTGATTTTTACTACCAGTGAATTATGAAGATTGTTGGATCTAATCTGCTGTTTATTGCAACCAGTGAATTATGAAGATTGTTGGATCTAATCCTTTGTTTATTACTTCTAGTGAATTATGAAGATTGTTGGATCTTATCCTCTGTTTATTACCACCAGTGAATTATAAGGATTGTTGGATCTAATCTGCTGTTTATTGCAACCAGTGAATTATGAAGATTGTTGGATCTAATCCACTATTTATTACTACTAGTGAATTATGAAGATTGTTGGATCTAATCCTCTGTTTATTACCACCAGTGAATTATAAGGATTGTTGGATCTAATCTGCTGTTTATTGCAACCAGTGAATTATGAAGATTGTTGGATCTAATCTGCTGTTTATTACCACCAGTGAATTATGAAGATTGTTGGATCTAATCCACTATTTATTACTACTAGTGAATTATGAAGATTGTTGAATCTAATCTGCTGTTTATTACAACCAGTGAATTATAAAGATTGTTGGATCTAATCTGCTGTTTATTACAACCATTGAATTACAAAGAATTTTAGATCTAATCCACTATTTATTACTATCAGTAAATTATGAAGATTGTTCAGTCTGATCTTCTGTTTGTTACATGATGTATTTGAAACCACAATGCTAAACTTTGTTATTAAAGATTTTTGTTTTTCAGTTGGTAAAGTACTATACAAGACTACAGTTTTCTATAAGATTTATCTTTTACTTGAAGTTTCTATTTCATATAACATATTTGTTTGTAGTAAAGCACAAAGTTACAAAATGGGCTACCTATGATATGCCCATTATAGGCATCAAAGACCTGTTTTTAGTGTTATAAGTCTTCTTATAATACATACTATGAATTTCATCATACGTCTCATTCCCTGTATTAACATCTTTTAACAGGAATTCTTCTCTAAGAAGCCATTTTGTGAAACAGAAAGAACTGTACAACAGTCGCTGCAGACTATTCGTCTTAATAGGGATTGGTTATCGAGACATGCAGTTGCCATTAAGATATATTTAACTAGTCGTTTGTGATTTTATCTCTAATTACAATAGACAGTAACAAAAAAACTACTGAACAGAAGAGGTCAAGGAATATTATCAACATCTGTTTAACATTTTGGGTTAAGACATTGAATATTTGATTAATATTACAACATAAGGATAAGATTAGCAGTGTTTTAACATTAAAATGTAGTTTTCTTTCTGATGTCATTGATCTATAATTTAACAACGATTTGTTGCTATTTGTTTCATCTTTGGGATAATATTTGTTTTAAACATTTCACTATTTATTGAGAACAAGTATTGTAAACATGCTGTTTATATATTAGTGTCCCGTTTTCTATGCCTTTCTTAATAATAAATACGGATGATTCTTTTTGGAAAAACACCAGAAAGAATCTTAGTAGAATCTGTTCTACTCTCTGCATCAGGTAATGGTAATTTTAAGGTACACTCCAGAGAGAAATGTGTGAACACTAAGAGAGATTAATTGGTATAATAATATACATATACTGTTTACGTAGAAACATAGAATTGAAAATGTACAATTTCCGTTAAAATAAATTTCTGCAAGCCTAAAGATGTAAAGGAATTTGGTGAACACAGATACTTACTATTTTCGGATATAAATACTGGGACATGTAACTTTCAGTGATTTTCATTAGATTTGCTTGTTTGAAATTTTGTGCCAAGCTAAACGAGGACTACCTGTGCTAGCCATCCCTAATTTAGCAATATAAGACTGGAGGGAAGGCAGCTAGTCATTGCCACCCACTGCCAACTCTTGGGCTACTATTTTTACCAGTGAATAGTGGGATTGACTATAATATTACAATGTCTGGCTGAAAGGGCAAGCATGTCTGGTGTGATTTTGATTAGATATCATAGATTTGATAATAAGTAAATTTGGAGATAGTGAGGTGGTGTTTATATTAATCTATTATATTTCATTGTATTAGAATACTAATATTATCCATCATTTCACTTTAGCAGAAAATATGACCATATAATTATATTATGATTCTATTATTAGCAGAATATAACACAGCTTTACCATAGTATTAGACCAACTAATGTTAGTATTTCACTGCTTTATAACATCGTAACTACATCATCATTACAATTAAAGTAGGTAATTACAACTCCATTGTAATAAATATTATCATTGTTACACGTAAATATATATTTTTTTTAAATACACGTGTGAGATAAGTACAGTAGCGGTAAGATTTGATTTCTCTAAAAACTGCAGGTATCCTTGTGTCACATCAGACTATTCTTTCTCTACTGTAACTGAACCCTCGAACTTAGTGGGCTATAGTTTGTTTTCTAATGCCCAAACAATTTCGTAGGCATAAGTAATATGTTGGCAAATTCTTTCTTCTTTGGAACGTAAATAAATGAGAGAACTTGGAGAGAAACACAGTTGATTTTAACATTGGGTTTTCATTATCACATACATTATATAACTTATCATTTGCACAACTAACGCTTGGAGAAAGATAAGTTTTTTCGTAGCTTCATTGTTATGTTCACGGGTGGATTCAGTCTGTTTCTGGAAAATACCATCGTAATAAGAACAAAAAGTTACATAAACATCTTAAAGGTCACTTAGTATACACATTCATCTGTATGTAATAATTTCGAGCGGGTATGTAACGCTTAAGGGTCAATTGACTCGCACGTTCTACCTACATATACTTCGTCATGGTTTTGAACTGTTAAATACGGAATCTTCGCACGTTCTAGTTACCAATATTCTAACGTAATTTATAACTGCTTTGTGTTTTGAGCAAATCATATTTTTCTTTTAGCGCGTATCGAAAATATGTATGTGTGTATTTCCTTACAACAAAGCCACATCGAGTTATCTTCTGTTTCCACTGAGGGAATCGAACCCTTAATTTTAATATTGCAAATCCGAAGACTTCCTGCTCTCCTAGTGGAGAACGTTTCGTAAATAATTCAGACGTCTAGCTATATAAAACCTCTTGTGATAGAAGAAAGAATGACGCTTAGCTCAGAGAGACGAATTTTAACCAGCTTTTGACGTTTATTAACAAAATAAATACAACAGTTCATTTTAAAACTTTGAAATGAAATAAACAAATTCATATGTTTCTCTAGTAATCTTACATAGAATACAATTTTCGTTAAAGCATTACAGATAAAAAGAGAAGTAAAAACATTATTTCTGTAATAATACATATTTTGTTGTTTCAAATAGCGATGTCGCCGATGCAACATCCTCTGAATATACAGTTTCTTGAAAGAGTAATTATGTGGTATATTAACCTAATAAACTAAAAATATTATTTAAAAATTATAATTTTGAGACGCCTACGAATAAAGATATTATCTTTCAAACCTGTTTACCTAAGTAGGAAATGGAAATCTGGAATAACGAAGAAGAAAACAAAATGATGTTTTGGGATAAAATACATTTTGATTTTACCTAAGTTGGAAAGCTAATAATGAACAAGAAAACAAAATGATGTTTTGATAATTTTTGATTTTAGTTGTAAACTACACTAAGATTAGTATTACGAAAAAAATCACCTTTAAAAACAATATGTTAGATAGTTATCACCATTAGATTCCATCTAGGAACATAGGGCCGCAATCGCTTGCGGATTCTTCAACAAGTATTTAAGTGAGTAGGTTGTCAGCCCACTGCACCAAGCCGTCCCTAATTTTGGGGCTCTTGTTGCCCCAAACCAACAGCTTTGTTTCTGGTTTGAAATGTCACCGTGTTAAAACTAAAGTTTATATGTGAGATTTTTCTCTACAAATTATTTTATTATATAATTAGCTACCTCTACTGTTCCACTTCAGGGATTAAACCTCAAGGTTTAGTGTTATAAGCCCTCAAACTTATCGCTGAATTTTTGGAGACATTATAATAAACCGTTATGTTCCGCTATGTCATGTATTTATTGAGAATTTACCAATAAAGGTGTTATTAATTTTTACTTTAATATATTCCTCAGCGATTCATCGGTAAAGTTGAAGGCTTATAACTCTAAACTTCGAGATTTGATTCCTGAGGTAAGCAAAGTGTTGGTAGTACACGAACAGATTTGCAATAAAGTAGAACAAAAAAACACAGATGGAAATATTATTACTAGTATGACATCTTCTCGACTACTCATCATTGTACTGTAAATCTATTGTGACAATTCAGAGCTTTTACGATCACTTCGGTTTATTTCGTCGATAGGGGGTCGAAGCCCTTTTGCAGGCGTTACCTGTATTAACCACTCATATCATAATACAGTAGTGTATTGTTTATCAATTAGTCACTATACAGTACAATTACGTCACATAAGAGACGTTATAGTTGTAATATGTACTGTTGTGATGTCAGTAAAACGTGCGAATGTCATGAATCATGAGAAGAATTATGCACTCTATATGTTGCACATGAACTTCAAAAGCAATAAATAAAAATATTTATTGCTCTTAATTTTTGAAGAAGCACATCTGTTATACCTTAAATAAAACTGGGTATATCAGAGCTACAAATGAACGTTAACCCTCTGGGATAGATATTGTTATTACGTAATTCACTGGTGTTTTGTAAGTTTGTTTTACAATATTTATTGAATTTAAGACTTTGCAATGAATTCTATTTATTTAACTTTGTAAGTGCAACTGATTCTTGAGAATATTAACGAGTATCGCGTTAAGTTTTGAACAACTCATTTGGAACGAGTGTACCATTAAGTTATTTGTATAGCTATAACGGATTTAATGTTATGAATTTATTTTAATACCTAAGTTTGTTTCAGTTTGATGCATGTGATGTATATTACGCAAGTCCCACCTGTTCTTTAAATTTGTAGAAGATTATCGAGAGTAAGAATCAACAATATATGATTTACGAAAATGCTAGCGTACTTTGAATGTTGTTGAACATTCGAGAATCTCGCTCTAAACGAAAAACCAACGCGCCATGAAACAGAACAGAATATATTGTTGGTTAGCTACAGTTAGTATATTATATGCCTCAGAAGCTGTAATTGTGGTTAACGCTTATTAATTGGAATATGACAGAGTTTGACCAGGAACGTTTATACATTTCTAACATTACGAACTGATCAATTTTTGAGAATTAACTTCGGACGTTGGTATTTCTACAAAGACATTAAATACCTTCATCGGCAAGAAGTCAGCCTGTAAGCGATGTGAGGCCAGCCAAGAAAAAAACAGCTAGCTAGCTTAAGCGAGCTGTAACAATTTTAATTCAGAATTTCTTTGTTTGTCGTGGATTGTCGATAAAATATTCAGTTCTAGATTAGGTAGAACTCTGAACATTTATCGTGAGTTTAAAAGTCGTTTCGAAGTCTAAGAACAGTTTTATAAATAGTAAAGTTTCAATTTTCAGTAACATTATTAATTTATTGAACTACGTTACAGCTATTCATGACGCTAGAGTATTGGTTTCCAACCTAACGCTTCATGTTAAAACGCAGCTTACTTTAATTCATTATAAAATACATGTAAAACATTTACTGTTAGAGTAAACTTCATTTATATTATTTCAAAAATACTTTAATTTGTACCTCTACAGTTAATAAGAAACTTCAATGTGAAATTATTCTTTTCGTGGTTGCGATTTTAAAATTTTCCACCTATATTTCAGAGAAAGATATATTAGGCTGTGGATTTAAAAGTCTGTATATATTTTATGCACACGGTTTTGGTCTGGTTTGTTTTTCTCTAGTACGAAGTTTTGGATTTTAGAGTGAATCCTTCTTCAGATCAAAGTATACAAAACGTTCCACATTCAAGCAAGATATCCTACAGTTGGCGGCCCGGCATGGCCAGGTGGTCAAGGCACTCGACTCGTAATCCGAGGTTCGCGGGTCGGATTCCCCGTTGCACCAAACATGCTCGCCCTCCCAGCCGTGGGGGCGTTATAATGTGACGGTCAATCCCACTATTCGTTGGTAAAAGAGTAGCCCAAGAGTTGGCGGTGGGTGGTGATGACTAGCTGCCTTCCCTCTAGTCTTACACTGCTAAATTAGGGACGGCTAGTGCAGATAGCCCTCGAGTAGCTTTGTGCGAAATTCCAAAAACAAACAAAACAAGCTTCGCGCAAAATTAAAAAAACAAACAAACAATCCTACAGTTAAATGTCTATTATATCATCTTGTCAGACAACTACTTTAAATAGGAATCTTTGTTTTTTTCTGGTTAAGATAATCCCTGGCATATAAACATTGTATTAATAACTGAACTAGAAGGTGAGCTGACAAAAGCGAAATTCTTAAGAAATATATGGTAGTATAACTAGAGGGCGCTATACTATAATGAGTATGATTATCTGTTCTGTGACGTTTACTTTCATCAAAATTCGTTTGACATAAGGTATGAAGATTATAAAACAACAACTAAAAACTCATGCACACACTGCTTGTTCTATTGATCCACTTGTTACTAAGGTATGGATTTTACTAGTTGCAGATGGTTTTCTGTATAGCCCTTGTGTTGCAAAGTGTAATATATTTCCTTGTTCTCCAATTTCATTAAGTACAAGCGATAATTCCTGCTCAGAAGCTCTAAATCATTGATCTGAGTCTCTAAGGTGGTGTTATAAACTCTTCCCATTGACTGTAGTTGTCATGTGACTTGATGAGTTGCTTATTCAAAATCGGTTTAACACAATGTGCTGCACGTATCGATTAATGTTTTATAGACCAAGAAGGAAACACCTATTTGACGAAACAAAGATATTTATAGCACTGTCCTACGCTTAAACAGAAAATGAAAATTATGACTCGTTTGAATTTTGGAAGAAGTTCAAATGAGCTTGTGTACTTTTATGATTTTTAGCCGCTGCAAAAGGGCTCATAAAACGACTCTGAACTTTTCTTTTTTTTTTCTTCAAATACAAACATTTAATTAATATTTCTATCATCTCTTGACCGATTGTAGTTTTCAATTCAGGAAATCAAACTCTTTAGACTGATGTATTTGACCACATTAAAGATCTCACAGGCTAATTTAATTTAATCCTGCCTGAAAGAATTTAAGTTTGAGTGTAGGCTAGTATAGAACCTGATGAGTAATCAAATGAAATCGGATCCACGCGCGCCCCACTCACCTTTGGTATTACTAACGCACAAAAATATACTTAATAAAAAAGGAGATTGAAGACTCTTAGATTAATTTACTCTAATCCTGCATGAAAGAATTTCAAGTGTTGCTTTACACATTACGGGTATCGAAAGTCGATTTGTAGCATCATAATTCTAGAGATTATCGCTGAGCCAGTGGGGGGGGGGGCATTTTTAATCTATTCGTTATTTTGTCTTTGTCATACAAAATTCTAGATTTCTTTATTGCTAACCACACGTCGTTAATCTAACATTGTGGCGAAACTTTATCAGATGTTACTTTGGATTGTGAACACATACATGTCATGAATATGTATATTTAGCTCTATTGTGAAAGAGAAATATAATGCAGACGTTTGTAAAATGATTCCTGTATGTATAAACTATAGAAGAGAATCACTTCTAAATGAGCTATTTTATGATATAATAACATTAGTCAGGATTATTTATCACTTGATATAGTTTGGTTTGTTTTAAATTTCACACAAAGCTACACGAGGGCTATCTGCGCTAGTCGTCCGTAATTTAGCAGTGTGAGACTAGAGGGAAGGCAGCTAGTCATCACCACCCACCGCCAGTTCTTGGACTACTCTTTTACCAACGAATAGTGGGATTGGTCGTCACATTATAATGCCTCCACGGCTGAAAGAGCAGACATGTTTGGTGCGACGGGGATTTGAACCCGCGACCCTCATATTAAGAGTCTAACGCCTTAACCCACCTGGCTATGCCGGGCCTGCTTGATAATGTGGTTAAAATCTCGGGTTGGTGTCGAAATATCTGATCTCTAAAAAAATGCTATTACTGTAAATTATTTAATAGAATACGTAATAAAAACAGAATCCTAGCCTCCGGAACTTACTACAAAAAAAGAAAAATGTACAAGGTGTTAAAATTCTCGTCGAGGGCGAAACGAATGAGCATTGTTCCGTCAGAAGAAACGAAGACGAAACCTGATTTGTAACTTCCCACGACGTTTCAAAGGCGTTGGTTTCTTTTGAATTTTGCGTCCCTAATTTTGTAGTGTAAGACTAGAGGGAAGGTAGCTGGTTATCACCACCCTCCGCCAACTCTTGGATTACTCTTTAACCAACAAGTAGTGGAATTGACCATCGTATTATAACGCCCTCACGGCTGAAAGTGCGAGTATATTTGGTGCGACGGGGATTCGAACCCGCGATCCTCGGATTACGAGTCGAGTGCCTTAACTAGCTGGCCATGCGGGGCCTATTTTAAAGACTTCTGATTACAAGTTCTTGAAGTACAATATTTGTAGGCAGCTCCTACTGACGCGTTTTGCAGATGGCACGACACAATGTAGACATTTTTTATCTTATCAGGTGGCAGGTGATAATATTGTTTTTCTTAAATCAAATTTCTCTAATTGTTCCGTATCATCACAACCAAAACCGCCTCACTTTTATTGTTTCAATTCTTCACTGAATTGACAATTATTTTATTGTATTCACAATAGTATTGTAACATATTGTTACAATACATATCTTACTTGCACGACGGGCTTGTTTGAAGAAGTGTCTTTTTAACCCTCGTTTTCTCCGTGTTTCTTACACGAAACTTGCGATTAATCCATATTTGTATCTTTTATAATCCTAAACAATCATAAAAATATTCTTTAAAAAAAGTTGCATTTCGCTTCTTTGCGTTTCTTAGAACAATTAGGTTAATTTACTTGTCGACTTCTCACAAGTAATGTAGGTAGAAAGTCAGTACAGTCAGGGGCGTAGATTTTTTACACCCGAAATGGGGGATGATTTTTGCAACCACTTATATGGTCTGTTCAATTTGCAAATTGGTAATCTCTGGTTACGTAAACCTGAAAGCTGTAAACATGCAGTCACAGAGTAATCTTGTTGCCACGATACTTGCGTGTATACTTAGGCCTACTGACTTATACTTACGAACTAGCACGCCTATATTAAAGATGTACATTTCGGCTACTGAAAAAGCCTACATCTAGGCCTAATCATGTTATTCGATTGGTAAGAACACGACAATCACAAGAACAAATACACAATTTGTAGGCCTGTGATGCAATAAAACAATTCAACAGACCAAACTGTAGGGGGGGATAATTGTATGCACCATACCCCCCACGTAAAATGAAGGGGGGATATATACCCTCCATCCCCCCAGAATCTACGCCCCTGAGTACAGTGTATCAATGTCCTTTATAAGTTCTACTGCGGTTTGCATTATGACACCAAGGATAAATAAGTGTTTGATTTTCAGGAAACGAGAATGTATAAACTTAATTAAGCGGACGATACAAAGTTATCATTTAAGATTGGTATTTGTTACGATTTGAGAAATAGGTTTACCAAACTACTTACTTCGCACATTACACACCGAAGAAGCGCAAACGCAGTAGTATTGGTCAATTTACGATGACGTAATGAAAAAAAAAGTGTTCAAAATAAGTAAAAACACACGTCTATGACAAAAGCTTTATATTAATTTGCAATTTTTCTGGTAAAACCACTTTGTCAGGCAGTATTAAACCATGATACAAAGAAAATAGGCTTAGACATATTCCTTTAGTGATTAAATTACCAAAGATGATTTATTTACTTGCTAAAAGTTTTTTTGTTTTGTTTTTCTCATAGCATAACCACATCCGGTTATCTGCTGTGACCACCTAGATAAATCGAATCCCTGATTTTTAGCACTGTAAATCCGAAGACTTACCGCCGTCCCAGCGGGGGACAATTACTAAAGAAGTTATTTTATAACAAACAACTGATTTTCGTTGTTTTCTTTTGTTGTTTTTTTTACTTTTTGTGTTTTGATTTTTTAAAAATATAAACTATAATTTTACTTTAGAAAATAGTCACATTTTTATGTGATGGATGTTTTGACAAATTTAAATCTGAACTTACCAGTCTTTTATTAAACGTTTGTGAAATAGGCTTTTATGTAGTTCTCTTTTGATTTGATTTTTTTAACAAAGCGATAATGTAATATTATATACGTATGAGCCTTGACAATCAGGTACAATACATTGGTATGAACGTTGGCAGGTTTTCCCCGTCGCACCAAACATGCTCGCCCTGTCAGCTGTGGGGCGTTTAATGTTACGTTCAATCCCACTATTTGTTAGTAAAAGAGGAGCCCAAGAATTGGCGGAAGGTGGTGATGACTAGCTGCCTTCCCTCTAGTCCTACACTGCTAAATTAGGAACGGCGAGCGCAGATAGCCCTCGAGTAGCTTTGCACGAAATTCTAAAACAAACAAACAATTTCCAAAAATATTTTCTCAATTGTCGTGCAGTCTGATGGGTTTGGTTTGGTTTGGTTGGTTTTGGAATTTCGCACAAAGCTACTCAAGGGCTATCTGTGCTAGCCGTCCCTAATTTAGCAGTGTAAGACTAGAGGGAAGGCAGCTAGTCATCACCACCCACCGCCAACTCTTGGGCTACTCTTTTATCAACGAATAGTGGGATTGACCGTCACATTATAACGCCCCCACGGCTGGGAGGGCGAGCATGTTTGGCGCGACTCGGGCGCGAACCCGCGACCCTCGGATTACGAGTCGCACGCCTTACGCGCTAGGCCATGCCGGGCCCTAGTCTGATGGGAACAAAGTACCTTTCCAATGACATATATCATATATAATATGCTACGACTTAAATATACTTATACATACAATCGTCAAGCTGGGAAGTCATTATTTCCTTTCTGTATTTGAGGTACAACAAGCAAAGTATGGATGAACTGCTTGCTTGTTAAGCATAAACTATAAACTAACTGTGCTTATCTCACTGCGAATATCGAAATTCCATATTTTAGCATTATAAGCTCTTTAGACTAACACAGCGCCACCAGGTGAGAGTGAGAGGAGCCACGTGCTGATGAAGTGTTACCAGAGTATTGATGAGAGATAATATTTATTTACATTACTGTTGATTCTTAGGATATATACGTATTTTAAGTTACGACTGTTGAATAGCTTGTTGTGTTGTTGTTGTTGTTTTGGAATTTCGCACAAAGCTACTCGAGGGTTATCTGCACTAGCTGTCTCTAATTTAGCAGTGTAAGACTAGAGGGAAGGCAGCTAGTCATCACCACCCACCGCCAACTCTTGGGCTACTCTTTTACCAACGAAAAGTGGGATTGACCGTCACATTATAACGCCCCCACGGCTGGGAGGGCGAGCATGTTTGGTGCGACGTGGATTCGAACCCGCGACCCTCATATTACGAGTCTAACGCCTTAACACGCTTGGCCATGCCGGGCTAACATCGTCCAATATTTTTGAGTTAGCGATTGAAACAAAATACGACTGATCCATTTTATTTACAGGTTACACACCAAAATGTGATTGATCCATTCTAATTACAAATAATGCTTCAATGTATGACTGGTCAACTCGGATTATTTGTTAAATGTCAATTATCACTCATTCACTCTAAATACATGTTATACATCAAAATATAACTGATGCATTCACTCTATCTTCCCAGGTGGTTAAGGCAGTGTACTCGTAATCCGAGAGTCACTGGTTCGAATCCCCGTCGCACCAAACATGCTCGTCCTTTCAGCGGTGAGGGCGTTATAATGTGAAGGTCAATCCCACTATTCGTTGGTAAAAAAGTAGCCCAAGAGTTGGCGGTGGGTGGTGATGACTAGCTGCCTTTCCCTCTAGTCTTACACTGCTAAATTAGGGACGGCTAGCGCAGATAGCCCTCGTGTAGCTTTGCGTGAAATTCAAACCAAACCAAATCACTATTTTCACGTTACACATCAAAATACCACCGATTCACTCTATTTTCACATTACAGACTTCTGACCAGCAACTTCAATAAACACAAGAAGGATGTTTCTTAAAACATCTGCAGTCTGAGATAATATTTCATTACATATTTGACAAGATGTAGCGTCGAACATATTAAAGGATTTATTTGGTGTGTCTACAAACACTCTATTTCAACACGGTCAGATTTGATAATTTAATCGTTTTTTAAGCCTAAATAATTAGCATGTTACATAAGTAAAAAAAAAGAACAAATATATGGACATTTTTTCATTCACAAGTTCCTAATTACAGAGTTATAACGTTACATTATTAGTTAGGATTTAGGTATGAAACTTTACCACTCGCTAGTACAGCGGTAAGTCTATGGATTTATAACCCTAAAATCAGGGGTTCTATTCCCCTTGGTGGGCTCACCAGATAGCCTAATGTGGCTTTGCTGTAAGAACACACATTTATGAAACTTTATTCCGTTTACAAGGATTTCAATTAATTGTGAGATAAAGCAAGAATATTTTAAAAAGTGAAACAAACTTAATGTCTAACTAACTCTGAGGTTATCAAGTTTTACAGCTAAACTCCCATTCTAGTTAAGTTTAAACCCTACGTGATGTTATATTGTAGCTTAACACAACTTTCAGGATGAGTTGATAAGGTTTATATCTAAAGATAACATTCTCTTCTCTCGTCTGATGATTTGATTTTTCTCGTTGTTTTAGTTATATACTTTTTATTAGATCGTTACAAACATTTTAGTTTTTTTAGTTTTACTTGTCACTTTTAGGTCGTTAGTCTCAATAAATAACAACTGGGAATATTAATCATAATTTGGTTTGATTTTTGGAAAGTTAACACAATATTTTCAAAATTTATTTGAAAGAATGTCAGTTCGTTCTGTGCCCTAAATGTATCAGATCTTTTACTAAACTTTATTATAAATTGTGGTTATAAAATAAAATGCCTATAATTCAACATTATAAAGTGAAATTGGAGTTTTATATTTCGAGATATTTTTGTTTGTAGTATATCATACAAGATAAATAAGGTCTACTTAATTTCGAGATAAAAAAGTGACAGTGTTTAATACGTTTTCTCGGTTTTGAACACGAACGTCACACGAGTTTAACCAGTTATATTTCTCTGAACTTATAATTCACAAGATATGGAACGTAATTACTTCATAACATTTAATTTCTTTTCGTTTTTTGAAATCGAGGTAATTATTTCAGAAACTTATGTTTTCTCGGAAATTAGATGATAAAAAATAAGTTTGAACGTTCCTGTACTGACAGAGGTATGGACGCCGAAATTTGGCGAAACGTTAGAAATTATTAGGCCTAAAATTTATGTTAAAATAACGAAGACTGTTGATATTTTTTCTTAATTTTTCAAATCATAGCATTTCAAATGTATTTTTGGTCTTCTAGATGTCATTATCCAGAATCGTTTAATTAAATAACAGAACTAGTCAATGAGAGACAAGAGTTTCTTATGTCTGAATGTAAAACTGGCGAAGCAAATCAGTAGGCCTAAGATATGTGATCGAAATCACGTCACCCTTAAATAAATCGAATATGAATAAATTAAAGAGGAATGAGGATGGTGGGGGCGCTGCAGTTTACGTCATATTCTTGTTGTTGATTTAATGCGTGAGTTAAAGTATTGGGGAATTATATTTAATATTACATATTAATATGGTAATTATGTAATCAACACTAAAAATTTAGTTGCAAAGGTAGTTTGTTCAAGGTGCTTTATTTTCGTGAAACAGAATACAAAGTAAATTCGAAAGGATTACTTAATTGTAGGTCATCGAATTTTTTTTTAAAACACTATCTTAAAGAATGACAATGTTTATTACGCTATGAATATAACCTTTGTGAGCATGAGATACAAACACAATACTTTACAATATTTATTGGCAGACAAAATACAGATTGATCCTTGAAAATGTAACGAATAAATAAATGAGACCGCGGCGAACGATTATTTCGTATAATATATGCGAATATATATTTTTCATCGAAAGTATACAACTATTGTTCTTACATACTTTCAAGCTGAGATAACATATATCGTCCTGATCAAACTTTATTATAAGTATAAACGTACAAATAAGAGATTAAAACGAAACGTAGTTCTCACGAAATCCACAAACTGTTGTAGTTACAGAGATGTCAAGTAAGAAGAAAAACAAAATTACAAAGAGGTGACGGAGAACGTTTCGGCCATATGTTCTAGGCAAGAAATGAAACGTTGATATAGTTTATTTCTTTATAGCTTCAGAACAATATCTATATTACCCTGTGACGATGTCCGTCAGAATCAGTTTTATATTAAACAAATACGACTTTCTTTTTTGTTAGTGTGGTTTGACGTATGGAGACCGATTATTAGTTTAACCCTAAATTTCTAAGCATATTCAACAACAGGTTCTTTTAACAACAGCAGTGTTAATAGGGAGTGTGTTTATCTTATAGCAAAGCCACATCGGACTATCTGCTCAGCCCACCGAGGGGAATCGAACCCCTGATTTTAGCGTTGTAAATCCGGAGACATACCGCTGTACTAGCGAGGGGCGTTAACAGGGAAGTGGTGAGGTGTAGGTTGGGGGTTGTTACCAAAACACGTGTTGTTAATTCTAATATTTTCCATTGATTTATAGTGGGTGTTAAGTTCAACCCATGTCTAATCCAGCAAAATAATTATATATAATAGACATTCGGTCGTCTTATATGAAGAATAATTGGTATAGAATTTGAAATTCCCAAGCATGTTTCCACTAATAAGAAGCGCATAACGGGTATGTACAGTCTCTCTGTTAGAAACCTTTGCCTATAATTAGAGCCCACCACTTAAGCTATTGTAATATCGGCTAGTCTCGCCGCAGTGGACACAAATTGGGTATCCCATTGTTCATCTACGTTTGTAGTTGTCTTAGAACCACAGTTTTATTTCTAATTTATCCATCTTTATAGTGAAAACTAGGCGTGGCTATTTTATCAAGAGATGGGAGTGTTTCTGAAGAAAAAAAATGCATTACAGCGTTTTAAACATAAAAAACAATCACTAAATACCATCACCACATACTTCCGATATAAAGATCTTGTTAATCGAAAATTTATATTTAAGAAATTGTTTAGAGTGTATTAATAATTAAAAGGTTTAGAGAAAAATTATAAGTCGTTAATCATAGGGGCGCTATTTAAAAGAAGTATTACTTATAAGTCAGTAACCATAAAGTTTGTTTATAATATAATTATTTATAAATCAGTAACCTAAACGTTTGTGCATAATATAATTATTTGTAAATCAGTAACATAAAAGTTTGTACATATAATTATTTATAAATCAGTAACTTAAAAGTTTGTATGTAATATAATTATTTATAAATCAGTAACTTAAAAGTTTGTATATAATATAATTATTTATAAGTCAGTAACGATAAAGATTATACGTTGTAATTATTTATGATTCATTATTAGTAATAACACATTTTTGGATGTAGGAAAACTTTATATAATTTATAAGCATTAATTATGAAATTTGTGTTAAAATTATTTCTGAGCTCTGCTGTGTAGCTGTCTAACTGGGTTAATGTAAGGGCTATACGAATGTTTAAGAAATAAGTGAAAAAAGTTTTATGTCCAAATATGATAGCAAATGCAGCACTAAAAGTGATAAAACTTTGTTAAGTGAGCTATAACAGATAGAAATATCACTACTGATATAATATAACAACTATAACATGTGATTTATGAAGGTACACAGTATATATACATATATAATAACATACATTATTCCTCGAATTAGTATAATAGCAGCATGTACTTTACTTTTATATATTTATCTGTAAAGGATGTACTGTTGTATATTATTTATCGCTAAGTTCTTTTACAACGTGGTTTTGTTTCCGTTTTTCTGTTTATTTAATATGACACATTATGATTATTTACCACAATAACTCGATCACTAAAACTAGTCTGGCTTTATTCGATTCACAAATTGTTTACTGCTTTCTGTTTTTCATTTGGAAAAATGTACAGAATTTCTCCCAGAAGGAAACGTAAGTGTTGGCACATAATGGTCATACGCCTAAATGAAAATGTTCAGTGATAGGATTCGAACTCGTAACTTGCAGGTCTCGAATCAAGGGCCCTAGCTATAAAGACATGTCAGACCATAAACCAAGGAAGGGACCTAATCATCAGGCCATGCCAGGCCACAAACCAAGAAAGAGACCAAACCACCAGGCCGTAAAACAACAAAGGGACCTTTATTATTTTTAGCGAAAGTTGTCGTTTGTTTATCAATATTTAAGTGTTTAAAAATGATCCTATTTAACTGGAATAAATAAATAATTAGATTTGAAACCTATTTTAACGTTAGTATAACCTTGGTGAAGGAAGGTCTGCCTTCCCAAAATTTCCGTACTATTGGATCAATGTAACATAGAAATTAGAACCGAAATACATTAAAATAGTTTACATTGTGATGAATCCAATGTTACAAGCAGACAAATAATAATAAACAATTCTGTGTTAAAATGGAAACATCATATTGTATTAAAAATAGTTAACCCACTTCTGAAACGTTATGGCATAACTAAGATTTACAGAAATACACATGACCAAATTAACTAAGTCCACTTCGTAACAGTTGTTAAATCAATATAAATATAGTTTAAATATAACAGCCTGAACCAAAGTCCACTGTAATAAGGTGTTTATTGTTTTACAAAGGGCATCTTCTCGAAACATTGCATATATTTTGTTTAGACGCGTTAATTTATTCTCTGTTGTTATTTATCAAAATGTAGTTTCAACATATGACTTTCTATCGCGAGTGTATATTGGGTGTGCTTGTCACGTGATTTGCTCACATGCATATTTAACATTATTTTGATTTAGCATTTTCTTTAATTTGACTAACAAGTTCTTATTTAAAATTACCACTGTAGTCTTCTTCCTTTGGTGCTGGGGTTACTTCACTCACTCCGGTATCAAGAAGTCTATAGTTTGCTGGTACCTTTGAATGATGAGTAGGCTGATTAGAGTAGAATGTATGAATATACAACATAGTGTTAAAACATACTCACTTAATTCTGACATGTGGAGACAGAAAAGTAACTGATAAATATTATACTCTGTCAATTAAATCCAGTTCTCGCCGTAAAGTAATTTGAATGTAATTTTATCCTCCATTTTGTAATCTATATAAACATAATGATACTGTCTGTTAATTTGTCCACATAACTACAAATTTATATAAATATAATAGTTGTGTTTGTTGTATGTCCATGTAACTACTTGTTTATATAGACATAATAGCACTGTCTGTTGTTTGTTCATGTAACTACTTATCTATAAAAATATAATAGTACTGTTTGTTGTATGTCCATGTAACTACTTGTCTGTATAAATATAATAGCACTGTCTGTTGTTTGTTCATGTAACTACTTATCTATATAAATATAATAGTACTGTCTGTTGTATGTCTATGTAACTACTTATCTATATAAATATAATAGTACTGTCTGTTGTATGTATATGTAACTACTTATCTATATAAATATAATAGTACTGTCTGTTGTATGTCCATGTAACTACTTCACATGGTTTGGATGGACTTTCACAAAATGTGACGGTCAATCCCATTATTCGTTGGTAAACTAGTAGCTCAAGAGTTGACGGTGGGTGGTGATGACTAGCTACCTTCCATCTAGTCTTACACTGCTAAATTAGGGACGGCTAGCGCAGATAGCTCTCGAGTAGCTTGGCGCGAAATTCAAAACAAACTCTCACTTTTGTTCGATTCTGACCCTTTAAGATATGTTTTTCTTCCCTGGGTAGAGGGGAAAATCAATTCTTTCTTTCTCCTCGTGTTTATGTCAAGAATTTTTTTTCCATATTTCTTCTGAAACATTCGATTGTTCAATTGAAAATACAGAAAGTAGGGTTTCCCATGAAATATTCAGTTTTTAATATGTTTTACCCTATAAGATACATATAAGTATTCATTTGACGCAACTGGAGGTATTTCTTCACATCAGTATTCTACGAAGTTTGACAGAGACAAGGAGAAAACTTGTTCTCCCTCTCATATGAAGATTTTATATCTGACAGCACATAATAAAACCGAGTAAACTAACTCGAAATAACATTTTTTTTTAGCCTTTATCTTGAAATGAACTTATAACCAAATAAGAGTGATGGAAACATGAAATATCTACCAGTTATACACCCTGCTCATCTAACTGATTTAAGTTTATTTGTTTCGTGTAGATAAATATGTGGAAGAGTTTCGGCTCGCGAGCTCTACTGAGAAAGCGAAACGTTGAGTGTCTAATTAAATAAAAAAATACATTTTTATAAGGTCGTTTATTTCTGGTATTCATATGCCTTCCATATACACCAATATATACGACAGAACTTAAACAATGAACTTCAAAATGATGGTTTACGACACCATAGAAAATGTTTTATTATTTTTTAATTCAATAACATATAGATGTGTTCAGAAAGAAATGATCCGGGTGTGCGAAAAGGGTAGTGTTCAAATATATATATATATGTATTTTGTTGTATGAAATACACAGAGCTTTGTGGAAGACATCTGAGTGGAGATTATAGAATTTCTTAGTGTAAACTGGAGACGATGAAAGAGAATTGAAATGAAAGACATTTATCCTTCAAGGTTCTTCTAAATTAAAATACGTAAGACTCTTGGTTTTATACATGCATGATTTTCTCTATTTTGACATACGTTTACAGTTTTCATATAGGCTTTTTGTTACCTTATTTCACGTAGAAGTGGAACTTGTCGTTCTGCAGCTGAGTATCATAATTATGTTCTAAAATATGGGATGGAATAACGCAATAGTTATTTTCTTTTTTCATATGTAATAATTATTAAGAACAAACTCTTGGTGATGTTAAAGTATAATGTGATTTATTTTGTTAACCTAATTTCTGGATTGTGTTTGTTTTGAATTTCACGCAGACCTACACGAGGGGCTGTCTGCGCTGGTCGTCCCTAATTTAGCAGCAATAGATTAGAGGGGAAAGCACCAGGTGATCACCGCCCACCAGCAATTCTTAGGTTACAATTTAAAAAAAGAAGTAGTGGGATAGATCTTTATATTATATAACACCCCCACGACTGAAAGGGCGAACATATTTGATGGGACGGGAATTCGAACCTGCAAACCGCGGGCTGTGAGTGGTGTGCCCTCATCTGAATCATGGTTTACGTAAAGTACTACAAATTAAGTTATAGCCTGTTATCTTTCTTTTTCTCTCTCCCTAAGATATAAATATCAAAGACTGTTTAAAGAAGTGCTTAATTAGAAGCAACTTCAACAGGTTTTTGTTTGTTATTTGTTTCTACTGAGTTTTACAAATGCCGAGAACTTCTTTAGCTATTTATATTTTTATTTTGGTAGAAAGTAAAGTGGTAAATAACATAATTTAGAAGAAACAGGACGCTTCATAAATATATCATTTATTATGACCATGGTTTAGTAAGTGAAGGTATCATCAGGCGAAACCGTGGTCGTGAATAAATGATGTATTTGTGAAATGTAGTTTTCTTGTTTTTCGTCTGTTCTGTAATAATTTTGTTTCACCAAGTACTGACGGTTTCAAGTATCAGTTATACAAAGTGGTAGAAATTAATTTTAATTTTCTAATTGTGGGAAATCCATGAATATTTGATACAGATAACTGTTCTCAGAAATATGGAAATTGACTAACTTATAGGTAGGACAGACCTCAAGAGAAAAATGTTTTTATTTTACTTGCGACAATAAGATATTCAACACTTAATGAGTGTAATATAGAACAGAGCTACGACTTTAGTGTTTTTAATAAACATCCTTATTTATTATCTTCTTAAGATTAATTAAAACCTGCTTTAAGTGTTTACTTTTCAGTGTCGTTTGTTTTGTGTATCACGTCACGTAGGGTTTCAAGAGTGTAGTTGGACCAATCACATTATAAAGTGAAACCTAGAAAGTGGATATGATTTTCAGTTTGTCAATAGTTACAGAAACTTATAGTTATTTGTTCTTCTTACTTTTCGTAATAAATTAACTTAAATACGGATTTCTTTTGGATGTACTTTTCATATTGAAAGAAGGCCATAAATCTGATAAGCGAAACGCCGAGCGGCCTGTTTCTATAGAAGCAATACTAATGTTTCTTACGAATCCTCCTGGGTACAGTTTTAACAGAATCACTTCAATAGAAAGTTTGAGATGAACTCACAAGTATCCATTCAGGTTAGAGCTGAAAAAAGACCGAAAGTACGTGAAACTCGTGAGCTACTTAGTGTGTGTGTCCATTACTCGGTGTTGTATGCTGTAAAGTGAACTTGCAATTATGAGCTATGTGGACTGTCTAGAAACTGTGTAGGAGGCTACGGAAGGCAACAGTGCTTACCAGTCCATTATGTTGTAATGATTCATGAAAATAAGAAAAACCACGTGGTTTAATATATAAAATCGAAATTAGCGCAGCTGTTTGGATCATTCTTATTTGTGCGTCAGTCGTAAAGTATTGCAGAGTTTCTCAATATGGAGGTTGTCGTGATATCATGAAACATTATGATAATGGATATTTTAAGAGGATGTTTAATAATTTGCTGTAATTTGAGTGTGTGATGGATTAAAGAATGAATATTTTTAAATGTTAGGCCTAGCTATTACAGGTTGAGAGCCCTGAACTATTGTATGTAGTATCAATAATACCGGCCCGGCATGGCCAGGTGGGTTAAGGCGTTTGACTCGTAATCCGAGGGTCGCGGGTTCAAATCCCCGTCCCACCAAACATACTCGCTCTTTCAGTCGTGGGGTCGTTATAATGTGACGGTCAGTGTCACTATTCGTTGGTAAAATAGCAGCCCAAGAGTTGGCGGTGGGTGGTGATGACTAGCTTCCTTCCCTCTAGTCTTACACTGCTAAATTAGGGATGGCTAGCGCATAACACAGGCATACGAATTTTTTTTTGTTTACTTTTGAATTTCGAGCAAAGTTGCACAAGGGCTATATGCGCCAGTTGTTCCAAATTTAACAATATAAGACTAGATAGAAGACAGCTAGTCAGCACCACTCACCGCCAACTATTGGGTTACTCTTTTACTAACGAATAATGGGATTGACTGCAACTATAGTGCCCCCGCTGTTGAAAGGGTGAGCATGTTCGGTGTAACAGGGGTTCGAACCCGCGACCCTCAGATTTCATACCGGGTCGTCTGCGAAGTTAAACTTCATAAAAGTTGTTTAGGTTGTGATAACGGATTTTCCATAATTCAGCTATGCAGATTTTAAAAATAATATATTTTTTCTATCACGTAAAAATGATTTATAAATCATGATTAAATCAAAACCATTACTCAGATCAAACTATTATTTCGGTTACTGCAAATAAGATTTTTTATTTTTATTTTTGTTTTGTATGGATTCTAGAACAATCGATGAGACTCTCACGTCACGATTGGCCAAGAGAAATCTGCAGCCAGTGGCTGTGAACATTTTAGGCTTAACTAAGCGTGACCCTATTTCAATGAAAATGATTCACTTATTTAAAAGTACATATGACGCCTTATGACAATTTTGTTCGTGATATCAAAAAATGGATATCATTTTCGATTCAGCATACAGGAATTGCAAAAGAAGACGTAAAAAATTCAAGACAATAAAACCATCGCAGGTCTGTGTAATTTGTTGCAACACAGTGAAAACACACTAATTCAGTTAGGTCTAATTTACAAACAACTTCGTATACATTTCCAGTATTGTTGGTAAATATGGTGTTATAACATCATGATTGTTACTATATATTGAAACATAAATTATTTCTAAATCTCATTGATTTATTATTTATTCTTAAAATAAAATCAAAATAATCAAAAGTTAAACTTTAAGGTTTACAAGTAGGCCTAAGAATGTAGGCTAAATATATTATGTATTTATATATATATTTATTAATCTCCAAATGATTGATCCAATTACTAAAAATACAGCACCTGGTTTATTTATTAAATTATCGATCCGGCATGGCGAGGTGGTTAAGGCACTCGACTCATAATCTGAGGGTCGCGGGTTCCAATCCCCGTCACACCATACATCTTCCTTCTTTCAGCCGTGGGGGCGTTATGAGTTACGATCAATCCCACTATTCGTTGGTAAAAGAGTAGCCCAAGAGTTGGCGGTGGCTGGTATGACTAGCTGCCTTCCTTCTAGTCTTACACTGATAAATAGGAACGGCTAGGGCAGATAGTTATCATGTAGCTTTGTGCGAAATTCAAACAATTAAACAAACTATGATATGGCTGTTTGATAATTACAGGACATAAATATGGATTCTAATGTCCGTGTAAAGATCTCTGTTATTTAGTTGTTAGATTGTTTCAGCTTATCGCTGGCGCAGAGATAAGTCAGGGCTTAAACGCTAGAAATCAGGTTTCGATACTCTCGGCGGGGGCGGCACATTTAGCCCATTGTTTAAGTTTTATTCTTAATGACAAAAACAAGAAATTCTTCTAACACTTAATGCATTGTACAATTTTGGAATGCCTTGTTAATCTACTTCTGGGTTATGTAAATTGTTTTCTTCTGTTGTTTGTGTTCTTAATGCTATCTAATGTGCATCAGTATAAACTCTTTCCTTCATGGAAGTAAGATACACTAGTTGTCTGAAGGAAGTCACGCATCTATGATGGAATCAAACAACACTTCTAGCAGATAATTACATATTACACAGCTTTACTGAAATAAATTTGTTAAAAACTAGAGCCAACTGTAAATATAACTTTACAATAAATAATTTGTTAGAAACTGGGGCCAACTTTAAATGTAATTTTATAATAAATAGTCTCTTAGAAACAGGCGCCAACTATAGATATAATTTGCAATAAATAATCTGTTAGAAACAGGGACCATCTCCAAATACAGTTTTACAATAAATAATTTATTAGAAACAGGGACCAACTCCAAATATAGTTTTACAATAAATAATATATTAGAAACAGGGACCAACTCCAAATATAGTTTTACAATAATTTATTAGAAACAGGGACCAACTCCAAATACAGTTTTACAATAAATAATTTATTAGAAACAGGGGCCAATTCTAAAATATCTACACATTCTTTCATTTGTTCTTATGTAGTGGGACTGATCGTCACTTTATAACGCTAACATGGATGATGTGGGCGAGCATGTTTGGTTTCGAGGTGCGAATCCACGATCCGCAGATTACAAGTCAAGCGCTTTAACCCAGCAGAATGCATCAAGCCTGTTCTATGATGAAAATCACACAAAGAACATGTTATATAATTTGACCTAAAGCGCATTTAACTGTAACCTCTAAATCTAAAAATAACGTATGAAATTAACTCCAGTTAATTGGATCGCAATCACCTAGTGATTGTTTTAAAATAAAATAAAAATATCTTGTTGTTTTTGACAATCACGCAGAAAAAAATCACGTTTGTGTGCTTTAATGCTAGATAGTTGTGTTCAGATGACGTAATTCACGAAGTGTAAAAGTTTTTTTTAGAAAACTCAAGATAGATAAAAGGGAATGGTTAAACAAAACACCAACTGTACTCGAAGTATGGTGATTACAGTCTGTTTTTAATTCATGTTAATCTGTCCTTGCTAGAAAACAAAACACAAATCGTACTCGAAGTATTGTGATTACAGTCTGTTTTTAATTCATGTTAATCTGTCCTTGCTATAAAACAAAACACCAACTGTACTCGAAGTATGGTGATTACAGTCTGTTTTTATTCATGTTAATCTGTCCTTGCTAGAAAACAAAACACCAACAGCACTCGAAGTATTGTGATTACAGTCTGTTTTTATTCATGTTAATCTGTCCTTGCTAGAAAACAAAACACCAACAGCACTCGAAGTATTGTGATTACAGTCTGTTTTTATTCATGTTAATCTGTCCTTGCTAGAAAACAAAACACCAACAGCACTCGAAGTAGTGTGATTACAGTCTGTTTTAATTCATGTTAATCTGTCCTTGCTAGAAAACAAAACACCAACAGTACTCGAAGTATTGTGATTACAGTCTGTTTTTATTCATGTTAATCTGTCCTTGCTAGAAAACAAAACACCAACAGCACTCGAAGTATTGTGATTACAGTCTGTTTTTATTCATGTTAATCTGTCCTTGCTAGAAAACAAAACACCAACAGCACTCGAAGTAGTGTGATTACAGTCTGTTTTAATTCATGTTAATCTGTCCTTGCTTGGAAACAAAACACCAACGGTACTCGAAATATGATGATTACTGTCTGTTTTTAATTGATGTAAATCTGTCCTTGCCAGAAAACAAAACACTAACAGCTCTCGATGTATATTGATTTCATGTTAATCTGTCCTTGATAGAAAACAAAACACCAACCGTACTAGAAGTATTGTGATTACAGTCTGTTTTTAATTCATGTTAATCTGTCCTTGCTATAAAACAAAACACCAACTGTACTCGAAGTATTGTGATTACAGTCTGTTTTTAATTCATGTTAATCTGTCCTTGCTAAAAAACAAAACACCAACTGTACTCGAAGTATTGTGATTTCAGTCTTTTTAATTCATGTTAATCTGTCCTTGCTAGAAAACAAAACACCAACTGTACTCGAAGTATTGTGATTTCAGTCTTTTTAATTCATGTTAATCTGTCCTTGCTAGAAAACAAAACACCAACTGCACTCGAAGTATTGTGATTACTGTCTGTTTTTAATTCATGTTAATCTGTCCTTGCTAGAAAACAAAACACCAACAGTACTCGAAGTATTGTGATTACAGTCTGTTTTTAATTCATGTTAATCTGTCCTTGCTAGAAAACAAAACACCAACAGCACTCGAAGTATTGTGATTACAGTCTGTTTTTATTCATGTAAATCTGTCCTTGCTAGAAAACAAAACACCAACACCACTCGAAGTATTGTGATTACAGTCTGTTTTTATTCATGTTAATCTGTCCTTGTTAGAAAACAAAACACCAACAGCACTCGAAGTATTGTGATTACAGTCTGTTTTTATTCATGTTAATCTGTCCTTGCTAGAAAACAAAACACCAACAGCACTCGAAGTAGTGTGATTACAGTCTGTTTTAATTCATGTTAATCTGTCCTTGCTAGAAAACAAAACACCAACAGTACTCGAAGTATTGTGATTACAGTCTGTTTTTATTCATGTTAATCTGTCCTTGCTAGAAAACAAAACACCAACAGCACTCGAAGTATTGTGATTACAGTCTGTTTTTATTCATGTTAATCTGTCCTTGCTAGAAAACAAAACACCAACAGCACTCGAAGTAGTGTGATTACAGTCTGTTTTAATTCATGTTAATCTGTCCTTGCTTGGAAACAAAACACCAACGGTACTCGAAATATGATGATTACTGTCTGTTTTTAATTGATGTAAATCTGTCCTTGCCAGAAAACAAAACACCAACAGCTCTCGAAAACAAAACACCAACCGTACTCGAAGTATTGTGATTACAGTCTGATTTCATGTTAATCTGTCCTTGCTAGAAAACAAAACACCAACCGTACTCGAAGTATTGTGATTTCAGTCTTTTTAATTCATGTTAATCTGTCCTTGCTAGAAAACAAAACACCAACTGTACTCGAAGTATTGTGATTACAGTCTGTTTTTAATTCATGTTAATCTGTCCTTGCTAGAAAACAAAACACCAACAGCACTCGAAGTATTGTGATTACAGTCTGTTTTTATTCATGTTAATCTGTCCTTGCTAGAAAACAAAACACCAACAGCACTCGAAGTAGTGTGATTACAGTCTGTTTTAATTCATGTTAATCTGTCCTTGCTTGGAAACAAAACACCAACGGTACTCGAAATATGATGATTACTGTCTGTTTTTAATTGATGTAAATCTGTCCTTGCCAGAAAACAAAACACCAACAGCTCTCGATGTATATTGATTTCATGTTAATCTGTCCTTGATAGAAAACAAAACACCAACCGTACTCGAAGTATTGTGATTACAGTCTGTTTTTAATTCATGTTAATCTGTCCTTGCTATAAAACAAAACACCAACTGTACTCGAAGTATTGTGATTACAGTCTGTTTTTAATTCATGTTAATCTGTCCTTGCTAGAAAACAAAACACCAACTGTACTCGAAGTATTGTGATTACAGTCTTTTTAATTCATGTTAATCTGTCCTTGCTAGAAAACAAAACACCAACTGTACTCGAAGTATTGTGATTACAGTCTGTTTTAATTCATGTTAATCTGTCCTTGCTAGAAAACAAAACACCAACTGCACTCGAAGTATTGTGATTACTGTCTGTTTTTAATTCATGTTAATCTGTCCTTGAAGAAAACAAAACACCAACAGCACTCGAAGTATATTGAATTCATGTTAATCTGTCCTTGCTAGAAAACAAAACACCAACAGTACTCGAAGTATTGTGATTACAGTCTGTTTTTATTCATGTTAATCTGTCCTTGCTAGAAAACAAAACACCAACAGCACTCGAAGTATTGTGATTACAGTCTGTTTTTATTCATGTTAATCTGTCCTTGCTAGAAAACAAAACACCAACAGCACTCGAAGTATTGTGATTACAGTCTGTTTTAATTCATGTTAATCTGTCCTTGCTTGAAAACAAAACACCAACAGTACTCGAAATATGATGATTACTGTCTGTTTTAATTGATGTAAATCTGTCCTTGCTGTCCTTGCCAGAAAACAAAACACCAACAGCTCTCTATGTATATTGATTTCATGTTAATCTGTCCTTGATAGAAAACAAAACACCAACCGTACTCGAAGTATTGTGATTACAGTCTGTTTTTAATTCATGTCGCCTTGCTATAACACAAAACACCAACTGTACTCGCCCTTCCAGCCGTGTTTTTATTCATGTAAATCTATAATTGCTAGACAAAACAATCCCACTCGAAGTATTGTGATTACAGTAGCCCAATCTGTCCTTGCTAGAAAACAAAACACCAACAGGTGTATTGTTATTACAGTCTGTTTTATTCATGTTAATCTGTCCTTGCTAGAAAACAAAACACCAACAGCACTCAGTATTGTGATAGCCCTCACAGTCTGTTTTTATTCATGTTAATCTGTCCTTGCAGAAAACAAAACACCAATAGCACTCGAAGTATTGTGATTACAGTCTGTTTTTATTCATGTTAATCTGTCCTTGCTAGAAAACAAAACACCAACAGTACTCGAAGTATTGTGATTACAGTCTGTTTTTATTCATGTTAATCTGTCCTTGCTAGAAAACAAAACACCAACAGCACTCGAAGTATTGTGATTACAGTCTGTTTTATTCATGTTAATCTGTCCTTGCTAGAAAACAAAACACCAACAGCACTCGAAGTAGTGTGATTACAGTCTGTTTTAATTCATGTTAATCTGTCCTTGCTTGGAAACAAAACACCAACGGTACTCGAAATATGATGATTACTGTCTGTTTTTAATTGATGTAAATCTGTCCTTGCCAGAAAACAAAACACCAACAGCTCTCGATGTATATTGATTTCATGTTAATCTGTCCTTGATAGAAAACAAAACACCAACCGTACTCGAAGTATTGTGATTACAGTCTGTTTTTGTTTTATTCATGTTAATCTGTCCTTGCTATAAAACAAAACACCAACTGTACTCGAAGTATTGTGATTACAGTCTGTTTTTAGTTCATGTTAATCTGTCCTTGCTAGAAAACAAAACACCAACTGTACTCGAAGTATTGTGATTTCAGTCTTTTTAATTCATGTTAATCTGTCCTTGCTAGAAAACAAAACACCAACTGTACTCGAAGTATTGTGATTTCAGTCTTTTTAATTCATGTTAATCTGTCCTTGCTATAAAACAAAACACCAACTGCACTCGAAGTATTGTGATTACTGTCTGTTTTTAATTCATGTTAATCTGTCCTTGCTATAAAACAAAACACCAACTGTACTCGAAGTATTGTGATTACAGTCTGTTTTTAATTCATGTTAATCTGTCCTTGCTAGAAAACAAAACACCAACTGTACTCGAAGTATTGTGATTTCAGTCTGTTTTTAATTCATGTTAATCTGTCCTTGCTATAAAACAAAACACCAACTGTACTCGAAGTATTGTGATTTCAGTCTGTTTTTAATTCATGTTAATCTGTCCTTGCTATAAAACAAAACACCAACTGTACTCGAAGTATTGTGATTACAGTCTGTTTTAATTCATGTTAATCTGTCCTTGCTATAAAACAAAACACCAACTGTACTCGAAGTATTGTGATTTCAGTCTGTTTTTAATTCATGTTAATCTGTCCTTGCTATAAAACAAAACACCAACCGTACTCGAAGTATTGTGATTACTGTCTGTTTTTAATTCATGTTAATCTGTCCTTGCTAGAAAACAAAACACCAACTGTACTCGAAGTATTGTGATTTCAGTCTGTTTTTAATTCATGTTAATCTGTCCTTGCTATAAAACAAAAGACCAACTGTACTCGAAGTATTGTGATTTCAGTCTGTTTTTAACGTAGTATTTATTCGAAACCGTATGACGGATACTGTTTGAAATTTGCCGTTATTTCAAAACCCTTTACTTCGTACATAATTAATAAGATAAATCGCACGATATTTAGAATTACGATAGCTTTTGTAATTAGTATCAAAAAATGTTGATTTGCATGCTTTTTTAGAACGAAGACACACCTCGGGAAATCGAACCGTGGAACTTAGCTTGTTGGTCCGTAAGGTCATTCCTGTCCCACACGGAGACACAAGACAGTGAGTGACGTTTAAATATTATTATTTATTTTGAAATTTCGTTTTCGTATGAAATGTTTTCTGTTCTTAGGGTCTGGCCAGTTAACATGCAGCCAGAAGGTCTAAGCACTTCGAAATTTGGGTTATGAGTGCATCATAAGAGTAAAGGTCAAATCCCATTATTCTATTACAGTAGCTCAAGAGTTGACAACAGACAGTGTTGACCAGCTGCTTTCCATCTAGTCTATATTTTCAGAATTATGAACAATTAACACAAACAGCTCTATTGTAGCTTTGCGCGAAATTTCGCAATAGCAACAACCTGTTTTCATAACATACCGAAACGTAGAAAAAAAGAGTTCGATATTTTGAAACAAAAGCATATAGAAATTCATTTGCAAAAGTAAAAACCAAACCAAACCAAAAAATGTACTTTACCATGAACACATATCACATTCACTCACCAAAAATAAACAGCTCCGAAGTTCAATGTTCTCTTTTGCAATCTTTTCTTTAGAATACAACCAAACTTACGAATATTTAATAATGATGTCTTAACAAAACATTGGAGTTTCGACAAATAGGAGGAAAGAGTTTCACGTTAATCTTACAGAGTTCGGTGTCCTCGATTTACACACAGAAGAGACACAATTAGTGAGCTACTCGTTTATTTCTGCAACAACGAATCACTAGAAAGTGGGATTTGAAACGGAATATAACAATGTAATAATTGTGATCATATTTATATAATATCAGGCATGTGATATTATTTGTATTTTCAGTTACAACTGCAGTTTTCTTTAATCCGCATAAGATTTTTTTTTAATCAATGTAATTACAGAGAAGAGGAAGACCCAAGAACAGTTGGCTGTTCTTTTTCGGGAAGATAAAAGATGATGATTCAGCCAATCAGAACCATGATATTGATTTCGATTTAAATCCTCTAACATTAGGTTAAAGAAAAACAAAGACAAAATGACATATTTAATGATTTTTTATAATTATGCACAAAGTTACACAGTGGGCTAACTGTGCTCTGTGCACCACGGGTATCGAAACCCGGTTTATAGCAGCGTAATTCCGCAGACATGCTACTGGGAGCATATAATTTAGCACGAAGTTACACAATGGGTTGTCTGTATTCTTTTCATCACGGGTATCAAAACCAGGTTTCTTACAATGTAAGTTAGCAGACTTAACGCTGTGCCACTGAGGAGAAACAAATATGTCAAGAAAAAGGCAAAAGGACATCGGGGGTGTTGAGAAAGGATTTTTCTACCCTGATCATGATTTATTTAACAATAAAGCTCGAGTGGTATAAACCTGAAGTTCATCTCAAAGGTTTTATATCATAATAATGGTAACTTAAGGGTAATCAGTTGGTATTAATGCTGTTCTTGGAGACAGAGGTGGGTTGGATTAAAGCACTGATTGGATGTTAAGATTTCACTTAATATCAGAGGTCAAAATCGTCTCACTTATAAAAAGATGTTATTGGGTGTGGGTCAAAAATTTTAGTACCCTTAATTTTGTTGTGTGTGTGTGGTGGCGGTGGTGAGGGACGGGAATACTCCCATAAGAAACACACTTTGACAACCCAGATTCCGAATATGATATACTTATAGTGGTTGAGCTGTGTGAATTAAAACATATGTGGGTTTGGTTTGTTTTGAATTTCGCGCAAAGCTACACGAGGGCTATCTGCTCTAGCCATCCCTAATTTAGCAGTGTAAGACTAGAGGGAAAGCAGCAAGTCATCACCACCCACCACCAACTCTTGGGCTACGCTTTTACCAACTAATAGTGGGATTGACCGTCGCATAATAACGCTCCTACGGCTTAAAGAGCGAGCATGTTTGATGTGACGGGGATTCGAATCTGCAACCCTCGAATTACGAGTCGCGTGCCTTAACCGCCTGGCCGTGCCGGGCCTAATTGTCTTGTATACTTACTTGTTTGTGTGTTATTGGGTATAAAAATACACAATAGGATATCGACGCTGTGCCCACCACGGGTATCAAAACCCGGTTTTTAGCGTTATAAGCTTTCAGATGTTCCGCTTTTCCAATAGACAAGGACGTTTTATATAAGAAAATTATAAGCATTCATCCTGGAAACTTAGAAAACAGCTGATATGTATTTATGAATATCTTGTCACTCACATTCAAGCTGACCCAATGGTTAATCTAATTCATCATAGTTCAACTAGCCGAGACTTACAAATACGAAGGGTATTCACTTAGATAATTGTAGTCTTGTTGCATAGTTGTGGTACAAGTAAAAATCAGTTAGATATGAGTGGTGGATTAAATCATTTCTTGGATGTTCATGTACTGTTGAATTAGTTTATGGATTCTAGGAAACGATATACAACACAAAATTGTTTTTTTAATTGGTCAAATATTGTAATTGAATCCAAGGTAGCTCTATCCTTCTTAAGCCTAGTTTTCAGGTGTTGTATATTGTGTTAATTGATCTTGAAAGTGTTCTGTTTCAAACAGTGAATAAGACCAAAATTAAGAGTGATAATATTTATATTTATTGCTTTTGGAGTTAATATATCATGTTGTGTTGTAGCTTACAGAGTGCATAATTCTTCTCGTGATTCATGGCATGTGCACATTTTACTGACGTTATGACAGCACAAATTACAACGTTAAACATCCATTATGTAACATCATTTTGTGTTTGTATATTAACTGAGTGACAGTCGATATGCCACTGTATGGTAGTAAAACGTATGAAACTTATAGTTTTGGTAACACTACATTATCCAGTTTTTGTCATTAAATTTTGGGTTTCAGGATGGTCTACAAAAAGTTCCCAAACATTCAAATATTATTATTCCAAAATACTGTTTTCTCTATAGTTGGAAATCCTGTGTTCCATTTTTGGACAGAATTAATTTCAAGTAGTATCTTGATACTTAAAATAAAAATTATTTTACATATAAATTTTGTATAATTTACACAAGCCTCAAGAATATATTTTGTTTTAAATTTTGTTGTTATCTCAAATGATTCAAATGTTATTCAATTTTCTTTAATGGCATATCCATTTTGGGGCACCCTGTACTTTGATGAGTTTCATAAGAAAATTGTTTTTGCAACTTGCAACTTGGAGTGGTTGTTTTTAATCAACTTTATCCAGATGGTCCACAACGTAACCACGTATCTGTACATCTTTTAAACGCAAATTTCTTCAATTAAGTAAAGTCATCTGGTCTTAGCAGAACTTAAAATGACAACTTATCTCAGAAGACTTTTCCGGTAATTGCCAATTCTATTGAGAACTCAAAATTATATCCACTCTACTCTGGTTTTTGCATATTTTTGACCGTTCTTGGCGCTTTTCCAAGTTTTGGTACAACAACAGAAACAGAATGCGATTGATGTAGAGAAACGAAAACATGCAGAAATTTCCGTAATCCTGGAACGTTACGTAAAGTTTCCAGTATAGGAAGGTTCTGAAATATTTCTTAACTGAAATGTAAATTGTATTTTAGTTTATTTTGCAAATTTGTAAAAGAGGGTTTTTTATGTTCGACATGTTTCTAAAGGTAACAAATTAATATCAGGCTTACAGGTTGCAAATATTCTTACTTTGGAGTCAAGGGTGCGTTATAAGAGTAATGGTCAAATTCTACTGTACAAACAAGAGGTCGCGGTGGGTGTTATCGGCTAATTGTTTTCTCTCTCGTCTATCAGTACGAAATCAAGCAAATATTACAAAGAAACAAACTAACAACATTAACATTAGTGTTAACAATATCAGTACACGCATATATACATTGAAAATGTCGACTTTTTATGTGCAGATAAACTAGATCAAAACGTGATAGGATTTAAATACAAAGAGAAATAAAACGCAATTTCTGTGCTTCTAAAGCGCTACCTATTGAAATAAAGATTTAGTCTCGAGCTCGTGCTTTCTTATGTTAACATATATATAAATTTTTTCTTTAGTTTAAATGAGTTTGTTTTGACTTGAATATGTTAGCCACGTGGTTAACTAATCATTCTTCTGTAATTTTATTGAAATCATGATTTGTATTTTTGATGTTGAGACCGAAAGTTGGCAAATAATTAAGAATAAATAATCATAACATTCGTGAAGACGGTCGATCTTTGAAGACCTAAGGACCTAAAAAATACCCAGTATAAAAATCATGTTATATCGCACATTCCACATTCTTTTCAATTTGCCTTTCATAGTTTTAACTCAGAGATGTGTTAAAGTAACATTTCAGATCCATCTCCTCTCACGAATTACTCTTCAAGAGGACGTGTGAGCGAGACGTTGAAATGTTTATTAATAAATGTTAGAGTACTTTTTATAGTACCAGCATATATGTACATAACTAAATATATGGTTTAGTGTTAATAATGTTGAATTTAACACTTTCTCTGCTGGGTTTGTTTTCACAATCATAATAGATCTAAAATGAAACTCATGTTATAATATTTCATCACTTATCCGGAATTGGAAGCTGTTAAATGTGGGGAAATTCAAATGGAAGTGCTTTTTCCATAGTGGTACAGAACTTCTAACTCGTATAACACGTTGCCTTAAATGGGCATGTGAAGTGGTTAATAAGACGATGTAACAAGAGTTGAAGTCCAGTGTGATTTTTGTAATCAATATTAGATCTATAATAACAAGTTTTAGTTCAAGTTGAAAATTCATTTACGTTGATTATTGTTATCTGACCTTTTTAATGTATGTTTTTGAACGTGGGATGTACGCTTAAGTGAGATGTCAAACTAGTACAATATATATTTTACATTTCTTTAACTGTACGTCCACGTTTCATCTCGATATGTGTATTTTTACTTTTATATCATTTGTTTTAATACGCCTAAAGACTTATAACTCTAAAAAAAACACCTGGTTTTGATACCCGTGTTGGGCACAGAGCAGATAACCCATAGTGTAGCTTTGGGCTGAACAGCAACAAAATTAATGTTTTAATACATAAAATTACTTAACTTTTCTCATGCCTAATCTAGGGTGCAACATTGTCATCACAACTATATTTATTATGTGACATTTAGGGTTTGCACCACTTCTTCAGACTAAAACTGTAAAATATTAAATACACCATTAAATTTGGTTTTCATAGGTACAGAAAAGTAAAACAAGATTTAGGCGCTTACGACTCATTAAGTTATAAAACTAACTACCATATATTATTTACGGTAGGTTCTTTCGTTCATTAAAGATCAGACTGTGCAGATAATAAAAATACAGAGATTCAACTCGTACTCATCACTACCTTCTTAATCCGCGAGGTAACTACTTTATTTACAAAATACGACAGTCAGGTAGGCTTTATCCACAGGAAGAGAAGAAACAGTAATAAGATAACCCAAAATAAATGCTCGTTAACTGTTGATTTGTATTAAAGAACAAATTCATGTATATTTAGTACTGAATTCACTAGTCAATACGTAAAGAAAATGAATGCTTCTAAAACATAAATATGTATAATTGAAAGGGTGAATGATGTCCGAGTTTGCTTATAATAATTTTTGTGGTCACACAAAGGCTTAATTGCTGGAGTACATCAACGAATGAATGTTTTTGTGAATTGTATTTAAAGGAATTGGTTCTACCAATGGATATTCGCGATCTATGGATGAAATACAAGTTCCTAGGCCTTACAGTTTCTTCTTCCACCATCAATGATGATCTCTTTGGTTGTTCTTATTATGCATCATTGCTCTTCAATTCAATTATCGCTGCAGACATAAATTTATCCACGCATTCTTTAAATTTCCCAGAGATATCCAATCCATGCAAAAATGATGTTCCAAAGCTTCCAGAACTTTAACATGTTTCTCGTTCCCTTTTTGGATGTTAAAATCGCCATTGTAGTTATAGTGACAATTACAAATAAATCCCTTGAAAAACTTTTCCAACATGATCTATGTCATTGTTTTCTCCAAATTTCACACTACCTACAGGACAATAATAAATCAACTGTACGCTTTATCCAAGGTAACAACAAATGTCAGTTTCTTTTTATGACTCGCGCAGCTTTCGACTGATGGTTTTCTTTTCAGATATAAAGTGGGGAAAAGCTTGCATCACTCTTCTACCTAAATCCATGTGAATAATCGTGTTTACAGTTTGATAGGAGATTTGTAACTTACCTTCAATACAAGGTTATGCTTTTGTAGTCACTTTTGTGTAACAAACTTCGTAGCTTTATTCACTACCTATGGTGTAGAAATGATATTCAGTTTGGGAGTAGCTTGGTTTTGTTTCTGCTGAAATAAAATCATCCTTTGCTTTACGGTGACGGTTTAACACTGTAGATAACTGTACGGTGACGGTTTAACACTGTAGATAACTGTACGGTGACGGTTTAACACTGTAGATAACTGTACGGTGACGGTTTAACACTGTAGATAACTGTACGGTGACGGTTTAACACTGTAGATAACTGTATGGTGACGGTTTAACACTGTAGATAACTATACGGTGACGGTTTTACACTGTAGATAACTGTACGGTGACGGTTTAACACTGTAGATAACTGTACGGTGACGGTTTAACACTGTAGATAACTGGTTTATTTTCAAAATGTTAAAAATGTTTCATAATCTCAGAATAGGATAATTTGATTTCGGAAAGTGACCCCCTATGATTCAGTAGTAAGTTTATGGCCTTACAGTATAAAATTGAGAGTTCAATTTCCCTTTGTCGACACAGCAGATAGTTGGGTGTGGCTTTGCTCTAAAATAAAGAAACAAAAACGCAGAGAAAAGTCCTGTAGTGTAAACTGTTCTGAAAATGTCAGTCTTAGTCGCCATATTTGAACTGAGTTGCAACGTTAGACTTACGCTTTTAACTTGTGTAGTGATGGAATATACAAATCGTTACTATACATAAACTCATGTATATATATAACTTAATAATCCTTTAGTGTTTATTTGTAGTGACTTAGCCATATGATTTCTTTATATGTTTAAAAACGGCTGGTATGGGTAGAGAAAGCACAATGTATAGGAGCGAACAACGTTTTGACCTTCTACTAGTGCTTTCTCTTCCAATACCAGCTGTTTTAAAACATATAATTTTCTTTATTTTTCTCGTCATCACGCATATGATTTCTTTATTACGAACAATGAATTTAGCATTACATCTAAAGTAGTGTCAAAACTCAGGGTATTAGAACTAAATATCGTGTATTTATACCTCTAATATATCATATTTGTGCTTTGTTGCGGGACTCAAAAGCCACCTATAGTTCTATTTATTTATTTTTGACCAAAAAACGATAAGAAATATGTGACTTAAAATCATCTCATTTAAATATAAGTGTGTCTGTCATGGAAATACATACAATTTACGAAAAGGAAATCTCCACAAATAATTGGTTGAATTTGAAGACGAATTATAATTGTATAGTTAAAGGTTTATCGGTTATGAATATAAACTGTATTTAGTCTTAAATATGCCAGTAATGGTTGAAAGTACACAGACTGTGATAAAAGAGCCTTGGTGGCCATTTTCATTTATCTATGATTGGTCAGCACCAGAGTTATGAGATACATGCATTTAAAAAAGAATAACTTATTGACACATCCCGAATATTTGACAGATTTATATGCAAACTCTTCTAGGAGTTAGAGAAAAACAATGTTTTTGTTTTGAATTTTACTCGAGGGCTATCTGCGCTAGCCGTCCCTAATTTAGCAGTGTAAGACTAGAGGGAAGACAGCTAGTCATCACCACCCACAGCCAACTCTTGGGCTACTCTTTTACCAACGAATAGTGGGATTGACCGTTACATTATAACGCCCCCACGGCTGAAAGGACGAGTATGTTTGATCCCTCGGATTACGAGTCGAACGTCTTGACGCGCTTGGCCATGCCAGGCCCACAAGTGAATATATTTCTCTCACATTATAATAAACAGAGTACAGATGAGCACAATAAGGAAGGACACCGAGATTCTGTTTCCAGTATTATTGCAAGACGTATTATAAATACAGTAAGTGATGACTAGGAGGTTTCAACTTTTGTTTTAAATTGTTTAATATGTATAATATCGGGCTGCCTTTTCTTCACACCAAGGCTAAGTCATGCGGATAAATCGCTCAACTTGCAATCTGAGTTAGAGTCGCGAATTCAGCCGTGGGGGCGTTATAATGTAACGGTCAATTCCATTGTTCGTTGGTAAAAGGAGAGCTTAAGAGTTGGTGGTGGATGGTGTTGGATATTTGCCTTCCCTCTAGTCAATCGTTTTTAAATTAGGGACGATTTGCACGGGTAGAAATTGTGTGACTTTTGTACGAGTATATGAAACGCACAAACAATATTTCCAAGTAGTGTGGAAAATCTTTTAAGTTTTTCCAGTGTCATGACCAGGTGGCTAGGGCGCCTGACTCATAATCTGAGAATCGTGGGTTCGAATGTACCTCACACCAAACATGCTCGCTCTTTCAGCCGTGAGGGCGTTATATTGTGACGTGTGTATCCCACTATTCGTTGGTAAAAGAGTAGCCCGCGAGTTGGCAGTGGGTGGTGATGACCAGCTGTCTTCCCTCTAGTCTTACACTGCTAAATTAGGGACGGCTAGCACAATATAGCCCTTGAGTAGCTTTGCGCGAAATTCAAAACTAAACCAAACTTCCCAGTGTAATTAGTCGAAATAAAACTATAGATATAAAGGTAAGAAATGCTTAATACAGTTTAAAAAACTGTTCATCTGTAGTCTTTTGTTTAAAGATTCGTTTAACATTTTCTATAATTTAAACCGTATTCACATTTTTATTTTCATACAGGAACATCAATAACATCAAAGAGAAAAAAACAACAAATGCACAATCATTTCTGTAATAAACATTCTTTCGGGAGTTTAATTTGTTTCGCATCATTCTGAGTTGAGCGCCTAAAGGAACCAAAGTTGGTCGATATTACAGCTTAGGAGATTCATTTACCAATTAAACTCTTAACGTCCATAGGCAGATTAAATCTGAGTTTAATACTTTTGGACCCTGTTAAATCTTCCAGACTCATTTTCTGCGCGACAACTTTATATAAATTGGTGTACTGGAATTATAGGATTTGTCAAAAAAAAAAAAAAGGTTATTTTTCGCCACAAGAGTAAAAGAAATCCAGATTCTGTCTAACATCTATATATTGAAGGCTTCTAATTCTATCGACGCCATGTATTGAGTTGAACGTTCGTTGTGCACTTTCTATCCTGTCTCCCAGTGGCTCAGCGGTATGTCTGCGGATTTACAACGCTAAAATCCGGGTTTCGATACCCGTTGTGGGCAGAGCACAGATAGCCCATTGTGTAGCTTTGTGCCTAATTCAAAACAACAACAGCTTTCTATCCAGTTTGTACCGATACGCACCCAAGTGGCACAGCGATATGTATGCAGACTCACGCTGCTAGAAACCGGGTTTTGATACCTGTGGTAGGCAAAGCACAGATCGCTGAATGTGTAGCTTTGTGCTTAATTGCAAATAGTCAAGTGTGTGTGTGTTTGTTTTTTTATAGCAAAGCCACATCGGGCTATCTGCTGAGTCCACCGAGGGGAATAGAATCCCTGATTTTAGCATTATAAATTCGTACATTTACCTTTGTACCAGAGTCGATATAAAGACATAAATTACTCAAATTCAATGTGCGAAATACTGTTCGCTCCTCTACATGAATTTTCTCAACCGAAACGATCCGTTTTTACATATATATTTAACAAGTGGTCGTCGTCACTGGTTATCGATGTGTTCTAGTTAAGTTAGCACTTTAATATAACTAGAAATTCAAAGTTGAATTTATTATTTAAAGAAATAACACGATGTAACACAAATTTTGTTCCTGGATAGTATGTGTTATTTCTTAATTACTTATGTTGTAAAAGTACAGAAAACGGCCATTATTCCCTTCAAACTTTGCTTTTGTGACCCGGATAATGAAATTTAGAAATTAACCTATTTTCTGTGTTAAAACGGACAAATTTGCACATTTTCATTTACATAAGGTCTGAATAAAACAACATATGAATCAATATTTACATGTATTTATACTAAAGTTATACAAAAATGTTTAGAAGTGAATAGTTTTTTGAGATTTGCGGCTGTAGTGTAAATCACTTTCATGTATCATCCCCCAAATATAGTCTCCCATCATGTTCTTGAGGGAATAAGCTCCCTTTATACGCTCCCAGGTCACAAAAGCAAAGTTTGAAGTGAAAATTAGGCCTTTTCCATTTAATTTAGGCTTAAGCAATTGAGAAATAACACTTTCTGTCCAGGAACAAGAAAAAGTAAACATTTTGTTACATAGTGTAATTGTAACGATATGAGCACAAAGGGTATTAACATCATTTCATGTACTGAACTTTTCTTCCAAAGTCCAATTTATCATTTAAAACAATTACACATTATTTTCGCTTTCAGGAATTTTCAAAAGATTTTTCTGAATATCATAAAGTACGTGTTTCCCAACAATTATTGTTTCGATCAAATGGGTGGGAGATAATGGAAATTTAAACTACGTTAATTAAACTTTCCTCGTCCAGGTGTCTACTCTTAGCACTAGATGTTTTAAATCAATACGTAATTGTTTGTAGTTAAACACAAATCTACACAATGGGCCACCTGTGCTGTGTCCCCTGTGGGTGTCGAAATCCGGTTTTTAGAGATATAAGCCTTCAGACTTACCACTCAGTTAAATTTTTTTCATTATGAAAAAAATTTTATTTGTCAAGTCATATAGAAACAACTATAACCGTTAAGCTACAAATAAGAAAATCAAATTTACACATTCTTAAATCTTGATCTAAGAATAAATGATTTTAAACACCGATTACTCTTACATTTCTTTTACCAGAGTAGCAAAAAAACAAACAAACAGCATTTCATTGTGCGTGTGTATATATATGATCATTGTTAGTATACATATGTATTTCATCATTCTGTATATGGCGAACGGAGGTTAAGACTAATAGACGGTGTATCCCCATTGCAATGTGGGTCCTACCTTTTAGTCACCTCCAAAACCTAGTATCATTTTACATCCCACATTATAGCCTGTACGCCACGGATCCTTTCAATTTGTTCAGAGTATTTTATTTTTGTTAAGGCTTGTTTATTGCCTATTAGAAATATATATATATATATATTTTAACGATTTTTGCGTGTATTATACACATAAATTTAACTATATTCATTTACCAACCAAACTATAAATCTCCATAGGAAGTTGAATCTAAGTTTAACAGTTGTCAGTAATAATATTTCTGGACCTTGTTAAGTCCCCAAGACTTACTTGCTGCTCGGCAGGTTTGCGTGAATCAAAGCCAATGAGTTGAGTCATTACATTTTCATAGATAAGCCAGGATTTTACTGTCACACAAGACAAAATATCATTGAATCCAATAATATGATACAAATAAACAGGACCCGCCATGGCCATTTGGGTTAAGACGTTCGACTAGTAATTTGAGGGTCATGGGTTCAAATCCCCGTCGAACCAAAATGCTCGCCATATCAGCCGTGGGGGTGTTATAATGTGACGAGCATTTCCAATATTCGTTGGTAAAAGAGTAGTCCAAACCTTGGCGGTGGGTGGTGATGACTAGCTACCTTCCCTCTAGTCTTACATTGCTAAATTAGGGACAGCTAGCACAGATAGTTCTCGTGAAGCTTTGCGCGAAATTCAAAAACAAACAAAAAACAAAAGAAATAAACAAGGCTGATAAAGTTGAAAAATGAATCGGTTGTTCGTTATTTGTTAGTAACATGTAGGAAGTTGAAAAACTTTTAAAACAAAACTTCCTTTTGTTTTTTTACTAAATTACGCTTTGAACACGTCTTTTAAATCATTGAATAAAACAGTTTACAGAAAGTAGAGAACATTTAAAAGTAATTTTACAAAAATAAATTGCAAAATTATTGATTTGATCTGAGCTGAGATCAGTTGACATAATGATGTATATTGAAGTTTTTGGTGACATTCAAGATAGACATTTGTAAAGTGTATGCTATCTTATAATAATTAAATAATAGTTTGTTAACATAAACCCAGGTAAAAACACCGTAACGCACCAGGGGGCAGAACGGAATGCAATAAATAAACCGTAAAATATTCGTTCATTTCAACATTATGCATAGATTTATGAATACGCCAGCTGTTTCAGACGGGTAATTGTGTTGCCAAGATTAAAGGGAACGTAGTTTTATTTCCAAACATATGAAAGGTAAAGAAAATGCTCGACTTTAAAAATTATGATACACAAATAACAACCGTTTGATAGTAACATATCTTTTAAAGTCCTAACTTTGGTGATATAGAAAGTGATCTACGGAACTTTATAAAACCCACAAGTTCAAAGGGAAAGTAACTTTTCTTACGTTTCTAATAAAAGAAAGATATTTATTGATGGTGGTGGTGGTGGAGGTTACAAAAATGATAGAACCACCATGAGAATTGTTAAGAAAGATACAGCTTTCGTTTTCAGTTTCATATTTAAAATAAAATTCGAATTTGCTTTCACTAAAGATTCCCGTGTTTGTACGAGTTTATCAGTTCGGTTTTCTGAAAGACGTGTGTTTGCTCGAGCTTCGCGTTCGTCGTCAAGAGAATACCATCAAAATATGTCTCGAAAAAATGTAGTTAAAAATAATTAGTTTGCCGACAATAGCTCACCTGTAACACCTAAAAGTGCTTTGTATGCTTCCTTAGGTTTAGTGGAAAAACGCCTGATCTGACACAGTGATAAAATCGAATGGTTTATTTCTGTGTCAGTATTGAAAAAGAACCCAGTTTTATTTATCAGATAAAACACAAATAAGTGTGTGTGTTTTCGTATAGCAAAGCCACATCGGGCTACCTGGTGAGCCCGCCGAGGGGAACCGAACCCCTGAAACACTTCACTTTGTACGTGTAAAACCTACTGTCATTTAATACGTTAGTATGCAATTCAAAAGAAAGTTTAAACAGTATTCTACAACTATATATGGTATATTTTCGACAACAGGTGGCGTTAAGTCCTTGTTCAACAAAGATTTAAATACACTTTAGAACAAATCCGATAAGTAAAAAAAAAAGTTATAATTACTGCGTTCTTACAACATATAACCTATCTAAAGGAATCGTTTATGATTATTTATCAGGACTATTTATCAACTAACATGCAGTAGTCCAAAAAAATGAGAACTTGTGAATGAAGATGGTGTTTAGTGTTGATTATTAAGCACTAAGCTACACAAAGGACTATCAGTGCTGTGCCTACCACGGGTATCGAAATCAGGTTTGTAGCGATAGAAGTCTCCTCATATACCGCGAGAAGTAAAGGAAGACAATATGAATGTAAAACACAAGTTCACAATATGTATGTATGCCTTAAGGACAAAACAATGAAGATACTCTATGTAGTATTATTAAGATTTTGTATAGTATTGTTAAGATTCTCAATTTAGCATTATTAAGATTGTTTGTATAGTATTGTTAAGATTCTCTATATAGTATTATTAAGATTTTTTATGGTATTGTTAAGATTCTCTATATAGCATTATTAAGATTTTTGTATAGTATTGTTGAGATTCTCTATATAGCATTATTAAGATTTTCGTATAGTATTGTTGAGATTCTCTATATAGCATTATTAAGATTTTTGTATAGTATTGTTGAGATTCTCTATATAGCATCATTAAGATTTTTGTATAGTATCGTTAAGATTCTCTATATGGTATCATTAATATTTTTTGTATAGTATTGTTAAGATTCTCTATATAGTATTATAAAGATTTTTGTATAGTATTGTTGAGATTCTCTATATAGCATCATTAAGATTTTTGTAAGTATTGTTGAGATTTTCTATATAGCATTATTAAGATTTTTTATGGTATTGTTAAGATTCTTTATATCGCATTATTAAGATTTTTGTATAGTATTGTTGAGATTCTCTATATAGCATTATTATTATAGTATTTTGTATAGTATTGTTGAGATTCTCTATATGGCATCATTAAGATTTTTTGTATTGTATTGTTAAGATTCTCTATGTAGTATTATTAAGATTTTTGTATAGTATTGTTGAGATTCTCTATATAGCATTATTAAGATTTTTGTATAGTATTGTTGAGATTCTCTATATGGCATCATTAAGATTTTTTGTATTGTATTGTTAAGATTCTCTATGTAGTATAATTAAGATTTTTGTATAGTATTGTTAAGATTCTCTATATAGTATTATAAAGATTTTTGTATTGTATTGTTGAGATTCTCTATATAGCATCATTAAGATTTTTGTAAGTATTGTTGAGATTTTCTATATAGCATCATTAAGATTTTTGTAAGTATTGTTGAGATTTTCTATATAGCATCATTAAGATTTTTGTATAGTATTGTTAAGATTCTCTATATGGTATCATTAATATTTTTGTATAGTATTGTTGAGATTCTCTATATAGCATTATTAAGATTTTTGTAGTTAAGATTCTCTATATAGTATTATTAAGATTTTTTATAGTATTGTTAAGATTCTTTATCTAGTAATATTAAGATTTTTGTATAGTATTGTTAAGATTCTTTATCTAGTATTATTAAGATTTTTGTATAGTATTGTTAAGATTCTCTGTATAGCATTATTAAGATTCTCATTAAGTATTATAAAAATATGATAAGATAGCCTAGAAGTAGTTCTTTTAGACATTGTGTTGAGTTTCTCTCCAAACTTTCTCAGCCACTTCTCGTCAGTTTAAAGTGATTACACAATTTCTGCATCAGCCATAAAAACAAATTAATACTCGAGGTGCAAAAAAACAACACTTTTAAAATATTTTTTTACTTACATGTTTAGTCTGAGTAAAAACAATCAAACCTGTTAAAAACGGTAACATGTACTAACATCTAGAAGAAAAATACCTTCCAATGATTTCATCTGATTAAGTTCGTTTGTGTCTTATGAGATTGACTACACTGTGACACTGTGAAACCATGACTGTTAATTCTAAGACTGATTGGTTTGTATTTTGTTCTGAGAACTTGTTTCGGAAAAGAGATACTAGGCAGAAACGAAATACTTCTGGTTATAAAGTTACAGATGATGGAAGAACCACACGGCAGGGCCACGTGGCAATGTCTCTCGAGCCGCAATCTGAAGGTCGCGGGTTTGAAACCCCGGCCCATCAAGCAGTGTCAACCTTCAGGCATGGGTGCGTTGTAACGTTACGCTCAGTCTCAGTACTCGCTGGTAAAAGAGTAGTCCAATAGTTGGTGGTAAGAACTAGCTGTCTTCTCCTTCGTCTTTCACTGCTAAATTAGGTACGACTAGCGCAGATAACCCTCGTGTAGCTTTGCGCAAATTTAAAAAAAAACCAACAACAAACAGAACCACACAACGTACGCCTTTGAAAGTTGTGCTATAACAACTTTCTGTCCTCAAGCGGTGATTAGAATTATTGTATAAAGCACAGAAGGACATATTGCATAAATCAAAAATATGTTAAATTGCGCGTGTTTCTTCTGCAGCCAGTTCTCGAGTCTGTTTGTAATTAAAGTATTTTAATGAAAAGTCGAAGTGCTGTAGTGAAAAAGTAAATAATATGTGCTGTAGGTTATCTTTATTTGTTTGTTTTAAAGCACCAAGTTATACAATTGGATACCTGTGCAAGTACCCATCGCGGTTATTGAAACTCGACTTTTAGTACCAAAGCCCACAGATTTACCAATAAGCCATCTAGGAGGTGGGTGAGTTGGGAATAAAAAATGAAGAAGTTTAGGCTTATTCTTATTATTTTTACTTATTTTCAGAATATATGAGAAATAATAATTAAATTTGATTGACACTCCTACGAAAAGTGGGGCCTTATATGCCCCAGAGCAACTTGAAAGGTTATTAATATCAGGCTAATAATTTTGTATTTAAATGAAATTGCCATTTAAATTCATTAATGAATGGATTAACGAGATTCCCACTGTCCCTATCTACTATCTAGCGAAACCACAGCCAGGGGAACGGGCTATCAGGACTAGAAACGTCTTTTCGTAGGAGTGTTAAGGGTGACGTGACGATCATATCTTAGGCCTACTGATTTGCTTCGCCAGTTTTACATTCAGACATAAGAAACTCTTGTCTCTCATTGACTAGTTCTGTTATTTAATTTAACGATTCTGGATAATGACATCTAGAAGACCAAAAATACATTTGAAATGCTATGATTTGAAATACGAAACGAAGAAATTAAGAAAACATATCAACAGTCTTCGTTATTTGAACATAAATTTTAGGCCTAATAATTTCTAATGTTTCGCCAAATTTCGCTATCAGGACTAGAAACGTCTTTTCGTAGGAGTGTTAACCACGCTTTCAAAAGACGTGAGATGGCGTTGTTACAGCTTTCCGTTCGCAAATTTTGAAACAGCTAGATGGAGTTTATGGATAAACTAAATTAGTTACTGTAATCATTAGGGGATTAATTATCGTGTTAAAATAAACATAAGTCATTAATATTGATTAAGTGATGAGCAGTTTTGTTGTTTGACAGAAAATAAGATATATTCTAAATTATTTGTTTTGTTTTCATCACATCTAATAGCTTACGTGCTCAGACTGTGAATTTTAGGGATCATGGTTCTGGTCCCAGTTATGAGAAAAAAACGAGTTTAGCGCTTTGGGGCCGTGGGTGTGTTAGAAGAGTGATGACTCGACCTGACTATCATGTCAGAGGGTAATACCCGAAGTGTTGGCGGTGGGTGGTACTGTTATCTGGCTGTTTTCATTTTAGTTTACAAGTTAAAATTGAGGAAAATGCCAGTCCCCCGCTGGTACAGCGATAAGTCTACGGATTTACAACGCTAATATCAAAGGTTGGATTTTCCTCGGTGGACTCAGCAGATAGTCCGATGTGGCTTTGCTATAAGAAAAACACACATAAACATTATACTGGTGAAGAATGCTTACTTCCATTGCGATATTCTACCGAAGATCTTGAAGGAATGGAAGAGTTGAAGAGAATCTTGCATTTAAATAACAAAAGTATACAACTGGTATTCCAAAGAGTTATTCACCTAACAATATTGCGGAAAATGAATCATCTTTACCACGAGTGATTCTGTAATTATTTTATTTTATTTTGGGAGATGGGAGAACTGTAAGATTACTTCCTCATCCAGGCTGCAATTCAATGGCTATCTCCAAATCGATATGACATGTGTGGACGAAAGATCGTGGAATAACTAAAAATTAGGCAAGAAGCGATTGAACTAGATGTCCACAGAAAGACGTTTTAAGAAAATTTGACACGTGTTGCTATAATTTCACCAATTTGAATGTTAATAGAAGATGGTTGTGTCTCACAAATACAGCTTGGCTATTGTAAACAACAAGAGGTCTTGCAATAAACCCTAAAACCGCATGCGATTATGGTGAAAAAAACACAGTTCTGAGGAGCCGTTGATGAATATAAAATAATACACGTTTCGGTTCCTAACCTTCCGCTTCCTTGTTGCGGCACAGTTTTCTGGCCAGATGTAATGTAGATTGCATGTTGTATATTAATTATTTCGCTAATTAACTAGGGAAATTCGTGTGAAACCTAACCATCTTGCATATTTGTTTTAGCGCAATGCCAATTTTGCTGTCTCCTGTGTCTATTCTAGTGAATCGAACCCTGGCTTATCGTGTTGTATATCTGTAAACTTTCCACTGTTTCACTAGCAAACAATACTTTATTCACGATTGTTGTTCGTATTCTGAAATAATATAATATTTGCCTAGAACATACAGACTATATTTGTGAAGATAATACGCTGTATCTACGTCGGCAATAAGACATAAAACCTTTTAACACTTGTGTTAGAACCGGGTGTGTTTCATTAGTTGGTGTGCCGGACTGTGGGTCTTAGCATTTATATTTCGCATCCCGTTCCCAAACATTTGCGTCTCGCGTTATAAGAGTAACAGTCAAATCCCACTATTCGATTTCACGAGCCTAAGAAATGTCGACTAGTGCTGTCAGCTAGTTGTATCCTTTTAGTCTAGCAAAGATAGTTCTACCGAATCTCTGTTATCAAGTTAGCAGAAAAAAATAACCTTGGGGCTTATGATAATACTAAATATTCAGATTATAGTGTTATAAGTGTTTTATCACATATTACACATTTCTTGGAAAATAAAATAACATTTTTCCTTTTTACCTCTTATATTTCTTTACGTTCCTGAAAGATTTCGGAAGGAAGGCACGTCTTTGGGAAACTTCAGGTTTTTGTTTTATATTATTTTATCCTATATAATTTTCTTACTTTCAAATATTATAAACTCTCATGCGTTATTTATTTTGTTTTTAAATTAATAATATTCGCAATACTTTTCACCCTTCTAAATGTAGGTGAACATTTTGTATGTATATACATACATGAAATAAGTTCCCTCGTATTCAAAGAGATCAGTCAATTATTGGATAATTAGACTAAACCCCTTAACTGAATCAGTATTATAGATATCTCTAAAATGTTATTTTTAGGTGATAGAGAGTAGAGAATGTCGAAGACTGAGAAAAAATAGCGAGGACTCCAGAAAAATGACAAAAGCTGACAAACAAGACTATCTTTCTAAAGACTACAGGAAGTTCAGAAACATTGATGAAAACGAGAAATCGGATGCCATTACTGATTTCTGAGCAGAATCGTATTACTAATTAACGTAAGAAACATGAACAAAAGTATGGAACATAACAGTAATAGCATAACAGAGAAAGAGATTTTGGCTGTTTTCTCCATGTTAGAAAGTACTAATGTTTTGCACTCAAAGGTCAGTGTGCTAAAGTTACGCGAGTGTATTGATAAGGCACGACAGTACATATACGAGTGTGAAATGGACAAAAGAAGCCACAGATCGGTTTTTAAATTAAAGTTCAAGATGGACAGCTCACGAGAAAACATTTTCATAATTAGACATTTACTTCAAGTTGTGCTAAGAAAAGTTGAAGAAAGCATCTGGAGTACTTGACCCTTGTAGATGCAAGTTAAGCGCTGCTGAATCAGAAAGTGGCGTTTGTTTATATAGCAAAACAAGCAATCAAACGACTGGCAACAAGGGCACCAACATATGAGATAAAAAAATCACCAAAAACTCAAGCCCTTAATTCAGAGAGCCCAAATGTCAATCAAACCAACGATAGAGAAGACTTCGTGTTTATATAACTATATTTTCTAAAAACAATCCACTACGCACAGTTCCTGTTACACAACTTGCCACTCTCGCTATCACGAGAGCCGGATAACGACGGCTACCCCTGTAAAACATGTTTTCCCTCCTTACGGAACAGTTTTGATAGGAAATTGGTCTTAAGGGTGAAGGAAAATCCGACGGGCACGTTCTACTTCAAACTTAAAGTGGGGGGAGAACAAGTAGGAAATTATTACTTCATATAAATTATATGTTGTTACTGATACGAGCTCATATCTCGGTGTTATTGACAGAAAGTAATTATATAACACGTATAATTTATGAGTTGGTACCGTGTCTTTTATTGGAAAATATCGTAGAAGAGATAGCAAAACAATACAACACAAGCCAAAATGAATTTCACAAAATACTCGAGACGGTAAAAATTTATAAATAATAAATGGTGAGCTGTGTTTTTGAGGGAAGAGTTTGATATAGCGCATTAGTTATTTACGATCTGTAATCATTTAGTTTTGAATGAAATCAGAAGGGAAGAGGGAAGAACTGGGCTGTGAAGTGCTGACACGTTCACGTGTAGAATGTATAACAGCAACTCTACGGAAAACTAGAAAGAACAAAATGTTGACAAAAATTACATACTTATATACAGATTTCTGTTTAAAAGGGCCTGACGTGGTCTGGTTGTTGGGTGCTCAACTCGCAATATGTAGGTCGCGAGTTCTAATTCCGTCGTCGAAACTGCTTGCCCTTTCAGCCCGAGTTGTGCTATAATGTGACGGTCAGTTCCAATTGTCGTTGATAAAGAGTAGACCGAGAGTTAGCGGTGGGTTATGTTGATTAACTGCCTTTCTTCTAGTGTAATAGTCCAAAATTATTGTTTGTTTTGGAATTTCGCACAAAGCGACTCGAGGGCTATCTGTGCTAGCCGTCCCTATTTTAGCAGTGTAAGACTAGAGGGAAGGCAGCTAGTCATCACTACCCACCTCCAACTCTTGGGCTACTCTTTCACCAACGAATAGTGGGATTGACCGTCATATTATAACGCCCCCACGGCTGAAAGGGCGAGCATGTTTGGCGCGACCGGGATGCGAACCCGCAACCCTCAGATTACGATGCGCACGCCTTAACACTCTTGGCCATGCCGGGCCCCAAAATTATTATGACTAGAGCAGACAACCTTGGAGTAGCTTTGAGAGAATTTCCAAAAACAAATTTACAAATCACACAGCATAATAGAAATAAGAAAATGAATTGCACATCAAACAGGAGTTTAAAACGTCCTTCAAAACGAGGACAGGTTTGATCAAATTATTCATCAGTTAACTCTGTATTCTCAGTTTTGTAATAGAAATGCCGTTATGTGTTGTTGACTTACATTTTTATAAAAATTCCATACAGACATGTATTTTATAAAAACAAACACATACTTTCGATGAAACTGTAGCAAAAATAGCATCACATTAGAAAAACGTTTGTGTGTGTGTGTTTTTCTTTTAGCAAAGCCACAAAGGCTATCTGCTCAGCCCACCGAGGGGAATTAAAAAAAACCCAAAAAAACGTTTAATGAGTTTTGTAACTAAAACAATGCTTTCTGAAGACGGCTGGTATAGGCATTAAAACTATAATTAAAATAAAATACAGAACAATGTTTCGACCTTCTTGATGACGAAATACCCATACCAGCCGTTCTGAGATATAATGTAATACACATACCAGCCGTTCTGAGATATAATGTAATACACATACCAGCCGTTCTGAGATATAATGTTTCGACCTTTTTAGGTCATTTTCAGGTTAATAAAGAGAGTTAGCAACTGACCCTTGCCGGATACATGTCTTAGGTACGAGATTTTAGGGGTTTTGTAGTTAGATGTTAGGTTATTAATTAGTATAGGTATAAAGGTGTTTTTTTATATTGGTTTAATTTTGGTTTTAGTTGTTGAATAAGCAGGGCTTCTTTAATTATGCGTTTCTTTGTATTTGTTTCCCTACTAACTATGTCGGTGTTTTCTATGGTTATGTTGTGTTTATTTGGTTCGCAGTGTTCAAAAAACGTGTGAAGGTGACTTTTTGTGTTCTTTGAATCTGGTTTCCATTTTGTGCTTGTTTCTCCAACTTAGAAGTCGTGGCAGTTGTTGAAAGTCCAACTTTCGAAAGCGCTCGGATTATGGAGATTTTATTCACTGTAGTCAATCTATCATTAATAAATCATAGAAATACACAAATAAATACAACACTTTGTATTTTAAAAACCAGAAAGTAAACTGTATGCCTGCAATATTAATTCATACTAATTGCTTAATAACTGATAGGTGTATTTAAAATACAGGACTACTGAACATAGTTTAAATTTGAAAAATTCGAAGGTTTATAATATACTGACATCAAATGTTGATATGGAATATATTAATGTTAATGCACAGTAACTTACTAGACTTCAGATAATACTAAGTCTCTTTGTGTGAGTGACATGTTTATAACAGTGCTTCCTGTTTTAACAGAGTGCTTTCCTGGCCGATAGTAAACTCATAAAACGACAGAAAACTATAGTAAGCTCATATTTCATAACTGAAATACCAGATAAGATATAAAGACATTTTGTAATTCAGTCCATAGTTTTTCAACTGATTAAGGTATGAATTGCTTCATGTGATCGGTGTTTTTAATATAAACATAAAATATCATTTCTCCTTCTCTTAAAGGAAACGTCAAGAAATAAGGAGTGAATGTGTTATGAGGTACTGCGAAGTGTTGAGAAATTAATTATAGACAACCAGAGAAATGCAATAACGACAGTTTTGTATAAAACACTAAGTGATAGGATAAGTTTGTCGTCATACGAAACCTAAAAGTTGAATAAAATTGGATCAGTACACGGGGTATTTATAAAGTTTATGAATGAAATATATATATATGAATTTCAGTGAAACACGAGACGATAGACTGGTAAAAAAATGGAGAAGAATGTTATTTAACGAAAGCTTCTGATATTCGTTACATTTTCTAAATTACTTATACTACAATCAGTTCTCTCATTAAGAGAGGTTCTTTTTCTTTTATAATGACTTTTGTTCTTTCTCAAGAGCCCCCAAACTTCTGCATCTATAATCATACTGCTAGAAAAACAATGTGGCGAACGTTACATAGATGAGTACATACACACACATAACTATTGGTAAATTATCCATAAGCGTTTTTTTTTTTTTTTTTACTTTTCTCACCTTTAAAAAAAATGTTTAGATGGCAGAAACACTAGCTTCAGTTTGTATTCTTTTGAAAAAGATTTGTACAGATATTTATGAATGAAAGAAAGAATTATTATAGTTTTATTTTTCTCGTAACTTCGCGTGAACCAACGAGACAATGTATACTGAGAAACCGTTGCTGGTTTTTATTTTTCGAGGAAAGTTATCACTTCTTTTGTAACTGAAAAACGACAACTTGAAACTAACCAGTAACTTAAAGTAATTCGTTTTATCAAAAACAAGGACTCACTGGAAAAGTGTGTAATGTTTTAAAATTAAAGAGTTTTATGTTTAAACTATAAAAAATAAATTGAGTTAGGGGTATTTAAGTATCAATTAAAAGGCATATAAATATATATAAATCTATATGCAAAACACTGAGTTCATTATCTATTATTCACTAAACTTGTTTGAAAACGTACATTTTACAGGTTTTAGCAAATGGCTGCTATTACTTAACGTTCATTAAATTACACATTAAAATTAGAATGTCCTTTTTCCAACATGTACAAAAAACATATTATTTCGTAATAAAGATATCGAAAAATTTTTAGTCCAATATGGTTTGCGTCAGGTATGTGTTTGGGTGGGCGTTCAGAGGTGTTTTCTTTCTCTAGCCAGCTTCTAAAGTTCAGACGGGGGCGAGGTCTTAAGTTCTTGCCAAGTGAGTTTACGTTTCTATTGGTTGGGCACAAGTTGACGCCCTCTCGTGGAAATATCCTTATAAAATTGGCGATTAGAGCCCCGTATTTGAGAGTAGGAAGAAAGAGCTGTTTAATAAGTAGCGATTTGTCAGGATCAGATTCAGACGAGATCTGTTGCTCAGGAACCATCAAACTTACCCTGCGACACCGATCTACACGACAAGATAAATCAAGGTTGGAGTTGCTTTTGAGTGAGTTGGATTTCAAGTATGAGTAATGTAATAGGTTGCTGTTTTTTGTTTCTTGGGGAAGTATCCTAGGTTATTTGTTGAATATATTATTATCAAAAGGTTACCTTACCAACTAGAACGGCTATTTCGTGTCCAAATTTGCTGAAAATCAGGATTAATGGTTAACGTTTCGCTTCTCTTTATAAAGTTGCGGAAGTAAAACAACTATTATGTTATGTTTTTCTAAACTTTCGGCTTGTCTTTTTTTGCACACAGACATACTTCGGATCAGATCTATTCTGGAATTAAACGTCAGATTAAAGACAATTTGCTCGTTGTGAGGTTACGAAGTCTGACTATGTTTCCCTTACTAATCTGATGTCTTGTTAAACTTTTCTGGATGAGCTGTCCAACAGAGGACAAGAAATTTCGAAATTATTATTCTGTTTTGTGATCTTATATAACTAGTCGAAGGTTAATAATAAAAACACAGATAGCTTGTTATGTAGCCATGCGCGAAAACAAATAAGCCAACTTAGTTGTGTATAGCATCACATCTAAAATACTTCTGTTTAATTAATAAAGTGTCTGTGTATGATATTAAACCATAATTGGAAAATAGTAAAGGATTCAACAACTATTATCGGAGTTTTATTTGACTGAACCATTGAATAATCTTTTTAATGATCGTCATATTCTAAATTTGACCCCTAGTGGCTAGATTTAAATCTTAGAAGAAAATATTTAATTTGGAATTATCTTATAACGCATACAGATCTGTTGTGTAATACAGCGTAGGAGATGTACTGCAGACTATACTTCTAGTATTAAATCACCAGGTTTACTACCTGTTACAAAGAAAGACAACAGTTAACAGTAACTATATAGAGGAAATACATCAACAAATCAGAGACAAAAATTAATTATTCTAATCGATAGTTCAGTTTATCACAGATTCAAAATTGTCTCTTACTGGCTGAAATTTAAGCTTGAAGGATTATAAAACCACAATTTGGGGTTTGATCGCTATAAAGTACAGACTTCAGATATCCCATTGGGAAGCTTTATGTTTATCGATAAATAAGTGAAGAGAAACAGATAAGAACTATTTGAATGGAAAATGTACAGCTTTATCTTATACTGTCTAATTATAATATCTTGACAGCGCAGCATAGTGACCCAAACAAGTCCATTCTTTGTAAGTTTACTTTTTATAAAACATCGTGCTAGAAATAACGTTCATATTGCAGTGAAAGTGGAACTATTCGATCCTGTTGTAAACAGAAACAAAGCTGTAAAAACCTTATCTGTTAGCAGGTTTATCCGAAACCTTTGATACGACTTTGTAACGTATTCTAAACTCATTACCCATGGGTTATTATTTCTTTTTGTTATCCACCATAATATGGCTATCTAAAACCATTATGAAGGTCGTTACTAAGGTCGTGTCCATGTTTTATGAAACTGATATGTTACAGAATTAGTAACTTAGAATGTAATTCTTCCAACGTTTAAAATTGAATTTTTAATTATTTTTGTGTTTAAACATTGTTGTCATAAAAGGTTGAAGTTCATCAGACAACAGGAGTCAGTTGTCAAATATTGTAGGTGGTGAGCGTTAACGGAACATAATATGTTTTGTTTGTTTTGTTTTTGAATTTCGCGCATAGCTACACAAGGGCTATCTGCGCTAGCCGTCCCTAATTTAGCAGTGTAAGACTAGAGGGAAGGCAGCTAGTCATCACCACCCACCGCTAACTCTTGAGCTACTCTTTTACCAACGAATAGTGGGATTGACCGTCACACTATAATGCCCCCCACGGCTGAAAGGGCGAGCATGTTTGGCGCGACTGGGATGCGAACCCGCGACCCTCAGATTATGAGTTGCACGCCTTAACACGCTTGGCCATGCCGGGCCGTGACATATGTAGAGGAAACTTTTCTTCCTAAAATTGTAATCAGTACACCTAGGAACACAAAACGAATAAATATTATCAAATATCAGGCATCTCTATCCATTAGAATTATATATTGTCTCTTTTTGATTTGTTTGTTGTTAAACACAGAGCTGCACGATGGACTATATAAGGTTTGGCCACCGTGGGTATTAAAACCTAGATTTTAATGTTTCAGTCCTTGGACGTAGTACTATTGCATCAACAACACTCTTTTGGATATAGTACAATTGTTTATTTGTTTAAAATGTTCGCACAAAGTTACACGAGGGCTATTTGTACTTTGCGTACCTCGAGTACACAAGGGCCATCTGAATATAACCATCATTAGTTTGGAACAAAGCGATCAGAGGAAAGGCTAAACTACCTCTCCACTGACCGTTGAGGTAATACTGTCAGGTCAAATAATACGATTGAACCGTGTTTTTTGCGACCATGGGACGCCAACTTGGAATTATCAGAATCACAGTTTGGGAAAGTTCACCACTGTGCCATACCTGACTCCCGTATGTGAGAGTAACAGAAGTTAAAATTTATTTTTGTTGACATATTTGAGGAAAATAATACTCTATGGCGTTTTGTCTGAATAAGTAACATTTCAACGAATAACTAGTTAGTCTAGTTAGTAAATGAGCATTATTAACTTGACAGACTTCAATACTTTACATTATCTGTATTGTGTAATATTAAATTCTGAAAGCCTCATTTCATGGGGGGCCGGCATGATGGTTATATTCAGATGGCCCTTGTGTACTCGAGGTACGGAAAGTACAAATAGCCCTCGTGTAACTTTGTGCGAACATTTTAAACAAATAAACAATTGTACTATATCCAAAAGAGTGTTGTTGATGCAATAGTACTACGTCCAAGGACTGAAACATTAAAATCTAGGTTTTATACCCACGGTGGCAAACATAGTCCATCGTGCACTTGTGTTTAACAACAAACAAATCAAAAGAGACAATATATATAATGGACGGCCTGATATTTGATAATATTTATTCGTTTTAAAAGGTGTAGCCCAAGAGAAAAGTTTCCTCTACATATGTCACGCGGTTGGTGGTGATGACTAGCTGCCTTCCTTCTTGTTTTACATTGCTATATTAGGGATGGCCAGCGCAGATAGCCCTCGTGTAGCTTTCTGCGAAATTTAAAAACAAACAAACAAACATTTCATGGGTTGAAGTTGCTATGTTCTTATCTCATGAATAACATTATGTTGTTATGCTCCCAAGAAACGTTGGAAAAAAATTTTAGACACAAATATCAATAATCAAAGAACCTTATAGATTCTACTTTTTAACATGATCAATCAATAATCAATCATTGGGTTCTACCCACAGACTGTACGTATTAATATTTTGTCGTATGATTTTTATTTTTCATGAGATGTTCCGTCGTCTGTTTCGTTTGTAGTTAATCACAAAGCTATACAAAGAGGTATCTGTGTCCTGTCCATCACGAGTATCGAAATCAGGTTTTTAGCGTTATAAATCCGCAGATATACGGATGTGCCATTGGGGGGGGGGGTAGTTGTTGTTTTTTATTAATAACCATTTGACTTTAGCAATACTTATTGTAATAAATTGTTCACAAACTCTACGTTAACAATCCAATAAATTTTAGTGGCAATTCAAACATCACTGTTTTGAATATGACAGACGAAGTTATGAACCATCTCACAACATTCAGTCCTCTAACTGTTTTTAACTCACTTTTAACAATACCAAATGCCGTTATCCAGTCCTCAAAACATTGTTTTAACTTCAAATTTTAACAATATCAAATGTCGTTATTCAGTCCTTAAACCATTGTTTTTAATTCCAAACTTTTAACAATTTTCCGAATGTCGTTATTCAGTCCTTAAACTACTGCTTTTAACTTCAGATGTTTAACAATACCAAATGTCATTATTCAGTCCTTAAACTACTGTTTTAACTTCAAACTTTTAACAATACCAAATGTCGTTATCCAGTCCTTAAACCACTTTTTTAATTCCAAACTTTTAACAATACCAAATTTCGTTATCCAGTCCTCAAAACACTTTTAAACTCCAAACATTTAACAATATCATGTTTCGTTATCCAGTCCTTGAAACACTGTTTTTAACTCGAAATATTTAACAATACCATGTTTCGTTATCCAGTCCTTGAAACATTGTTTTTAACTCCAAATATTTAACAATACCATGTTTCGTTATCCAGTCCTTGAAACATTGTTTTTAACTCCAAATATTTAACAATACCATGTTTCGTTATCCAGTCCTCAAACCGCTGTTTTTTTTTTTAAATCCAAACTTTTAATAATATCACACTTTTCTGGTTAACTTTACAAATCACTGTTTCAGACGTCAAGCTTTTGTTTATAGTATTTTTTTCTGTTTCAGTTTTCAAATCATTGTTTGTACCATTGACTGTAAAAAAGTCCAAACTTTAACCAGTATCTTGTTTTCCGGTTCAACTTTCAAACTACTGTGGTCAATTTCAGACTTTAACTAATACTATTTATACGTCATCAAATCATTGTTTTTCAGTTCCATTTGTTGAACAATGTTACATGTTATTTTTCACAAAATAAACCAATATTACCTTTTTTTTTTTTAATTGATTCGACGTTTCCTAGAATATAAATGTAGTAGTAGATTTAGTGCCAGAGTAACACTGTTCCTGGTCGTTAAGCGTTTAAACAAGAATGAAAAAATCATAAACGTATTTAGTATACAACGTTTTTGCTCATGAACATACAGTTTTTAAGGCTTGTTTGGATTCTTGCGTGTTTGTACACTTGATGAGTTCTGAAATGTTACATTTTTATCGTACTGAACGAAAATAAGTGTTATTGTGATGTAACCTTTATTCTACTCACATTCGAGCTCTAATTATTTCATGTTTCTGAGCTTTCAGAGTTCTTAAACAGCCTTTCCATTTTGAAAGCCCACCAACAGTTACAACTCAAATCGGATATTTCCATTCCAATTAGCCCCCCCCCCAGTGGCTCAGCGGTATGTCTGCGGACTTACAACGCTAAAAACCAGGTTTCGATACCCGTGATGGGCAGAGCACAGATAGCCCATTGTGTAACTTTGTGCTTAATTCAAAACAACAACAAATCCATTCCAATTAATCGCTAGCTGGAAAAGTGCACTAAGTATTAGTAAGGAAAGGTTATTAAATGCTAATAGTTTGGTTTGGTTGTATTTCACGTAAAGCTACTCGGCGTTCTGTTTGTAGTCTGAGGGCCGCGGGTTCGAATCCTCGTCGCACCAAACGTGCGCCCTTTCAGCCGTGGGAGCGCTATAATGTGACGGTCAGTCCCACTATTCGTTGGTAAAAGAGTAGCCCAAGAGTTGGCGGTTGGTGGTGATGACTAGCTGCCTTCACTCTAGTCTTACACTGCTAAATTAGGGATGGTTAGCGCAGATAGCTCTCGATCAGCTTTGCGCGAAATTCAAAATAAACCAACAAACAATTACCCCTATATCTACAAAACAAATTAGAAAACAATTAAAATAAAAGTTAAAACTATCAGCTTTTATCCTCCTGGTGCATCAAAACTAAAACATAAATCTTATTGAACGAATAAAAGTTTCAGTTCTGTCAGAAGTAATTTTTTTGTCTCACTCGAAAATACAATTATGAATTTAATGTACAGGAAATTAAGGGCAAGCACGCGCCATTTCTTAATTATAAGTAATTAACCCTCGTCAATCGAAGGCCTGTGAAAACTGTACTTTAAGGAAGTGAGACATTCTTCCTGATAAAGGTGGGAACATTAAAGCTAACGAACATCGGTTCCCGAGCTGTTTGACTCTGCATTCTATTATATTCTCGAGAACATAATTAGATTTGCTACAAGTTCGATTCAGTATTTTGAAGCACGTATGTACTTTCCTTTTCCACTGCAGAGATCAGAACACAAACCAAGTAATCGCTATGGTTACTGTTTCCAAGGGTTACAATTTCAATATATAAGGATCTATGGCATACATGAATGTATTGGAAATAAGTTCTTGTATCTTAAGTCACATTATAATCAAACTTAGTTTTCTAAACTATCACTATGTTGTAAGCTAGTCAACGTTCCAACACGATAATAAACCAGGAATAAATTAATAATATTGTCATCAGTTATGGCTTTCACTCTGTTGACGTTGTTCTGTGAGGTTAATCTAGTTTTATTTGCAATAAAATGCTAAAATTATTAAACATATGAAACAAAAGTTAATTTTATGAAGATACTTCTAAACTGTAATCTTGTAGCTCACCCATGACCCCGAAGTGTGGAAAGGATCTTTGCCTCAATGGGACGCGAACAGTGGATCCTGATGTCTTCAGATTGAAGTAGTTTGTTTACTTAACTTTGCGCAAAGCTACACGAGGACTATCTACTCTAGCTATCTCTTACTTAGCAGCGTAAGATTAGAGGGAAGTCAGATAGTTATCACTACCCACCGCCAACTCTTGGAATACTTTTCTACCAACGAATAGTGGGATTGATCGTCGCATTATAGTGCTCCCATAGATGAAGAGGCGAACGTATCTGATGGAATGCGGATTTGAATCAACGTCCCTCAGATTATAAGTCGAGCGCCACCTGGCCATGCTGGGGCTCGATCAAAAGAAAGAGAGTTAAAATCTACTAAGTTTTTATGAAAAAAATAACATATTACACACAGAAAATACAACGTTCTCTTGTCCCGTAAGGTATTTCAAAGTTCAGTTTAAAGAAAGCCAACTAAAACGTGTAGAAGTAACAATCGTTTCATTTTTAATACTAAATAATTTTTACTAATATAATCAAAACGAAGGTTCCAAACTCTATATTAAGACGTTAAAAGTCATGTTTATTAAAGCTATAGCTGTCTTCTTGCTCAAAAGAGCAATTATAAGCTTGTGTTAAAAACATCCGTCACAAAACGAGTTATTTTGCGACACAAAACCTTCCTTATTTGTGAACGTATTAATTGCTATGTTTGTTTGATTGTTTTTGAATTTCGCGCGAAGCTACAGAAGGGCTATCTACGCTAGCCGTCCCTAAGTTAGCAGTGTAAGACTAGAGGGAAGGCAGCTAGTCATCACCACCCACCGCCAACTCTTAGGCTACTCTTTTACCAACGAATAGTGGGATTGACTGTTACTTTATAACGCCCCCTCAGCTGAAAGGGCGAGCATTTTTGGTGCGACGGGGATTCGAACCCGCGACCCTCAGATTACCAGTCGTACGCCTTAACCCACCTGGCCATGCCGGGGCCAATTGCGACGTCCTACTATAAAATTTATAGAAACAAAGGTACCTTGGTCATTGAACTCGGAAGCGAGCGTAAACTGTTAGATTATTTCTTATAGTTTGTTATAATGAATTGAATAATTCACACTGTTTAATGATTTGTTATTTTTATCGAAGTAATTACGTCCCGCTCGTAATTAAACGTAACTGTAAATAAAAAAAGGAACGTTTGAGTGGATATATTTTCATTTAAAGTAAACTTTGATCAATGATCTGATGTTTTAATTCCGAACTTACAGGCTATCATCAAGGTATTGTTTTTGACTCCATTTTTCATAATTATTTGACTTCTGTGGTTAACGTTAAGTCAGCGCCCCGCTAGTACAGCGGTAATTCTACGGATTTACAACGCAAAAATGAGGGGATTGTTTCCCCTCAGGGGTTTCAGCAGATAACCCGATGTGGCTTTGCTATAAGAAAAACACGCACACCTTAAGTCATTCTTCGTATGAACAATACAAAAGTATGTAATTAGAAAGTATTTATGTTCTTTGTTTGAAAGGAAGTTGGAGACTTTTTATTTTCTCTCCCCAGGGCACTTATTATCCCCCAATTAATTCATAATAAATCGAATTGTGGTGAACAGTGAATATGAAAAATTAAACCAATGCGCAAATAGTGCAGTTAAAGTAATCTAAACCTGCTAACAGCTTCCATTATAAGCTATTTTCCGGCAATGGGTCGGCTTCACAGCACGAGCACATTACACATTACGTCACGCTCGGCCCAATACTGAGCTTACTTATGCGCCTTCCATAAAAATAGATAGTACATAAATTACCGCGAATCGTTGAAACTTAGTTTGGTGGTAACTGCTTAGTTCTCCATTGATGGAAAGAAATATTTTTCTGATAATGAACATTCTGAAAATTGTCAGAAAAAGGTAGACACCATGAATTTGTTGCTAAACTATGGAAAAGCCTGATGCCCGTATATGACAATAACACATACACACACAAAAAGACAACCATTAGTTACAGACATTTAATTTTTAATTGCGAAGACTATTTGATATTTTCAGAGTTATGTGAAATTTATTAAGAAAACTTGTGTTTGGTTCAGATATATTTTCTTTACTCAGCACTCATAACCCAAAATATTTTAGGTCTTTGGATAACTTGATATAGCGTCACAATTAATATCCATTATTCAAACACCTAAAGCATTTTATGTCATTATTAGAGAGTATAGGACAAACTTGAAGAAGCTTTTCTTATTTAACCAATATGTGAGGAACCAATATATGAGGCCTACCTTATTTATTTGTTTCTCTCGTTCAAGCAACAATGAAGAGCTATAAAGTCTGTTAAACTAGTCTGTTGCTAGGAGTAGCGAAATCAGTGAATATAACAGGATTCTAGTTCACTATTTTTCCACTGAAGTTCACGTCCCGTTGAAAATAAATAAAATAAATAAAAATGGAATTTATTGTTATTATTATTACAACGATTCACTTTCCGAGAAACTTAAAACCTTCCAACTCGTGTTACAAACCCTTGGCTGTTACAGTGGGAGAAGCGATATCAGTGAATATTCTAGTTCATCTTTCCAACGTAACGTGAACTTCAGTGGACAAAATATGAAACCTTCCAACTTGTGTTACATACAGGTGAGTGAACATAAAATCTCTGGGGATTTGAACATAAAATGAGCCAAAAAATTGTTAGAATTTCAATCATTTCTAAACGCGGAAATGATTCGAGATGTTTTTTTTTATAATTTATTGTAGTGAGTTGAATAAATTAGATGTTTACATGATTTACATTCCATCCAAGTAATTACGTTCTATTTATAAAAAACAAAACGATGTCGAATTGGATGAGTGGTATTAAAGATTAATTATGTTTCGAACAGAGGTTTAATATGTCATTTTGGTCTTCTTTCCCAGCATCAGACTTCTGTTTTCTAGGCCATCCTTCGTCAACTCTAGTTATTGGGTTACACTTAAGTAGAAACACTTCCTAGATACAGAATTAGTGGATTTTTCTTTATCTCTGCTTCCTTAAAATCATGTTGCTTAGGTTACCTGCCTTGGATACAACCCTGTTTGAGCTGCTATTTTAAAACATAATCTTTCTCCAGTAACTTTTCTTAGTTCATATTGTATTCTCTAGGTGTCGCATTGATTGATTTACTCAATACATTGTTATTTGTTATTAGATACACCGTACATTGTTATTTGTTATTAGATACACCGATGTTTGTGTTATGCTTACTAGATGGGCTAAACTTCTGAAAGTACTCTTTTCTTCTGATGTCGTTGGTTTTAATATCCAGACACACAAAACTCGAAGTCGTTTGCCTAAAACAGTTTTCTTTCTAGACAACTCTTCATTACCCTGGTACGATCTTATGACATTCTGTGTGTCTGTTTGTTTTTTTAAATTGAATAATTATTTTCACCTTGGGATTTATTTCTCACTGAAAACCAATTACAACCGTATCACTAACTTTGGATTCCATGAGATCAACTTATAAACTTTTGCGAAAACCCCAAAACAGAGATTAAAAGATGGCGTCTTAAAGTTATCATCTCTACAAGTTTACATTCAACTAAAAGTAGATAGTGTGTGTGTTTAAAAACACGACACAGTACTTGCCTGAAGAGTAAACATTATTTGTTTCTGGTTGTTATACGATATTTGTAACTGTTAATGTTAAATGATAAGATAGCACCCGAGTCTTTTTACACCTCTTCCACGTGACTTGATATGAACAATGATTTGTATGTAAATACAGACATTTATGGGTATTTTTAATTTGTTGCATAGATACTTACAAGATGTACTTATATCAAAAAAATGTGGAAATGCGTAACTTAAGGGTCACAATACATAACTTAACTGTTACAATAGATAGCTTCAAGATCGCAACACGTAATTTATGTATAACAATACATAACTTAAGGGTCACAATACATAACTTAAGTATCACAATACATAACTTCAGGATCACAACACATACCTTATGCATAACAAACCACACGTGGCTTTAGTATCACTATACATAGCTTAAGTATTATAGTACGTAACTTAAGCATAACAATACATAACTTTAGGATTAAAAAGTTAGAAACAGTTATTTTTATTAGGTAGAAAGTAATATTCAACTAACGTAGTTTGAACTTTAATGACTCGTTGACTGCAAAGCAAACTCTTTGTTGTTCACGAACTATTGTTTTCCACAAACTCTTTGTTATCCACGACCTATTAGGAGTCTTTTCCCTGTACTTTTCTCGTGACGAAAGTTTTCCTCTCCAAGTCAAGTTACGAAAGACGTACATTCAGTGACGAGTCTTTCTTTCCAAGTACATTCAGTTTTTTTTTCAGGGAGTCTGGTATAATCAGTTGATTAGGGACGCTGGGGTTGCAATCTGAGGGTCTCGGGTTCGAATCCCGGCATTATAATGTGACGGCCAATCCCACTATTCGTTGGTAAAAGAGTAGCTCACGAGATGGCAGTGGTTGGTGATGACTAGCTGCCTTCCTTCTGGTTTAACACTTCTAAATTAAGAACGGCTAGCGCAGATTGCCCTCGTGTAGCCGTGCGCGAAATTTAACAAACAAATAAAGAATATACATGAATGCAATAACCTTACCATACATTTAAAATATGTGTATGTCTTAAGTTGTAAATTAATACGGAACGTTTATGTTTGTTAAGATTACGAAAAGCAATGGGCAGGGTTCCACACAAAATTGTACAGATACCACTTCGACTATGTTCGAATATATAGTATGTTTGTCACCGCAGTTTGATATTCAAATGATCCCCGCTAGTACATCAGTAAGTCTACGGATTTACAAGGCTAAAAAAAGAACCCAACATAACCAAGCGTGTTAAGGCGTGCGACTCGTAATCTGAGGGTCGCGGGTTCGCATCTCCGTCGCGCCAACATGCTCGCCCTTTTAGCCGTGGGGGCGTTATTACGTGACGGTCAATCCCACTATTCGTTGGTAAAAGAGTAGCCCAAGAGTTGGCGGTGGGTGATGATGACTAGGTGCCTTCCCTTTAGTCTTACACTGCTAAATTAGGGACGGCTAGCACAGATAACCCTCGAGTAGCTTTGTGCGAAATTCCAAATACAAACAAACAACACAACGCTAAAATCAGGAATTCATTCCTCTCGGTGGGCTAAGCAGATAGGCTTTGCTATTTCGTTATCGTAATTGTAAAACTAGAACCATAGAACATTTTTAATTTGAAGAAAAGATTTGTTTGTTTGTTTTGGAATTTCGCACAAAGCTACTCGAGGGCTATCTGTGCTAGCCGTCCCTAATTTAGCAGTGTAAGACTAGAGGGAAGGCAGCTAGTCATCACCACCCACCGCCAGCTCTTGGGCTACTCTTTTATCAACAAATAGTGGGATTGACCGTCCATTATAACGCCCCCACGGCTGGGAGGGCGAGCATGTTTGGCGTGACTCGGGCGCGAACCCGCGACCCTCAGATTACGAAGCGCACGCCTTAACGCGCTAGGCCATGCCAGGCACATTGAAGAAAAGAACTGATGGGTGTGTGTCGTTGCTTGGGTTCTTACAACATACGATAACTTGTTCTTCTATAGAACTTTATTCCACTGAGATAGCTAACAAGTGTTTGTAGTGTATAGAAACAGTTTTGATAATCTAAAGAGTCCATCTTCTCCTTCGATTCCTCATTTTATGCATTCTTAGTGCGCATGCGTTTCTTTGTAGTGTCAACGACTTCACATAACATTTCCATAACAATGAAGGTCGTTGTTAAAAAAATGTTTGCTTTTCGTGCAAGTGAAATTATTACGGACACTGTTCATCATATCTCGTTTCAAAAATGAATACATCGCTTAGAATACGGGACCTTTACACAGTTCCGAACTGACTTTTAAGTTTTCATGAAGGAAAAGAAAAATCAACGACTTTGTTTGTTTGTTTTGAATTTCGCACAAAGCTACACGAGGACTATCTGCGCTGGCCGTCCCTAATTAGCAGTGTCAGACTAGAGGGAAGGCAGCTAGTCATTACTACCCACTGCCAACTCTTGGGCTACTCTTTTAACAACGAATAGTGGGATTGACCGTCACATTATAACGCCGGGATTCGAACTCGAGACCCTGAGATTGCGACCCCAGCGTCCCTAACCAACTGGTTATGCCCTAACGACTGAAAGGGCGAGCATGTTTAGTATGACGGGGATTCGAACCCGCGATCCCTGGATTACGGTATAATTGTGTACTGGTGGCGTATATACTCTCACTGTTGTTGTATCTTTCATTTTTTGTGTGAAGAGACCAGCATTCTGGAGGAAACGAGAAAAATATAACGTAACGCCGAGAAGCTTTGATCAAGTGATTCGCACGTGACATACGTTTGTTCCAAGTACCACGAACCATATTAATTGATAGGTTTCTCAGTAAGCTTCGTTATCACTGTATTCTGGTATCTAACCTTCGTTATCCTTTTCTGTGTTGTCAAAGGAATCAGTTGAGCAAATGAAAGAGATGATAACACAAAAAAAGTAAAATTAATACCAACTAAGTTTGATAGTGAGATTTTGAAAACAAATACGCACAATGCCAGCAAAAAAAACAGCAATAAATAGTGCACTTATTCTTTGTTTTGTTTTTGAATTTCGCGCAAAGCTACTCGAAGGCTATCTGCGCTAGCCGTTCCTAATTTAGCAGTGTAAGACTAGAGGGAAGGCAGCTAGTCCTCAACACCCACCGCCAACTCTTGGGCTACTCTTTTACCAACGAATAGTGGGATTGACCGTACCATTATAACGCTCCGATGGCTGAAAGGACGAGAATATTTGGTGCGACTGGGATTCGAACCCGCGACCCACGGATTACGAGTCGAACGCCTTAACACACTTGGCCATGCCGGGCCCAAATAGCGCACTTAACGTGTTTACAATTTGTTTACGTTAGTTTTCGCGGAAAGCGTTTTAAAGGGCTACCTGTGCTAGCCGTTCCGAATTTCGAACAGATAAACAGGAGGGACGACAACTAGTCAATACCACCTACCGCCAACTATTGGGCTACTAATTGAATAGTGAGACTTGACTGTCACTCTTATAACGCACACACACCCATCAGAGTGTGCAGAAATTTCTGAAGATACGGCTGCAAATCATGAGCTCTTGGAGTCGTGTTCCGGCCACACTATCCGTTAAGCCTCACTATCCGTTAAGCCACACTTTGCCCTTCCATAAAATTACATAGGCGTCTTGTATATAAATATATAGTTAATGCGGCTGTTACAAATACGTGTTTATATATTTTTTATAATTTGTTTAGCAACTGTAGCTATCCACCGAAAGGACAGATGACGAATATATCTTTATTAACGATTACACCAAACATTATAAGAAATGGGTGGATAACAGAGAATTTGTTTGTTTGCTTTTGAATTTCGCGCAAAGCTACACGAGGGCTATCTGCACTAGCCATCCCTACTTTAACAGTTGAAAGGCAGCTAGTCACCACTACTTTCCACCATCTATTGGGCTACTCCTTTACCAACGAATAGTGGGATTGACTGAAACATTATAACGCCCCCACGACTGAAAGGGTGAGCATGTTTGATGTGAGGCCGATTCGAACCCACGGTCCTCAATTACGAGTCAGGCGCCCTAACCACCTGGCCGTGTCGGACCTGGACAACAGAGAAAGCAAACATACTTTTGTTGGTAAGTTATATGAGAGACTGAATTTTCTGCTGATACGTAGATAACAGCATACAGAAATAAAACATTATTATTACCATAATATACGCCCCCCAGTGGTAAATCAGTATCTATGCAGACTCACATCTCCAAAACGCGGGTTTTGATACCCGTGAAGGACTGAGCACTATAGCACATTGCGCAGCTTTGTGCTTATCTTCAAACAAACAAACAAAACGAAAATATACTGACATCTTTTTGGCTGCTAAGAACTATCAGCGTTTTGAAAGCACAATGTGTAATGGGAAAAATAGCCCATTCTGTAGCTATGCGCTTGACAACAAATAAAGGTTAAGAAATTAGTATAAAAAATGTTGGATATCGAGAAACTGAAATATACATAAAATACACAAGTCCAATCAATTACATTAATTAATTAATTACATCAACATAAAAATATGTAATTGGTATCAAACTGAACTGTAGCTCTGTGTAACTAAATCCAATCTGTAGAGTAGGTATAATCCGTCAACAAAGCCACTCGCTAGTACAGCGGTAACTTTACGGATTTACAAGTTAAAATCAGGGGTTCGATTCTCTTCAATGGACTCAGCAAATAGCCCGTTGTGGCTTTGTTATAAGAAAACACAGAACCGTTAATAAAAACTGCGTTAATTTAAACTGTAACGTATTACGTACTGCACTGTTATTAATGTTTGTTTTAGAACGAATGAAATAAAACGAGACACTGAATTTAAGTTTAATATTCGTGTACATAGGAAGGAACCATGACTGGCTGGTATTAAACTCTAATAAAAACTGTTACAAAATAGTAAATATGTTATATTATCTAAATGTTTCGATATTTTATCCTGTTGAGATGTTGTGGAGAAAAACAGGAAATTAGTTTCCTGAAAAAAACAAACAATCAAATAAACAGGAGTTTGACAGAATTGCTATTGTTGTAAGGATCTTATTTTCCGGTTCGATTTCAATTTCTTTTTACCTTAATTTGAATCTCCATATAAGGCTAAGCTGAGACAAGGTGACGAATGTCCTATTGATTTTAACTGGTTGGTAGAAAACCTTCTGTAGTTATATATCTAGAATACAGTAATCTCAGTTTCGACTCCAGTTGAGTTGTTGCGCGGATCAAAAGAGATATTGCTGAAACAAACAGAAGTTTTATGCCAGGGATTTGTAGAGAATCGTGACAGAGCGAGCCGACAACGAGAGATAGAGAACGGCTTCGAAATAGATTTCACAGAATTTGACAGTTTTTGCGAAAATGAATTTTTTACGTCATGTTGGAAAATTCACAACTTGGTTATTGTTCAGTAAATATATCAAAACTGATATTTCGAAGAAAACGTAGAATTGGCTCTGTACTTTAACCTGTCACCAGGTGATTTCTGAGCATTAATTACGGAGCACTTTTATTCTAAAACATCCAGATGAGGTAGGAGAAAGAATAATAAAACTACTTATAGCCAGCCACTAAGCTTCCCAGTGTGTCTGTGTACTCACACCACTAAAAACCGGGTTTCGATACCCGTAGCGGGCAGAGCACAGATAGTCCTCTGTGTGCTTGAATATAAACAAGGCCCGGCATGGCCAGGTGGGTTAAGGCGTGCGACTCGTAATCTGGGGGTCGCGGGTTCGCATCCCCGTTACGCCAAACATGCTTGCCCTTTCAGCCGTGGGGGCGTTATAATTTGACGGTCAATCCCGCTATTCGTTGGTAAAAGAGTAGCCCAAGAGTTGGCGGTGGGTGGTGATGACTAGCTGCCTTTCCCTCTAGTTTTACACTGCAAAATTAGGGACGGCTAGCGCAGATAGCCCGCGAGTAGCTTTGCGCGAAATTTAAAAAAAACCCTAACAAAAAAAATAAACAAACAAATTTAACAATTAAAGGGGCGTATTTAAATATAATAATAATAAAATAATAATAAAAAGAGAAGAGTGGATAAAAAGAAAACAAAATAAAATAAATAAATAAAATATTGTCAGATTCTAGAATACACAAATATTTCATCAAGAGTTCTGTAGTTCTCCAGTGGGTCAACATTAAACTTGCGGACGTACAACACTAAGATCCGATGTTCAATGCCCAGTGGCAGACAGAGTACAGATAGCTTATTATAATGTATTAAAACACAAAAGTATAGAATAGTGAAAAATAAAGTTTTACCGTGCTTATTAAATATCAGTAGGATCATATTGTAATTCTGTCTACAAACTTATCACATTCCAAACATTGTTATTTTATTTATAAACGCAATATTTTGTAAAAATTAAAGAACTGGATTAGCGGGTATTAACACGTAATGCACGCCTCAAGGTGATGGAATTTTCTGAAGTTGTTTTTGTTTAGGTATAAATTCTAACACTGTTATGGTCGTTTGATAATTGTAATTTCGGCGACATATTCCGGAAAAGTTCTTTATTTGTGTGTAATTTCTTCCTCCTTTTCGTTTCTCCTTTCATTTCAGTTTCTGGCCTTTAATTATTTTTTTTTCTGTTTGATTTTTTTCTCAACAGGGGTCTCTTCAGGTTGGGACATGCATCATTTATCATCTCATACGTTTCTTATAGAATGTTGGTAGAATATGCTAGGATTTTAGTAAGTTCAGTAAGACCCCGTATTTTGTTTCGTTATGTTATGAGAGAATAAATGTTAAAAGGTATAACCAATTATCTTTTTTTTTTTTTTTAATGCTAAAATGAGAACAACTCTATCCTGGAAGTATGCACTACGTATTAATGAACAGTGTTTTGAAAGTCTATAAAGTTCACTGTGGTATGGATAATGATCAATCACGTGTCATAGTATCTTCAGTCACACAAGTAAAAACGTTGAACGTTTAATACAAATAATTTCCCCGGTACTTAATAGATAAATAATCCCTTTGTTTCACCCCCATCCTCAAGTAACGCCTTTCACACGAGAGGGATATAATATCATGATAGTTAAAACACGCGCTGTTCTGAAAAGAAATAAACAAAATTATTGTTTTTTTTTGTCTAGTTCATTTGTTAACTCGTAGTGGCTGAAGCTGTTTCATTGATATACCTTTCTAGTTAATACTCACGAAACATAAGTTTAACAAACTCTGTATTCATTCTTTAATTTGCCATAATTTAATAAAAATGTTGTTAATATAGCCAATTTTCGGAAGTTATTTATTGTCACTTTAGGACAAAGTCGAGTGTCAGAGTAATGATAAAAACACGATTCGCACTTTCAGCTCTAGGCGCATTATAAAAGTGATAGTCAATCCCGCTATTCGATTCAAAGAGCCAGACAAAGGCTTTGTGGTAGTGGATGCTCCCTCTGGTCAGTAGATCAGGTTCAGGAGGAGATAGGCCTGAATTTTAGGGATCTCTGATCTGGGCGTTTAATCAAAATGAGCGTAAGTCTCAGTTCAGGTTTGATTTTGAATTTCGCCCAAAGCTACTCGAGAGCTATCTGCGCTAGCCGTTCCTAATTTATCAGTGTAAGACTAGAGGGAAGGCAGTTAGTCATCACCATCCACCGCCAACACTTGGGTTACTCTTTTACCAACGAATAGCGGGATTGACCACCACATTATAATGCCCCCAGACCTGAAATGGGGAACATGTTTGGTGCGAATGGGATTCAAACCCAAGACCATCAGATTACAAGTTACATGCCTTAACTACCTGGCCATGCCGGGTCCTCAGTTCAGCTTCTCATTGTTTGTATACTAATCATATATTATTGTTACTTTATTTTATTAGAACTTTTCTATTGGCTGTCAAATAATTTGAAATTATTTTTACCAAAGCTTCAATAAAATACAAAATGTATTATAAAACTGAGACTCTGTTTAAGAAGAAACAATGAACAAATTGAGATATCTGTGCTCTCCCAACCACGGATGTCTAAGCCTAATTTTTAGCGTCTCAAGCTAGCAGACTTATCGCCTCTGGAGACCACAAACGAGAGAGAGAAAACACATGCTTTATGTTATTTGAAAGTAGTGAACCAAATCGATGGGACACAATCTAACAAACATCGTGATGTCATTTTTAGACACGTTTACAATTGTCTATGCATGTTTTCCTAGTATGAATTTTTACGCGGCTTAAAGAAGCGCGTGCGACTTAAGAGAATGTTCTAACCTTAGATATCATGTCTTTATCTTCTATCTTTCCATTGCAAAATCGTTTTAGGCCATTGAAATTTATTTCTTTTATATCCACCGTTCAAGGTTTATTGACTTTCAAGAGATACCAGACCTCATATATTTATGATACAGCTAATCTGTACTGATTCTATATTACTGTACAAAAACTTTGTGTATATCACTTCATATATTACCAGGGTTAACTGTTTTATGCACAGCTGTATCTTGGTTGTATGCACATATTTTATTAAGTACTTAACGTGTATTTTTTCTTCGATAAACAGAAAGGTATAAACAAATATGCATTTCACATTTCTCCTATTTCATTGGTTACTCAAGACGCCTCTGGAAACATCGGGTCAATATTTTACCTAGTTTTCTTTTACAGGTCAACAACCCGAATAAAACAAAAAATGCTCACCCGAACCATTTATGTGATTATTGCTGCCTGTCTTCTGATGATCACGTCTGATTGTTTACCAACTGATCCCTTCTCGAGGCACGAAAGAGGATTTCGGAACAATGCCCTGTCAACTGCAAGGGGATTTGGTAAAAGAACATTCGAGGAGTTCGACAACGAAGGTGTTGACGACAGGTATTTGGAGCATTTAGTGAATAAAGGTTTTGAAAATACGTATTTGAGACATTTAGAAAATAAAAAAACGTAGACGTCAGGTGTTCTGGATGTTTACAGGATGAATGTGTTGTCATTTCTAGATACTTGGATAATAGAAACCCAAGTCTGTTTCTGGTCCTTTTCCAGCTTTACCCTTTCACTGTCATGTTTAGAGATAAACAACTACTTCAGCAACAAGTGTATTTTAGATACATAGCAAACAAAAAAAGCACACGTTTTAATGATTCGTTACTTATCTTAAACGTCATAAACTTTTAGCAGTTTGAAAGAGGATATTCAATTTCCAAACCAACATCTCGTTAATGTCACATTTTTACCATTTAAACAAAGGTTATGTATGTGGTAGTGCTCCATAAGGGGGCACGTGTGTGTCCGTGATGTTAAAAGAATGGAAGAGGAAAAAAATTTCTCTAACACTAGATCTCACGTGCACTTTTAACGTTTGTTCTACCTTTCAGGTCCATTCCTCTGGAGTGGTTCGTAGATCAAGTCAACAGGAACCCAACACTTACTAAGCTTGTGGCTGAAAAAACTATGGACTTAAACGGTAAGTGGTATACAAGATGCTAAATCACTCTAAAAATATTACTATTTATAAAACACTTCTTACTATTACAAGTTTTAGGATAGAATTGAAGGCGATGAAAGAATACCAGAAGTGAAGAAGTTCAGGTGAAATCTGTTCAACGATTATTATTGAACTGAATATTTTGGTACATTTGTGTTTGTACTGTATGATCACAGATTTGTGTATAAAACATATGTGTGAACACCATACCATGATGTCTTGTGCTTGGTAAAACATCTGTGTGAACACCATACCATGATGTCTTCTTCTTGGTAAAACATCTGTGTGAACACCATACCATGATGTCTTGTTCTTGGTAAAACATCTGTGTGAACACCATACCATGATGTCTTGTTCTTGGTAAAACATCTGTGTGAACACCATACCATGATGTCTTGTTCTTGGTAAAACATCTGTGTAAACATCATACCATAACTCCTTATTTTTTTGGTAAAACATCTGTGTTAACATCATACCATGACTCCTTATTGTTGAATACATAATCTGTGGCGAAACATGAAATACTTGGAACACATTTGGCTGTTTTACTTGGAGTCAAGTTTTAACGAGTTTTTGCACAGTAGAAAGTTTAATATAACTGGGTTATTCAAAACGTAGTTATCGATTCTTACAATAATAATAATGAAAAACGTGCTTGTTCTAACTGTATATATTACTTATAAAAACCACTACCAGGATATTCTTCTTTTATTATTAACAGAAAACGGCCTACTTTGTTTTTCAGGTGATGGTTTTATTTCTCAGGATGAGCTGAACCAGTTCCTTTGATGAAGACAGATTATCGTGCCTGGTGTTTTGACGCCTTCGTCTGTTTTTGCTTTTTAGCCAAAATAACATATTTTTCTTTCAATTTAAAACAGTAACATGTATATACATCTAAAAGGCAGATTATTTGTTTTACAGTCTTTGGCTCACTTCCCAATACTATGCTATATTTTGTTTGAAATAAAGTTCACTTTAACCCGTTGAAATCAATCGTTTTCTTTGTTGATGTACCCAACGTCAACATAAGACACGTATAACAGATGATTTGTTTATCAATATACAATTATTTAAGTCGAACGAAAATTTGAAAGTATCCACCAGTAGTAGAAATACACGTCAAACAACTGAACCACTGTTGACGTTAACTGTGAGGAGATACGTGAATTTCAGATGTCATGCAAAGTATTTGTAGCTAGAAGATAAAAAGGAAACCGACAGAGAGGTTTTATAAAAACACAGAAAGCCAATGATTTAACAATCTAGCAACTCTCTAAATAATTATACTTTTGAAATTTAAGACGAATATGTTGATTGTAACGTTTCTAACAACGTTTCGGACTTTGTTTTGTGTGTCTATTTCGGAGCAAACCCAGGTTGGACTATCGGTTAGGTCAAAAACCCGATTTCATCATTCTAAGTTCGTAAATTTATCACTGGCTCTGAAAGTGCGGTATGTTACAGGTTCTAAACGTACTAGCTTGAAACTGTATTTGGTGAAGACCCTTATGTCATATCTGATATAAATACACGTTACTTTCAGAAGATGTAGTGATACACATGGACCACTCCTAATCGTAAAAATGGCGCAGGAATAACCTCAACATCGTTAGGTGATGGGTTCTAAGAATAATAATAAAACTACATAATAAACTCAATAGAAACCTAATAAAATAAATGGATACATAATAAACATATTTACAAACTACCATGAAGAAAACAAAACTACATCACCTATAACCAAAATATAGCAATCTCATTAGATAAATAAAGAAGGGTCCCGGCATAGCCAGGTGGTTAGGGTGCAAGACTCATAATCTGAGGGTCGCGAGTTCAAATCCCCGTCACACCAAATACGCTCGCCCATTCAGCCGTGGGGGCGTTATAAATGTGACGGTCAATCCTACTATCCGTTGGTAAAAGAAGAATAGCCCAAGAGTTGGCGGTGGGTGGTGATGACTAGCTGCCTTCCCTCTAGTCTTACACTACTAAATTAGGGACGGCTAGCGCAGATAGCCCTCCTGTAGTATCGCGCGAAATTCAAAATAACGAAGACATTTATTTCAAAGCTTCTTAAAACCAACAGTCTGTTACTTATGACAAAATTGGCTTATAATTACTTAGAAAATTCTTATGTAAAAACGGCTCGTTTGGGTTGAGAAAATTTTTTTATGTAGAGGAGCGAACAACATTTCGACCTTCTTCGGTCATCGTCAGGCTCACAAAGAAAGAATGAGGTAACTCAACCCAAACGAGCCGTTTTCATATATATATTTTTCTCTACAAGTGAGTTTTCTCGTCATCACTGATTAGAAAATTCTTATATTTTAGTTGGATCTCAGAGAAATATTTAGTTTTATTTTAATGACAGTTTTGGAATATTGAAAATAAGATTTAGCAATGTTAAAAACTAACATGTTAGGTGCATCATTTAGTGACCCCCTCCAAAAAGTTCCCCGCTGGTACAGTGGTAAGTCTACAAATTTATAACACTAAAATCAGGGATTCGATTCTCCTCGGTGGACTCAGCAGATAGCCCGATGTGGCTTTGCTATAAGAAAACACATACACTCCCTGCTTGCCCTTTCAGCCGTGGGGGCGTTATAATGTGCGGTCAGTCCCACTCTTCGTTGGTAAAAGAGTACCTAAAATGTTGGCGGTGGGTGGTGATGACTAGCTGCCTTCCCTCTAGTCTTACACTACTAAATTAGGGACGGCTAGCACAGATAGCCCTAGAGTAGCTTTGTGCGAAATTCAAAACAATCAATCAATCACACCCACTGCAATGGTTCAATTGTAAGTATATAGGCTTAGGACGCTAAAAATAAGGTTTCGATACTCCATAGCCAGCTTGCGTAGCTATGCACTTGACAGTAACCAAGCCAAACACCGTTTAGTGACGTAAGAGATAAATACGTATAGTTACTACAAGTGAATAACTGAAATTCGTTAATTGTGTTCTTTTCGCTTTGAGTTCTATAAGACAAGCAACGCAATGTCACCGGTGAATCCGAAACTAAACTTAAAATTTACGCATGAATATTGTTACAAATAAAACTTGATTGTTAATAGCACTGATAGATACAACACTTGCAAGCCAGTAGTGTTTTGTTTTGATGAGAAAACTTCGTCTCACTTTCAATTATTAAAACAATTGTCAATTTCTAACGACTTCTCATAAACAAATTGGTCTTACAGGTGTTTACAACTATGAGGACTAGGCGTGGTCTGGGGGGCTAGTGTACTGTTAAGATTAATAATCAAACCACATTATTCGGTGAAAAAATTTTGTTTGTTTTTTGAATTTCGCGCAAAACTACACAAAGGCTATCTTAGATAGCTATCCTTAATTCAGCAGTGTAAGAATAGAGGGAAGGCAGCTAGTCATCACCACCCACCGCCAATTCTTGGGCTACTCTTTTACCAACGAATAGTAGAATTAACTGTCACATTATAACGCCCTCACTGCTGAAAGAGTGAGCATGTTTGGTATGTCGGAGATTCGAACCAGCGACCCACAGATTGAGAATTGAGCACCCGAACCACCTGGTCACGCTGGGCCTCGTTTGTTTAGAATTGAGCACCAAGCTTTAAGAGGGGCTATCTGTGCTCTGTCCATCACGGGTATCAAAACCCGGTTTTTAGCGTTATAAGTCCGCAGGGTCTTGGTCAGACAAGAATAGTCCGAAAGTTGACCGCGGATGCTGTTGACTAACTACATTTCTCCTGGTTTCAGTTCAAAATTAGAAACAATGACGCAGATAGCTTTGCGCGAAAAGTTTAAAACTCTTCAAACGTTTAGAAACACGTGAAACATTCGTTTTTATTCCCGCAGGTTCGATAATATATTAACTCTAATTTATCAGTTCAAAATTAGGAACCACCAAACACTAGCGGGGGTTACAAATCAAAACATTAGTAAAACACAATACAACTCTACCATCCTACGAAAAAGAAAAAACAGCTTTTGGGGGGACTAAACTGGAAAAAAAATACAACCACAATTGAAAAATGTCCTAACACGTTTTTTTTTTTTGTTTTGTTTTTTTTGAAAATAGTGTTTGATATTTATTGTAGTCTTCTATTGGTGTTATTGTGTAATCTGAAGATTCCCTGGCTGATCAGTAACACAAGTTTACTGATTTAGTACAATAATATCTATAAAGTGCTTGAAGAACGATCATTTATTAAACTGCAAGGATATAATGGTAAACTATTAAATCAAGTACTTACAGTATCTTTAATTGTCTTAAGTTGAAAATGGCGATTATAGCGCCCTATAAAAGATTATTTTAATATTTATCCACATTCAAGACAAACTTTGACCTCTTACGAGAGCTTGCGGAAAATTTTGTTAAAGCTGTTATTCGTGCCTTGAAGTTCTAACATGGTAGCGACCCCTAGGCCTCATACCACATTTACCGGACCTGTGTAATACAAATTTAATGATTGAACTACTATTTTACACTTTTCCAATTTAATGATCATTTCTGTTATAATTCAAATTTAATTTCTTTTACCAAGTTATGAACGATGGTTATTAGGCCTACGTATTAACGTAATCTAATGTAAATTAATGATAAATTTTGGGTTTGCTTTTGGGGATTCTCTGAAAGAGGGTTTTCACAAGATACCCAGGTTTTCTAAGTTGGGTGAAAAGTTTTATTTTTATACAGATCTTGGAGACAAGACAATTCGTTTGGTAAAACTTAGAAGTTGGTGAGTCCAGAGGTATGGACGAGTTACATGGCACACAAACACATAAACACACTCAACCTTACTTTATGGATTTGAAAGTTAAACGTATAGCAGATAAACAGATTACATTATTCTGACTGATAAATCATTTTAGACGTATCTTTACATATCCTTCAATAAAGTATATGAAAAAGCCAATGTTCTAAACAATCTTACATATAAATGAAGGCGAAAGTCCTAAGTTCAGTTCATTACAAATGTCTGTATACATTTTTCCATATTAACTATTTTGTCAACGAAATCGAATTCTGGGGACTATGAAGTGTTGCTGCTCTAGTTCGAGAAATACAACTCACCCAAACTGGCAAAATATGCTTTGCGCTCTGCATGGTCCAGATATCCCATCATGATCCACAGAGGCTCCCATGTATAGTGTGTGTTTTTTATAGCAAAGCCACATCGGGCTATTTGCTGTATCTACCGAGGAGAATCGAACCCCTGTTTTAGTGTTGTAAATCCGTAGACTTATCGCTGTTTCAGCAGAGAACCCCACGTACAGATCATGCTCCTCGGTTACTTCTATTGCTACCCCATGGGGATGTATACGTACATGAAAACAAACGCCATTAGGGAACTTGCCTGTGGTGTGCAATCACGTGTTTTTTTAACTTGTGAACCATATGATTATCCTCTGATTTTGGTCATAAGACCTCTTTTTTCCTCCCTAGTATGGTGTAAAGATGTGTTGTTTCGTTATTACCATTAATTACTAGAATACTGTTTTGAGATTCATGTAGCCATCGTAAGTAGTTTTCCAAACGACACTTTCTGGTCACTTACATGAATGGAAAAACGGAATATTTGCCTTTTCGACACTTCACTTTTTTGTTTTACAACTATCTTCTATCTCCAACGAAGGAAATCGAACCCTGGATTTTAGCGCTGTAGACTTGCCATTGTTCCACTGGGGAACATACTTTTTCTCACAAGCAATTCTAAACTTTTCACCGATTTATGGTTGTAATTCTATTTTGGTATATAATAAACCATTTAAAAGAATATGTAATGATGTATTTATGGTTATAATTCTATTTTGGTATATAATAAACCCTTTAAAAGAATATGTAATTATTGATTGTTAGTTTCGCTAGTTTTTAGGTGACTTTAATATTTACATTGAGTTGTTAAATTTAATAGTGAGAAGTGCTCACGTCTATATTCATCGCACATTATAAGTTTTCCTCGCGTGATTAATATAACCTTTTAATTTCATTTTTCCTAAAATATTTATAAATATGGAAATATGAACGCAGTTACAACTAGAGGACTTCTTCTGATCCCAGGAGATACAAAAATCCCAAATCTTCTACCAGATATGGGTTCAGTGATCACGAAAATCTACGAGGGCTGTTCAAAAAATACGCGGACTCTTTGAATTGCGCGGCTCCAGTTGGTTCCAGGGGAATCCGCTTGATGTTGCTAGGTTCGCACAGATCAGCTGATTACGACGCCATTTCCCGATTGCAGATATCTTCATTTGTGTATTAGCTGCGCGGTTTTAAGTGAAGTGCGATTTTTTCGTTTGGCGGATTTTAGAATGAATGACCTGAAGGAGCAACGACTTGCTGTGAAATTTTGTGTTAAACTTGGAAAATCTGCGACTAAAACTTTTGCTATGCTTAACACGACATACGGTGATGTTGCTATGAAGCGTACGGCATGTTTCAAGTGGCATGAACGTTTTAAGAATGGTCGACAGTCCATTGAAGATGATGAGCGTCCTTCCACGTCAACTGACGACCCACACGTCGACAAAATCAACACCCTGGTGCGGGCAAATCGACGTCTGACTGTCAGGAAGCTTGCTGAAGAGTGTAGGATATCAGTTGGATCTTGTTACGAGATTTTGACCGAAAAATTGAAGATGCACCGCGTTGCTGCAAAATTCAGCCCTCAGAACTCGTGAGTTTTTGGCCAAACACTCGATCACTGTTCTTCCCCACCCCCACCCCTACTCACCTGACCTTGCTCCTTGCGATTTTTTCTTGTTCCCGAAACTCAAAAGACCCTTGAAAGGAAGAAGATTTGAGACGATTCCCGAGATTAAGGCAAATGCGACGAAGGAGCTGGAGGACATTACAAAAAAAGCGTACCAGGACTGTTTCAACAAGTGGAAACACCGTTGGGATAAGTGTGTGCGTTGGGAAGGAGAGTACTTTGAAGGGGACCCAGACCTGTAACTTCTAAATAAAATACATTTTGTTTTATAACGTCAGTCCGCGTATTTTTTGAACAGCCCTCGTACTTCTAAAGAACCATTATGGCTGGGTGACCTACATCACGTATTTCATTCTTCCCATATCAGGTTACCCTAAATCCTTTTACCAAATTTGGTCCAACGTGATATTAAAACTGCTTCCATCTCTTGCCAACTTATAGAACTACAGTTGTTTTTAACCGCGGTACTTTTCAACTGATTACAGCGTTGTAAAAGGTTATTGTACTAACATTAGCGACAAATAATAAGACTTCAGTCTGGGTTTCTCTAACTCATTATTTTCAAAAACTGAAACACAACTAATATAGAAAAATAGTTAATATAGTTCCCACATGTCTTAGGTATAATTCCGTTATTTCATGATTATACTTTTTGCTAGTAATTTAAAAAAATATATTTTATTTAGAATGATTTTCCGCATAAACGTTTTTATCTAAAAGGTATTCTGCGAACCCTCTACATCACTATGTAAAACAGTTTGAAGATTCGATGCTGTGATAAATACTGCTAGATTGTGGGTCTTGCAAACTACAACTGTTTGATACGAATATCTCAATTTTCCAAAGCCTTTGTTTTAAAAAATATACTTGTGAGAAAATACGAGCCCTTCTAAAATTACGTTTCGGGTAACAATAGTGAAATCGATTCTATTTTAACACTGAAAATGCTTTGGAAATTATTGGCTTGTTTGTGTTTGCTAGGCTTTCTTGAAAAGATGAAATATTTGAGATTTTCGAAACCTTGTGTATAACAGTAATGAAGGGTTAGTTTACCTTGGACAACTAGATGTTTCTAACGAATATTCACGTTTTGTCGTACCAGTGACACAGCAAATAACGATAATTTGATGTTGAAAGCAAGAACTTGAATTGCCTGCAGATTATTTATGTTTTATTGTTTGTTTGTTTTGAATTTCGCGCAAAGCCACACGAGGGCTATTTGAGCTAGCCGTTCCTAATTTAGCAGTGTAAGACTAGAGGGAAGGCAGCTAGTCATCACCACCCACTGCCAATTCTTGGGCGACTCTTTTACCTACGAATAGTGGGATTCACCGCCACTTGATAACGTCCCCACAGCTCAAAAGGCAAGGATGTTTGGTTCAACGGGGATTCGAACCCGCGACCCTCAGATTACGAGGCCGGGCCTTAAGAAAAATGATTGACATTTTACGAGGATTACCATACAGTCCATATTTCTTTGGATGTACAAACAGAGATTGATCAAATGTTTTGTCATATGATTGCTTGGGTACTATAAATGTTGTCGTATTTGGACTGATTTGGTAAATGATTTCTAAGAGCAAGATTATTAACGACTTTCACAGACATGTGATAGCTGATGCTCGTCTAACAGAAGTTTTGTTATTAAAGATCGTTCTTTCGATTGGATTCAAAACTTTTTAATCAACTTCTATCAACAGTGACAATCAATAAAGAAAGTGTTTGTCAAAGAGAAAAAAACACCAAAAAACAAATAAACATGGTCATCCACCAAAGGAATTATAATTAAACAGGCTTGTAAACACAAATAACGTGTTAATATATCTCGGTTAAAAGATTACTTTGACATTATTCAGAATCTAACTCCTCTAAGCAACCCTAATGAAGCCGCAAACGCGAAATGTCACTTAAAATAAATATTTTCTAGAGTGTAGAGGTCGTTTCTTTCTTACTTTGTTTATCATAAAAACGTGTAAGTTCTTCCTGCAAATTCTGAAAGACAAAAAATATCCAGCATCGTATAAGTGACAGAAGTTGACCATTGTCATGTGGCAGTTGATAAGTAATTCAGAACCACTTATTTTGGATATAAATAAGATAGCATCACTCCACTCGTGCCTTGAAGTTAAACTGTGGACAATGGACGTATGGAAGCCTAAGATGTCATCTCATGAATAACCCTTTCACCCTTTACTGAACAGATGGCAGAATAAAACTATATGGAACTCTACACAGATAGCTTGATTTAGAACGTTCTGCTGCTGAAGCAGAATTAATAAACAAAGCAACATTATACACCAGAGATTTTGGTGCTTCTAGGAGAGTGAAGAGTGTGCTGAGAGTATTATAACAAGCCACTGGGATCGCATTCTTCTTTTTGGTTCAAAGACAGTTACCAATAATTGGATCTCAGTCTGATAGAAATCTTTGGACGAACTGGGACATCAGTTTACCACTAGTTGCATCCTATAATATTTGATATATTCGAAAAAGATACCTTCTTGCATTTTGTGGTTTCAAACTTATATCGCGGCGGCCCTCCAATGGCACATCTGTATGTTTGCGAGCTTAAAACGCTAAAAACCGAGTTTCGATAACCGTGGTGGGCAGAGCACAAACAGCACTTTGTGTAGCTTTGTGCTTAATTATAAACAACAAACAACAACATTATACCGTAGAGCTCCATTGTTCTCGACGTGTACAAAAATTCGGAAAACTGCTACGGAAGAATGAATCATATCAAGATGGCGATATACCGTTCCTCTGGTATCTGGAATTTTTACCTCATTGGTATCCTATGTTAGGATATTTTACGTTTCAGGATTATCTGTCTTTAACTGGGATCTGCTGACCAGAGTTGGAACGGTCAGTCTGCAACACACAGGCCACCTATGAGGCTATTCTTAACCGAATTATGATATTGAATATCACAGTCGTTATGCTTCATTAGCTAGAAGTGTGAAATATATTTAAAGATCGAACCTTGGACTTTCAGAGCCGCACCTCAGCACGCTAACGACTAGGTCACATAATGTTAATAAAGGAATTTTAACTTCGTCTCTTAACATCAAGACTATCTCAGGTCAACTACAGAGAAAAAAAAAGCAAGTTCAAAAGAGGGTTCTTTTAACTAAGTATAACACAAGCTTTAGAGGTCTTGCACACCCGGATGGTTACGGCTATAGACTCTAAAATCTGCGGATCGCGGTTTCGAATACTGTCACTGAACAGGTTGGTTCGCTTTTGCATCTATGGGGCGTTATAATGTTACGATCAATTGCACTTTCCTTCTAAAGTGTAGCCTCAGATTGGCAGTGGTTGATATTGACTACCATTCTTCTAACCTATCACGGCAGGTTTTAAGATGGCTGAAGGCAGATGGCTTTGCTGGAATACAGCAAAGAAATAAATAAAAGCACAAATCTTAAACATCACTCACTATTCATTAATAACTGGGTTTGTTTGTTTCTGAACAAAGCCACACTGGGCTATTTGTTATGTCCACTACAAGGAATCAAGCCCAGGATTTTAGCTTTGTAAGTCCGTAAACTTACCGACGTCTTACCAGAGAACTCTATCAGTGATTGTGTCGACAACTCAAATAAATTCCGCATTAAAGATAACCAATGTTAATGGTCTTTATGTACAAACTTATATTTTATATTTCTCAAAGAGTTTATCGTCCAATTAGGCCTAGCATGGCCACGTGGTTAAGGCACTCGATTCATAATCTGAGGGTCGAGAGTTCGAATCCCTGTCGTACCAAACATGCTTACTCTTTTAGCGCGGAGACGTTATAATGTGACGGTCAATCCCACTATTCGTTGGTGAAAGAGTACCCAAGGGTTGGCGGTGGTTGGTGATGACTAGCTGCCTTCCTTCTAGCTATACACTGCTAAATTAGGAACGACTATCGCAGATAGCCCTCGAATAGCTTTGCGCTAAATAAAGAAAACCCAACCCAATCGTCCAATTAACAATGCATAACTTATTTCAGAGTACTAAAAGGACACAGAACAGTGTTGGTTCTAATGAATATTTCGTTTTGAATTAAAATGCATATGAAGTAACATTTAAACCACAGCTGACGTTACCAGCAGTATTGTTTGAATTACCACAATCATATGTTAATAACAGATAGATTCGGTTACCTCATGTGCATGTGTGTGCGCGTGTGCTTTCTTATTGCAAAGCCACATCGGGGTATCTGCTGAGTCCATCGAGGGGTTCGAACCTCTGCGGTTATCTCATTTAATAACCTTGAAATCTGAAGGTGAAAAAATCATGTGGTATCGAATAAGAAAATCGTCGATTTGCTGTGTTACTGGACCAACAGAACGATTTTATGGAGTTTCAAGGTGAGAATCAAGGAGCAAGTTATGTTTAACATCAGTTGAAGTGAGTTATAAACACAAAAATATCATTGATAGATAACTTTAAAAATATACTGAGGTCCTGTTGGTTGGAATTTATGCTTTTAATTTCGCTCTAAGCTACAAGAGGGTCATCTTTTCTATTCGTCCCTGATTTAGTACAGAAAGACAAGAGGGAAGGCAGCTAGTCATCATCATTCACCGCCAACTCCTTGAACTACCCCTAAGCCAATGAATAGTGGGATTGACTGTCATAGTACAACGTTCCCACGAGTTAAAGGACGAACATGTTTGGCGGGACGGAGATTGAAACCCGCAACCCTCGCAATGCGAATCCAGAACGGTAAACCCTAAACACTTGGGCATGAAGAGGGGTTACAAAACAAAACACAATTTTTGCTATAAACCCTGGATTTTAAGAGTATTAAACTAGAAGTTCCCTGGTGGGACAGCGACAATTAGACAAATTTACATCGATGAAATCCAGGGTTCGATTTTCCATGGTGTACACAGCAAATAGTCATTATGACTTTCCTTTAAAACAAAGAAACAATTAAAACGGAGTTGTTGTTTTTCTTGTAAATAATCCATGTTGTTCTTATATGCTGAAATATCTCTGTTTGTTTCTTTTACTTACTCAAAGGTTATTTGCGCTAGCTGTCCCTAGTTTTAACGCGACAGACTAGAAGGTTTGTTAGTTTTTTTGGAATGTCGGGCCTATGGTGAGTGTAACTCAATGTTTGTCTTCCTTCTGGTCTAAGCCCGGCATGGCCAGGCGGTTAGAGCACTCGAATCGTAATCTGAGGGTCGTGGGTTCGAATCCCCGTCGAACCACACATGCTCGCCCTTTCAGCCATGAGGGCTTTATAATGTGACGATCGATCTCACTATTCGTTGGTAAAAGAGTAGCCCAAGAGTTGGCGGTTGGTGGTAATGACCAGCATACTTCCCTCTAGTCTTTCACTGCTAAATTAGAGAAGGCTAGCGCAGATAGCTCTCGTGTAGCTTTACGCGAAATTCCAAAAAACAAACAATCCACTCACTACTAGCTTCTTAACATTCCTATTGTTGAAAGGACGAGTATGTATAGCGATGGGTTTCGATCCCAAGACCATCATACTGCGAGTCGAACAACCTCACTTCCACAACATGCCAGGACCTATATTTAGATAAATAAAATATTATGTTGAAATACAATACAGTTTGTGCACAATCGTTCTCCGGTTTTAGATATGTTTTGTCGATATAAATTTATTTATGTGCACTTTACTAGTAAAGTCGTGAGGGGTTAACCTGAACGAACCCGTAACCCTCGGATAACGAGTCGAACGCCTTAACACACTTGGTCATGCCGGGCCCCTTCTCTTTAACACTCCTACGAAAAGTGGAGCCTAATAGGCCCCAGAGCAACTTGAAAGGTTATTAATATTAGGCTTATAATTTTGTATTTAAATGAAATTTAAATGATATTTACTGAAATGAAATCAAATGAAATGGCAATTTCATTTAAATACAAAATTATAAGCCTAATATTAATAACCTTTCAAGTTGCTCTGGGGCCTATTAGGCCCCACTTTTCGTAGGAGTTTAAAGGCGCACGTTCGGTGATGTGATTCGAGTACGCTACCTGTATTTTTCGAGTTTCTTTGCTTTAACCACAAGGTTATTTTGTAACTATCTACATTGAAGCAATTAAGTACAATTTGCAAAAAAACTACAAAGGTGATTGATGATTTGTTTTTTAGCATATCATTTTGGGTTGCTCAAAAATTGTATGAGGTTTCTTATAACATCAAAAACACTCAATGTTACTACAATAATTATTCTAATATTTTCTTAAAATTTCAAAGAATTCTTCGAATAAATATGTAAATATGTATGCTAGTTTCTAAGATAATTACCATTTTAAGCCTGATTACATTTTACTGTTTATAAATACTAATATTTTAAAAAACCCGTAAAACGTTAACTTGTGGCCATTCAGTGAGTTGAGAGAATGAAAATGACGTCATCAACTGTGCTTCACGAAAGATATAATTACTTTCTGCAACTGACGATAATATAATTATTTTCTATTAATGAGAATGCTGTATTTTACCCGCTAGTAAACTAAAAGAAACTTTATTCATAGGAGAGAATAATAAACACCTGTTTTACTACAATTTCTTTCATACTAACGAAATACGCTGGAACTTTTGGGAATAATTTTTTTACTAATTAAGTTATCTTTTCATTTTCCCAGCAGATGGCACTAAGATAGTTTGGAATTATCAGTAATTATTGATTTAGGAGATGCTTTTTAAGTGATTCGTCGTTAACTGGTAAGTTCTAAACGTTCACTCTCTTTGATAAAAGTGACAAATAAACTGTAATGAGTTATTTCGATACAGTTACAGAACATAACAGTACGAATACACTGTATGATTTCTATCTTTCTAACCATATAAATGTTCTAGTCGCGAAGGTTTTATTCTATATAAATCTAGTTACTTAACTCAATTCTGCAGAACTCCACTGCAAACACGTCTTCCACAAAACATGGCGTGCCGTCTTTTATTAAAGCAGTAATTACCAATAATAAATGAGTATAGTTTTCTAATGTGTTTATACAACATCGGTATATTTTGATGTTATTGCTTGGATTATCGTGCTGTCAATTACCTGATCTCTTTTCAACGAGATAATAAAGTTCGAGCAGAAGGACACACGAACAGAAATTACAACATATAGTTGGTCTTCTCGGTGTTTTTTTTTTTATATACAATGGAAAAAAAACTGTCTTTAGTTCTTTGTCCAAGAAACGTTTAAGGTAAATTACTATGGCCTACTTTATTACTAATTCGGGCAAATTATCATGGTATATTTTATTATAGATTAGGACAAATCATAATGATCTATGTTATTACTGATTACGGTAAATAATGATGGATTTATTATAACTGACTGGAATATATTATTATGGTCTTATTATTACTGATTAGGGCAAATTATTATATTATTATTAATATTTCTGATTAGGGCAAATGATTGTGATCTGTGTTATTGCTGATTATGGTAAATAATGATGGATTTATTATAACTGACTGCGATATATTATTATGGTCTTATTATTACTGATTAGGGCAAAATATGATTATCATCATCATTATTACTGATTAGGGCAAATTATTATCGTATTATTATTATTCCTGATTAGGGTAGATTATTATCGTATTATTATTACTGATTAGAACAAATTATTATCGTATTATTATTACTGATTAAGGCAAATTATTATCGTATTATTATTATTCTTGATTAGGGCAAATTATTGTGATCTGTGTTATAAGTATGTTATAAAGAACGGTTTAAATTACCATATTTTTATCTTCTTAATTTATCTTAAGTTTCCTGCCAGTAATCCTATTGTTAACGTTTCGATTCGGTGATATGGTACAAATGTGTAATGATTTTTCCTTCTTTTGTTAAAAAATAAGTTTATTATTGAAAACCATTATAACTTTTTGTATGTATAAGGTTAAGATTATCGTATACCAAGCTCACTTTTAAGTTTTTAATGTCACTAAAATACATAAATAACCGTTTTATTGGTGTCTGATGTAAAGCAAAACCTGTGCAAATTGCTTACTAATTAAAATACGCAAGGCTTAAGAACAAGGGAGTTCCAATGGTGAGAAAATTTCAGATTTCAATATACCGTTCAATACATTGCCAAAAATGTCTTTAACACCGACTGCTGTGTTAAAATAACCTTATGTTTCATAACTGCAGTTTTAGTAAGGATATTCACGCTGCAAGTAGTCTACAAGTATATACATTAAAACTAGATTTGTTGAAAAATCAAAATGGCTTTTTTAGTTATAGGACAAATTAGAATACTGAGACAATTTGTTTCTGATTTATTTATGCAACACTCTACAAATTCGTTCATGCTTTAAATAAATAAAATAACCAATGGTATTACTTATAGCGCTTATATAAGTTTATTTCTTGTCTTGGCTAGCAGATGGCGATAAAACATTTATAATTATTGCAGTCAATTTTGCAGTTATTACTGTTTATACACAAAACTACTAATGATATTGATCGTTTCTACACGTTATGATGACAATATTTAGTTTCTACATTTTACTTTATAAATAAAAGCTGTTCATTATACTTTATAATTTAACATCAAACGAGCATTCAGTTTATTATGTTACGTATTACAGTTTAAAGAAGCCTGAAACTGAGTTAGATCGTAATTTGGAATTAGAAGTTAATTAAATGTCAGTATGATATTTGTCAACAAGATTGATAGACATAGTTTTCTTTCTTAACACAAATATATTTTAATGTACGATAAATAATACAATTTGTAATAACAGTTATTACAAATAATAATAAACAATTTTGAACCCTCTATCTGATCTGGAACATTTTTGATATTCTATCGAGCATTCACGATGAGCGAATTAATTTCAAGATGATAGAGACAGTTTCACTTAACGGGGACCTAGCTAGCTCTTCGCTGATCACACATGAGTTTTTCACAGCTGAAGTTATATAATGTCTTTGTAAAAATACTAACGCCCGATGGTAATCCACCAAAGTTAAATAGTTTGTAATGTTCGAAACATATAAACATTCTTGGTCAATTGTCTGAAGTTCCCAATTAATAAATGTTAATAACAGTTTATACCTTTTGAGATTTATAGAATATTAACCATAGCAAACCAATAATATATACTGCCTTTTGGCATATCGTGTTGGTTTATGAGTATCAGACAGGATTCTAGACCTTTCAGCTCAAACAACAATGCGGGCGATCACTAATATTTACATACACACATAGTACATTGTTTGTTCCTACATTCAAGAATCTTCTACAACTTTAGTAAATAGGAGCAAATTTCACAATGCACATTTAACAATAAAAGTTACATTCATTTCTAAATATATATTTAGCTGAAACAAACATTGATATTAAAATAAGAACATAATACTAAATCCATCCCAAGGAGGAAAACACATCACCTATTATGGATCAAATTACATCACATACACTATATAAACTTACATTCATCCTTCATGTAGTAAACCTATTCAGTTCTTTATGGAATAAATAATACTGACAACAATCAGAAGATGATGTCATAATATGATATCACAAAATAAATAAGTCATGTGATAGATAAGTTTCTGGCCATAAGTGATAAGATAAAGCATTTTACAAATTACAAAAAAGAAGGAATACCCAAATTCATAACTAAATCAGGTCTTGATTGGTTAGAATTCGCTCGTTTACCCCAGAATTGTATACAAAAAAGAAAAAACCTTTGTAATGTACTCGATAAAGGTTGTTGATAGTTTCATTAAATCAGTAATTAAAGTGTATCTGTCTTAGACTAGAGCTCATCCAAAAGTAGGAATAACTGTCTGCAAAAGTTTTCGCACAAATACCAGCAATGACATTTTAATTATTAAAACAATGTCCAGAGAATGGTGCTAAATCCTTAATGTTCTGTTATGTCTCTGGATTTACACACATCGACATCTGATGGAAATGTGCTAAAGATAGCAGAATAACAGGAAATAACTACTTTATGTTCACTTATTGTGTTGAATTTTGTGCTAACTGTGCCAAATCGTCCCTACTTTTAAACTGACAAACCAGAGGAAGGCAGTTAGTCAACATCACTCACCGCCAACTCGTGAACTACTCTAATTAAATAGTGAGATTTATTCACCATTCTGAAAAAGCAAACATGGTCCAAGTTTGTTGAGTACTTTTTTCTTTTAGCTAATGATCGAGATGGTGAGAACAACACATAAAGAAACACTGTCTGGCATTAGTTGAAGACCAGGGTTCATCAGCGTCATCCGAAAAAGTTGGAAGAGTTGGAGGCCTTCTGTAAAGAAGAATGGAAGAAAATATCAGTCGAGTACTGTCAAACGATCATGGAGGATTATGAGGAGAGATTGCGCCAAGTACTTCACCTGAAAGGCTACAAACTGACCATTAAAGTAGACACACGAACACTTTCTGCTCCTCCTATTTTTGGTTATTTGTTTATAAACAGTTTATTTGTCGTTAAAGTTACATAAAATTTATGTAGATGTGTATTATTATAATATTTATAATATACTTTACTTTCATTTTCCTAATCATGATACTTTTTAAGTTATGAGGAAAAAATCACTCACGACGCAGGGGTACGAACACTTTCTGTTGTAACTGTATGTTAACTTTAAAAGTAAAGCAAAACAATATCAACATGTCAAATAAACTTGTAAAATATCTAATTTTATGGCAAGAAAGTTAGTAACATGTTAAAAATTCATATAATACTTATTTTTAATGTTACAGTACATAGTATCTGTGACTTAATATGTACAGCTGTTTACAGTTAATTTATAAATCACTTGTATTTATTACACTCTAATGGCTCCGCATGGCCAGGTGGTTTAAGGCGTTCGACTCGTAATCTGAGGGCGTGGGTTCGAATTCCGCTTGCACCAAACATGCCCGCCCTTTCAGCCGTGGGAGCGTTATAATGTGAGGTCAATCCCACTATTCGTTGGTAAAAGAGTAGCCCAAGAGTTGGCGGTGGGTGGTGACGACTAGCTGTCTTCCCTCTAGTCTTACACTGCTAAATTAGGGACGACTAGCGCAGATAGCCCTGGTGTAGCTTTGCGCAAAATTAAAAAAATAAACGAATATATTACCTACATACAAAGGGTAGGGTACGTTATATTAAAACTATTTTAAATATCGTTTTCACTTCACTGTAAAGCTACTATCTATAGTATGCTCACCGTGAAACTGATCCCAAAATGTTACAAATTTTCATGCTTCGCCATTAAGCCGTCAGGGAGGGACACCGACAATATCCTGGTTTCAAGAGTAAGAGCTCCTAGATAAATCGAAAACTCGTAATGAAAACATATAGATGGTTTAACCACATTTAGTCTGTAGGGGCACAGGTTTTGAAGGGCAAATTTCACTTTTGTACGGTTTTGTCGAAATGAAATACCAACTTAAATCGAGCTATTATTTCTATTTTTATTCTGTTTCTATGGCAAGATTATTTGGCAACATTACAAATATTAAATTACTAATCAAAGGAAAAGCAGACGGTCATAAGCAATTTTCTACTCACCATCCACGCATATGAATTAATTGTCACTCTTATAACACACCCATAGCTTCGAATGCGAGCAATATACTTTTATGGTATTGACTGAACCAGACTTGCCAGAGGGAAATTTGGTTTGTTTTTTGTTTGTTTTAACTTGTTCTTGAAACAGTTTAAATATAATTTTATTCTAGAAATGTTAGTCTCGTGTAAAATGGAAGTGCAAAGAAGAAAAGTTATTTTGTGGCAACTAAAAAAAAAACCTTACTGACAGAAAAAAAACCTATGACCCGGATGTTGCTTTGCTGTTGCGTGTTTACTATCACAATGTGGGAAACACTTGTATGTCATTACCAACACACCTTTCTACCTGATAAAAAGAGCGTTGTCCTAAAATAACATCAGCTACTCTCGTATAGCCATGCGTTCAACCTTTTTCACTGATGTTCAAAGGCTTAGAAACCGACACTACTGCTACTAGTATCTTATGCTATGATCTATATCTATCTATATGTATATGTATATATATACATTATATCCATAAATTTTCAAGCCATAAATTTGTAATAAATACAATTTTTTTATTAATAATGCTGATATACTGATACGAAAAGTAGTAGTTAATGAATTTAATAAAGATATTTTGGATAAAATTATTAAATTATTCTGTAATAAATACACAAATGTATTAAATAAATACAAAGAAATTAAAATCAGAGAAATTCTACTAAAATTACTACTAATTATTTTTAGTTAAAAATAAGGTCATCTAAGAATTTGGCACTACTTTATGCGGATGTACACCTAAAGCTGCATATAAAAGCACGACAGTTACAGAAAAATATCACTTTGCTGATGTGATGTTAATTAATGCCTCTGCAATATTAGAGCAGGAATGTTAACTTCAAGAGGTAAGTTTTATCTTACTTACCACCAGATGTCAGTACCTTATTTTCATTTTTTATTTATTTATTTATTTTTCATATTTTCATGTTTATCTTTTTCTTATTCTTATTTTAATTTGAGTGAGCGGTGACCTTCCCACAAATATCTGCAAGCAGTGAAGAGTGATATAGGTGTGGGATGTTGTGGACTTGAACACCCACATCTCGCTCTCCTAATTTCTAATTTTCTTATGTGAGACTAGAAAATTGGAGGTTAAGACTGATAGACAATGTATCCCCACTGCAATGTGAGTCTTTACCTTCGCATTCACCTCCAAAAACCAGGATACACTTTATAATCCCACGTTGTAGCTTTTACCCTAGGATCCTTTCTGAAAATATGCAGCGTATTTTATTTCGTGTTGTGTTTTGTTTATGACTTGAAAATGTATAGTTATAATATTATTCATCAGAGGTTAGGTTATAATATAACTAATCAGAGGTTAGGTTATAATATAATTAATCAGAGGCTGAGATTTTCTCTTTTTAACACAACCCTTCTTGATGATTTTGTTTATTCATTTAACTTCATTTGAATGTAATTATTTAATTTCACTAATACATAGATATATATGCACACACCACTAGGAACTAACATATATACACACTACAAAGAAACTAACACATATATACTACAAGAAACTAATATATATACACACTACAAAGAAACTAACATATACACACTACAAGAAACTAATGTATATACACACTAAAAGAAGCTAACATATACACACTACAAGAAACTAATGTATACATATATATATACACACTATAAGGAAGTTAACACAAATATACACCACAAGGAGCTACCAAATATACACACTACAAAGAAACTAACATATATATACTACAAGGAACTATTCCTCGTCACAACAAACATGCTTGCCCTTTCAGACGTGGAAGCGCATTGTAATGTGACGGTCAATCCCACTATTTGTTGATAAAAGAGTAGCCCAAGAGTTGGTGTTGAGTGGTGATGTCTAGCTGCCTTCCCTCTCGTTTTTCACTGCTAAATTAGGGATGGCTAATGGAGATATCACTCGTGTAGTTTTGCGCAAAATTCAAAGACAAACAAACAAACAAACAAAATTTGTAAATAATATCAGGTGTATTAAACGCGCCAGACACCAGTTTCTTTCTTAAGTGTGTGCTATCCAGGTTTATTACCATTATTATAATCTTATAAAAGCTTCTTAACCCAGATGGTTCAATTCTCCATTTTGTTTGGCTTTGCTTACAAAACAGCAGTACCGCATATATACATACTTACCTAAGCTAATATACAATAGACACAAAACCCGAGAGACAGTACTGTACGCCTTCAACAAAACAACAGATCACATAACGTTAATGTTTTCGTCACTTACGACTTCAATTTTAACTGTTTTAATAAATTCTGATTTAGATTCAGCTCCTAAAAATTAAGCATGGGAACAAAATCAGTGTATATAATACATATATTTATATTCCAATTACATGAATATGTTTGCAAACCTATTCAAAGTGTTGAAACAAATGAAATTCTAAGATATATGTATAAACAGTACTTTCAGTATCCCACACACAGGAATGGAAACTTTAACTCAATAATACGGGTGTTCAAAGAACATCGAACGTGGAAAACGGTTTTGTTTTCCTTCTAACATTACACAGTACACAGTAAATAAGACGTAACACCACGCGGCATGCTGACGAGGAAAGGTCATTGACCTGTCATTTAATTTAGCAACAGGATTCAGGCTAGGAACAAGTTTTGAGCTATTTACCTGTCTGTATACTGTACCCACTTTAATATGTTAGACCTAGTGAGAAACCAAGTTCCGGTTTAGATAATTCGTTACCAACCGAAGATGTTTAAAACTGCTTCTCTTTGCTCTAGATTCTTCTATTATATTAGAACAGTATACGCCTCTCTGACTTTCTAGCTTATAAAACAAACAAGCAAAAAACACACGCAAACTCTACTGTAGTTCCTTGACTTGCCTTGGCCTTGATATAGGCTCGTGCGTTTTGTTGGCCCAGGTCATTGGCCGTTTTAAAAAGAATCAATCCCGTTTATCTTGGAGCGAGGAAAAAGAACATTTGTGTTAATGTCAAATGTGTTGATTTGTTAACACAACTGAAAGTCAGCTTAAGCCTAAATAAGGTTTATACCCTCGAAACCTGATGAACAAGTGTTCATAAACACTATCTTCGTACAAGTGTTTATACACTATAAATAAAATAACTACTTCCCTACTTATGGGCAGTTTCCTAGAAAGAACTTTGAAGTAAGGAACTCAAGAACCGTAAAGTCAATCTTATAACTTGTACTCTCGATTTAAATAGCTGTTAGCCCCAAATGATTTATTATGTGACGAAATAAAAAACAACATAAGATTTGGATAAAGCAACTCTTACTTTGATCCCAGATGAAACGTGTGGTTAAAACTGCTGTCAGGGAAAACAAAATGTTTGGTTACCTTCTCAAGACAACGACCTTTATTGTTATCGGCCCAACGACCTTCATCGCTACAAGGTGAACGTTTCAGCAAAAGTCCATCAAACTTCCTCCATCGTTAAACGATCAGTTTCAGCCAAACAACCTTTATTGTTCGATTTACTTCTGATAGCATCAGGAAAAAAGAATATTCTTGATAAAAATATTAATAATAAAATAACTCTGTAACTCGGGCGCTTTCGAAAGGTGAATCTTTCGTGTTCAGTATGTAGGAACTGTTTTGAATTGTCACGCGAAAATAAAACCCACTTGTCATAACTTTGATACCTAAAATAAATTGTCACGTAAACAACTAAACATTAGAAGTCACGTTTTATTTTCAATTTTCGATGCAAATTGCTCATGTAACTCTTGTTTCACCTTAAATAATAAATTATTTTTATGGTAGTCGTGATAACCTTGAATAATATATTTTTTTTTACGGTAGTGATGGTACCTATTAAGGCAATTCCCCCCTTAATCTCCCTCCCCCAGTGGCTTGGTGGCAAATTTATGGGCTTAAAACACAAAATCTTGGGTTTCGAAACCCCCGGTGATTACAGCACAGATAACCCATTGTGTAGCTTTGTGTTTTACAACACATAAACAAACTCCATCTTATGTGAGGTCCATATAAAATTATATGGAGTAAGTTTTATAACGTATATTAGACTTACGTTATCACGTATATTACGCCTAATAAGGTACATTAAAATACGTCATGTTTTATAACACCACACCACCTGTACGACATTGCCAAAGTAACTATAAATGTAAAGTTTTCTTTGAGTCGAAGGTTAATTTCAAGGTTATCATTTATGACATCTAAGAGAGAGAAAATTAAGGTTTAAAAATCAAATCCAAAAGTAACTATTGATTTATAACTCAAGATATCAGAAAGGTTTACACACATTCCTCTTGTTCACTAAGTTTCATCTAATCATTTGTCCAATTCTTATAAAGTGTCTTGTCAATCACCATATCTTTCAAATTAATGGAGAAGATTAGCATGGTTCAGGACTTTTTATAAGAAACTTCTAGATTTCAAAATATTATTCATTAATAATATGGTCTTAGAGGATTTAAATTTCACCGGAGCACATTCGATATAATGTTGGTTATTTGAAAAAGGGTGCTTTACAAAACTACATTAGGCCCAACATGGCCTGGTGGTTAAGACACCCAACTCGTAATTCGAGGGTCTTGGGTTCGAATCCCTGTCACAACAAACATGCTCGCCCTTTCAGCCGTGGGCTCTTTATAAAGTGTCGGTCAATTCCACTATTCGTTGGTAAAAGTGTAGCCCAAGAGATGGCGATAGGTGGTGATGACTAGCTGCCTTCCCTCAACGTAGTCTTACGCTACAAAATTAGGTACGGCTAGCGCAAATAGCTCTCGTGTAGTTTTGCGCGAAATTCATAATAAACAAACAAATAAACCAAAGCTACATCACACTGGTGATTTGAATAAATATTGTTTTTATTTTTTGTTCTCTCTTTCAACATAGAAATATTAATGATTTGAATAATAGGTATGTCAGTTTCCAGGTCATAGTGTAAATCCATGACTACTGTCCAGAACAGATGATCACAGACACGTATATAAACTATTCAAGAAATGATCTGTTTCCACCGATTGCTGCTAAAAATAGCCCTAAAAACGTCCGCCACCGATGCGGGACAGATGCTACGTTTTGACCTCTTTGCGTGTTTGTTATCAATATTTCTCTAAAACGGCTGAATTGGATTTGGAGAAAAGCTAGTATATATTTAGACTGTGATCCAAGTTAGTGATTAGTTTTTGGAGAATCAAAATCAATGTTGCAGCAAGATCATGAAAAAAAAACTCCGTAGCTGTTAACAAATGGTCCGATAATATTCACTAAGTAATCTGATTTAGTGTATGTATGTAGAATATTATTTCCTCATAGGTCCGTACGTCTTTGTTAATAACAACGGACACGTGGACACATTGTTTCAGAATCGAGTACGATCAACGCTACTGAATGTCTTTCTAGTCACAACTGTAATATTAAAAATTACTGCTAAAAATTGTACTAAGTGTTGTTTAAAAATAGCACTAGTTGCTGTTAACGTGTTGCTAAAGTGGCTTTTTCACCTACTAACCTCTAATGTTGAAGACAGATTTAATCCATAAAGTTTAATGTAGGTCACAAAGTTAATCCATGAAATGTAATGTACGTGACATAATTAATCCATGAAGTGAAATTTAGGTGACACAGTTAATCCATGAAGTGTAATGTAGGTGACAGAACTAATCCATGAAGTGTAATGTAGGTGACAGAACTAATCCATGAAGTTTAATGTAGGTGACATAATTAATCCATGAAGTGTAATGTAGGTGACGGAACTAATCCATGAAGTGTAATGTAGGTGACGGAACTAATCCATGAAGTGAAATGTAGGTGACGGAACTAATCCATGAAGTTTAATGTAGGTGACATAATTAATCCCTGAAGTGTAATGTAGATGACGGAACTAATCCATGAAGTTTAATGTAGGTGACATAATTAATCCATGAAGTGTAATGTAGGTGACAGAACTAATCCATGAAGTGTAATGTAGGTGACACAATTAATCCCTGAAGTGTAATGTAGGTGACAGAACTAATCCCTGAAGTGTAATGTAGGTGACACAATTAATCCCTGAAGTGTAATGTAGGTGACACAATTAATCCCTGAAGTGTAATGTAGGTGACAGAACTAATCCATGAAGTGTAATGTAGGTGACACAATTAATCCCTGAAGTGTAATGTAGGTGACAGAACTAATCCCTGAAGTGTAATGTAGGTGACACAATTAATCCCTGAAGTGTAATGTAGGTGACAGAACTAATCCATGAAGTTTAATGTAGGTGACATAATTAATCCCTGAAGTGTAATGTAGATGACGGAACTAATCCATGAAGTTTAATGTAGGTGACATAATTAATCCATGAAGTGTAATGTAGGTGACAGAACTAATCCATGAAGTGTAATGTAGGTGACACAATTAATCCCTGAAGTGTAATGTAGGTGACAGAACTAATCCATGAAGTGTAATGTAGGTGACACAATTAATCCGTGAAGTGTAATGTAGATGACAGAACTAATCCATGAAGTGTAATGTAGGTGACAGAACTAATCCATGAAGTGTAATGTAGGTGACACAATTAATCCGTGAAGTGTAATGTAGATGACAGAACTAATCCCTGATGTGTAATGTAGGTGACAGAACTAATCCATGAAGTGTAATGTAGGTGACACAATTAATCCATGAAGTGTAATGTAGGTGACGGAACTAATCCATGAAGTGTAATGTAGGTGACAGAACTAATCCATGAAGTGTAATGTAGGTGACAGAACTAATCCGTGAAGTGTAATGTAGATGACAGAACTAATCCATGAAGTGTAATGTAGGTGACAGAACTAATCCATGAAGTGTAATGTAGGTGATAGAACTAATCCATGAAGTGTAATGTAGGTGACGGAACTAATCCATGAAGTTTAATGTAGGTGACATAATTAATCCATGAAGTGTAATGTAGGTGACAGAACTAATCCGTGAAGTGTAATGTAGGTGACGGAACTAATCCATGAAGTGTAATGTAGGTGACACAGTTAATCCATGAAGTGTAATGTAGGTGACAGAACTAATCCCTGAAGTGTAATGTAGGTGACGGAACTAATCCATGAAGTGTAATGTAGGTGACACAGCTAATCCATGAAGTGTAATGTAGGTGACACAGCTAATCCATGAAGTGTAATGTAGGTGATAGAACTAATCCATGAAGTGTAATGTAGGTTACACAGTTAATCCCTGAACTACAGATGACCTAGTCTTGTAGGTTAAGAATGTGATATATTTATTGCTACTTAACTAAACACAAAATAAGTTTATGTAATTTCTTCTTTTGTTTCTGAGTGCTTAAGAGACTCTTATATCAAACATGAATCTTTTATATCATTCACAGAAGAATGGGAGCACGTGCAGGTTACCAGTTTTGGGCACCACGAATGTAATCTTCTTACATCTGGATAAACCATATATCGAAATATTAAAAAAAAAACTTTTATTCTTATAGCTCTAAATCTAATCTTCTGAGAAATATGTTCGCCAACAAAACCACTTTAAACACATAGAACGCAAACAGATTTGAACGTATAATAATTACCAAATAGGAGAGGCTGTTTGATTTGCAAACCTTTTAATTAGAGCGTCACGTTCTGTTCAAATATTAATCAAAACCCCTAAAAGTTCTGAAACCTAATAATCTGGTAAATGTATTCAGTAAGAAAGTCTGTTCGAAAACATTGCACGCAAACAAATTTGATAAGAAACAAAACAAAATAATACCTGTAACCGCCACGGATCGATTCCGAGACTTTTCTCGGATGTGATGACCACCATACCACGAGCAAGTGGTCAGTGTCGTCCGGTTTTCAGGCTTTTAATTATAACAGGACTCAAACACAGTATTCTTTTTTAAATATCGGAGCTTAATACGAACAAACAAATGCAGTTGGTTATGATCGTAAACGAAATATATTTTTCTAAATATTTAAAAAAACAATAACCAGTGTCTAACACAATGTTGTAGAGCTCAAGAACTATCTGATTCATGGTTGTCTGGTGACTGATATGTTATAAGTGTAAAAGTCAACACTCACTATTTCGCTTAATTGTTTGAAATAAGCATAAAGTTGCACAATGGGCTATCTGTGTTCTGCCCATCACGGTTTCTAGCGGTGTAAATCCGCAGTGCCATTGAAGGGCTATTAGCTAAAAGAAACTCGATATTTATCAGCGGTTGCTACCCATTAGTTGACTTTGTTCTATCTATCAACTGAACATTAGTATCTCAGCTAGCTTCTGGCGAATGTCTTTAACAAAAACTCTAGCTAAAATTACTTGTTGTTATAAAGAAACTTCATGTTTATAAGGATGTCGTTACTGAATTTTCCAGAGTTCATGAAATATACTGAAAACAGTGGCCAGTCAACATTCTACTCAATGAAACGAAGGGTATGTGAGTGTGTTTTCTATAAACAAAAATATACTTATTGTTAGGGCACTCGTAATTTGAGGGTTGTGAGTTCGAATTCCCGTCCCACGAAACATGCTTGACCTTTCAGCGATGAGGGCGTTATAATGTTACAGTCAATTCCGTTATTCATTGGTAAAAAGAGGAGTTCAAAAGTTGGCGGTAGGTGTTGTTGACTATCTGACTTCTCTTTGGTCTTTTACTGCTAAACTGGGACGACTAACGGAGAGAGTCCTCGTGTAGCTTTGCGCGAAAATTCAAACGCAACCAAAGGTATGCAGCTGTGTTACATTTATGTATATATTTATCTTATGTTTATCATTAAATACATTAGCAGGATGTAGTCGGTAAGAATAATTATCTTTCATTTCCACACAGACACCCTGGTGAGAGAGTGAACCTTTCAACCACGAGATAGTCGCTCATAAAATGGCTCCAATTTTGTTTGTTTGTTTGTTTCTTAACCACAAACATTTTAAAGTTATAGCTCCTTCTCTTGACTGACTTAGGATCCAATTACAGCCGCGGCTATAGAGGATTCCCTTTTGTTTTGTTTTATCCGAAACAATAACATTTATTTTGTTGTTACTCAAATCATGTTCATTAAATCATATATTGCACACGAGCCCCGTTGGCACCAAACTTCTCGAGCATTCGTAATTTCTTATTGTCACGATCGTGTTGTTTTTTGTCGTTGAATGATATTCAAGGCCAACTTATTCTACGTGAAATCAGTTTCACCTTTAATCATGCAGCTGGCGCTCGTGATTAGAATGAGGAACTAATCAACGTCGGTCACTACACGCAATAGGTTCGTGATCTAATCTTCTCATCAAATAGGAGTATGAATCTTTCTTATACAAACACACAAAATTCATTTTAGCTCATTTTGTGGCGTAAAAATTTCAGAATAGGAAAACTTAAAATCGATTCCGCTACTTTCTCTACTGTTACTTCGCATATAACTCTTGAGTTAGCTGTTAAATGGCTTCCCCCAGTGGCTCAGCAGTATGTCTGCGGACTTCCAACGCTAAAAACCGGGTTTCGATACCAGTGATGGGCAGAGCACAGATAGCCCATTGAGTAGCTTAATTCAAAACAACAGCAAATTATGAAAATATAAGTATATATCTTTACTTTTAATTATCAAATTATATTTATGTATTTATTCTTAAGTATAAACTTATATATATATCTTTCATTATAAACTTGTATCTTTATATACTTATCAAGTGATATATGTCCCTAATTGTCAGTTACATACAGTACAGTGCAGAAGTTTAAGAACATGATAAAAGAATTATATTTTAAGCTGCTTCTAAAGACCAACAGAAGATAAATCACAGGTGAAATATCTACATTTTACTAATCTCCATGTATAGTACAACAGAAACTCAGTGGAAGTGGTTATGTTCATCAAACAGTTAATATTTTGTGTCCCCCTTATGTTTTAATAACTTCAGGCATTGTTGCAACATATTTAATCAAATTGTTCTTTGAAGTTTTACTCCGAATGTGTAATACATTCTCATAAAGTTCTTTTGCAAGTAACTTTTGATTTGTCAAGTTTTTGATTTATAAAATCCCAGATCTGCTCAGTTGAGTTGCGTTCGAGGCTTTGTGAGGGACCATTGCATCATTTAAGTGACTTCAGCAGCTTTTATCTCAGTTAAGTAATTTCTGGTTGGACGATAGGTTTGGATAGCAGAATCCTTTACCAATAATACTCAAACCACTGTGTGTACCGTGATTGATCAGCATATGATGTTACTTGTACTGGTCGTTGTTACATCTATTTTACAAATAACCCCTGTCGTTTCAGAAAACAACAATACTGGTCGTTGTTACATCTATTTTACAAATAACCCCTGTCGTTTCAGAAAACAACAACAACAAGCCACCACACTGCTGTCCCTCGTACATCATGGTAGTTGTTATGTATTGAGGTATTTTTTACCTTTCTTCCACCAGACGTACAACCTAAACTTTGAACCAAATATTTTGAACTTGGACTTTCTGTCCATAACATCCTTTTTAAATCTTCAGCAGTCCAGTTTCTCTACCTTTCTTAGCCAATTTCATTCTATTGACAATATTAGAAGATGGAACTAAAGGTTTTTATTAACTGCTACACAACCAAATATTCATTCTGGAGTCTTCATGATACTGTAGATCTGGATACTTTTCTGTCATATGGTTCATGGTTGTTTATCTCATGCTTGAGATCAGTAAGAGTCTTCCTTCTGTCCTGTAGGCTACATAAACAAAGATACTTAACATCAGTATCACTGAGTTTAGAGGTTCTACCTCTTACTTTCCTATCTTCAAGTTTACCTGTCTCTGTCTCACGATCCAGAGTGTACTTAATAGTGTTTGGGGAGCATTTCAAGTCTGCAGCAATTTGTCAGAGAGTCCAACCAACATCACATAAAGCTTTCATGTGAACTTTCTACTATACTGACAATTCTCTATGCCTTTTTTCACCGTTACATGACAACAAAACTTAATATATAGTGTTGAACACTGTTCTTATTAAGGTTTATTTGTGATGTACTATTAAATTAATTTCTTCTATCATATACCAGTACTATATGCAGGCTCATCGCTAGCTTCTTTCTATACAGCTAAGACACTACATGACAATTATGCCAGACCCTACATTTGATCAGTAACTCTTAGGACGTGCCCTTCATACAAGTATACATGATAATTCTAAAGAAGGATAAGTGTTCTAACCGTATCTCATTCAGTTGTTAGAAGGGATCGGTGAAACATTACCAAAGTGTTAAAATTTACATTCTGTAATGACATAGAAAAATTAACACCATAAAATGGAAATAATGACACAATATTCCCTTATCCTAACACATTTGCTCGGTATTCTCTCTCTATATACGTACATAAAACCTTCTTACTTTTACTTAGTTCTATTACGTTTCCAGTAAACTAAGTGCTGGCTAACCTTAAAATGCTCTTTAGAATGTCATGAAACACCAAAGCTTTCTGGAACATGAACTGACGTACATAAAACTTAAAGAAGTAATTTAACTCCAACTTGTAGTTTATTAGTTCGAAGTTTTGGGAAAATATCCTTTTGAGACTTTAATGTTCTGCCCGAAACGTCAAGGTCATGAACAATACATGAATAGTATTAATATAACGCCTTATCATATACTTGTAATTTTGTTCGTTGTGACCTGATTTATTCACATCTATTTGAACCGACTCTACATTCCTCACATACAAGGTCGGCCATGATATGATGTTAGGAATTTTGTGTTTCAAACACTTGAAACAGAAACACAACTCTGAATCTTGTCAGGGAGTTAGTGTTTCAAACATTTGTCATAGAAACACAGCTATGAATCTTGTCAGGGAGTTAGTGTTTCAAACATTTGTCATAGAAACACAGCTATGAATCTTTCTCTTTTCTTTTATTACACTAGGCTCTAGCGGTTAGGGTGCTCGACTTGTAATCTGCAGGTCGCGGGATCAAAACTCTTCACTGACCATGCTCACCCCTTCCTCTGTGGAGGTGTTATAAAGTTCCAATCAATCCCACGAATCGTTGGTAAAATCAGCACAATCCAAGAGCTGGCGGTTGGTGATGTGAGACTGGTTGTCTTCTTTTGTTTGTCATCTTAAGATGATGACGGCTAACGCGGATGGCCCCTGAGGTGGCTTCAACAAAAACAACAACAAACTTTAGGAAACTAGCTCGCTCGCTTCTGCCCGCGGGTTCTCCAGGGACGCCACAAGGTCGCGTACCTTCACATGGAACTGACGTAAGTGGGAATCTACCAGTACAAATATGAGGTAGGAAGACACGTCACCTTCGCACGTTTTTCTCTGAAACCGGTACCGAGAGAGAAGCAGTTTGTATCACGTGTTTCTCAGCTGGAGTGAGGTAGCAACATTCTTGACAGTCAGAATGCAACAGTTGTGCGGGGAGCAACGCTCGTACCCTGGTTAACTGGAACGATATTATTCTCTGTTAACCGCTTAAACAATTGCACGTGTGTTCCTTGGCTCCGAACGCATCTCTGTGGTAAACTTACATCTTCAGTATAACTTCAGAATTTACGTGCAAAGACCATTTTTCGTTACGTCATAAGGATCGAAGCAGATGAGGACTCCTTCAGGTACTGATAAACAAATAACCATATTTATCTAGCTTGTTGGTTAGAACTCTTCACGAACATGATCGTAAAAGTCCCTCAGAGATAGTTTCCCTCTTTGTAAGAGGTTATACTAAAACACGTGATCCTTTAACTGAAGTTGAAGACTGATGACTTTTGAGACATAAGTTAATATAGATATATTAATATACTAATGTTTATCTCAGATACCCAAATAACATGTTGTAATCTGTTTGGAACATTTTAATTATCAAAACCGTGTTATCATACTTTCCTTATTTTCTTCCAATCACTTTCTTAAGAAGCTCAAACAACGTTATGGGTTCCGTAAACCTTAACCCTACAAACAAAACCATATAGTGATCAACAAACACCTCCAGTCTGGAGAACTATTAGTTTTCACTCATCCTGTATTAAAGATTGTCATTCAGTAAATGTCTTTAATAGGTTTAGATGTGAAAATTAGCAAAGTGGGTTTCAGAGATCCATATACACTTATGTTCAGGTTTCCAGCTCTTCAGTTACCCTGTAGCACTTTCTTTAGAATATATTCAATTAATCTGTAGCACATTCTATAGTATTCAGACTTTCTTCAGAACGTGCTCAGTTACTCTATAGCATTCAGACGTTCTTCAGAACGTGCTCAGTTACTCTATAGCATTCAGACTTTCTTCAGAATGTGTTTAGTTACTTTGTACTCAGGTTTTCTAATGTGTTCACTTACCTTATAGCTCTCAGATTTTCTTCAGAATGTGTTCAGTTATCCTGCAGCATCCAAGCCCTCTACACAATGTGTTCAGCTATTATGTTACATTAAAATTTTCTTCAGAATGTGTTAAGGCACCCTGTAGCACCCAAACGTTCTCCACAGTGTGTCGGTTAGCCTGTAGCACTCAGGCTTTTTTTTGAGAATGTGTTAAAGTACCCTGTAGCGCCCAAACATTCCTTCACAGTGCGTTTAGTTACCCCGTTGCACTCAGGTTTTCTTCAGAATGTGTTAAGGTACTTGTACTCAGGACTTCTTTAAAATATCGTCGCTTAACGTAAGTATTAATGCTATCTTCAAATGCTTTCAACTCACCTTACCCGAGATAACTATAGAACATGACTGAATATCGATCTGAAATATTGTTGGCATGACATGACAAGTCAAACTTCACGTACTAAATCGTACCATATCTGATTGCTTCTCGTCTAAAAATCTACTAGAAAAATGGCTGACCAGTTTCATTTTGTTTTAATAGCGTCATAAATAACGATTTATCAGAGATCTACAAAATTTTCTGCGCTAGTGTTTTTTCTTACATTACCAGAAGGTACACGTACAGTTGTCGAATTCCTAAGAATAATTCATGTCGTTCTATTTTAGAATCACGAGAAGGGTATTACTTTGCTACAGTCCCCCCGGACTTGTAGTAAGAAGAGTCAACATCAAAACTTCAGTGTTATTCGAAGTGGCTCGAAACACGATAGTTTCATTCTTGTTTTCACATGAGCGTGGGAAGGAAATTTTATCAATATGTAGGTGTTTTGAGTGGGAGTTATATGTCCACAAGCTTTAAGGTTTGTTTGCACTAAAATACTGTTTTGAGTAACGGGATTCGAGAAAGCAACGACAGAGGTCGCAGACTTTTTGTTCTGTTCTGTGGCATTAACGCGTTGTTTCTTTGAATAAAGAATATGTGTTTCTTCTACATTATAAGCGAATTCTCACCGAAATTCACGTGGAATTCACTCCACTTTTGTCAGATTTGTAAAACAGAGCACGTTTTTAAACGTGGTGTACACACTTTCGTTTTAGTTCCAACTTTACAAAGTGACTGAGTTGCGAGTTCAAGATTGGTTTGGTTTCTTTTGAATTTCGCTCAAAGCTACACGAGGGCTATCTGCGCTAGCCGTCCCTAATTTAGCAGCGTTAGACTAAAGGAAAGGCAGCTTGTCATCACCACACACCGCCAATTCTTGGGCTACTCTTTTACCAACGAATACTAGGATTGACCGTCACTTTATAACACCTCTACGGCTGATAGGGCGAGCACGTTTGGAGCGACGGGGATTCGAGCCCGCGACCCTCAGATTACGAGTCACTCGGGCCGACGCGAGTTTAAGAGAGTTACATTTGTCTTCTGACCCATAAGTATATATATATTAAATCTAAGTTAATTTTATATTGACGTAGAGTGATTGATTTCCTGCCTGCATAACGTATATGTTGCTTTTTCGATTTACTTAGTTTGCACGTCGTTAACCGCAGAGCTATACCATGAATTATTGATATTCTGCACAATATGAGTATCAATAAAACTTTCCGATAAAGGGGGGGGGGTTAGGGGGTCGATTTGCATGTTTGGATAAGCTTCATCAGGATAATAAATGTCTGCGGGGAAAGTTTCTGTTCTCTCTTTATGTAATTGTTAAACTTAAGTTATACTAAGTTTCAACTAGTTATCCTTACGACCCTCCTTAGTGGCACAGTGGTATGTCTGCAGACCCACACCGCGAGAAATCGGATTTCGATACCCGTGGTAGGCAGAGGAGAGATAGCCCATTGTGCAGTTTTGTGCTTAATTTCAAAACAAACAAGTTCTCGTTAAAATATATTCTAGGCCAAATAGTGTGTTAGTTAAGCTACGATACAAGCGTATATGAATTACAGCAAAAAATAACAACCTATGGTAAACGTAGGGCCCGGCATGGCCGAGCGCGTAAGGCGTGCGACTCGTAATCCGAGGGTCATGGGTTCACGCCCGCGTCGCGCTAAACATGCTCGCCCTCCCAGCCGTGGGGGCGTTATAATGTGACGGTCAATCCCACTATTCGTTGGTACAAGAGTAGCCCAAGAGTTGGCGGTGGGTGGTGATGACTAACTGTCTTCCCTCTAGTCTTACACTGCAAAATTAGGGACGGCTAGCAGAGATAGCCCTCGAGTAGCTTTGTGCGAAATTCCAAAAACAAACAAACAAACATGGTAAACGTATTTTTCGAATTCTTAAGTGTCACGATGAAAGACATTCGCGCGTGTGTCAGGGGAAAGTGTTTAATCTTAAAATAATTGGTTGAACAAGGAATAAAACCAACAACAGCCTTGTTCTCTCCTAATAAACTAAAATATTTTTGATTACTTGAAGTAAATGTATTAAACCTTTAAGAACGTAACATCCAACACTTGGGAAATCGTCACTCGAAAAAAACGACCTTTAGAAGGCTGATGCAGGGTTTAAAACCACCCTGGCGGTGTAGATAGAACACCTAGCGTCAGTATTATCGCTTTTTCCCTCCTGGGTAACATAGTTTCTGCAGTTAACCGTAATTTTCTTGAGTTACGGAAGAATACTGGTAATCATTTCAGTTTCAATTCACGTAAATCCTCACTGAACCGGAAATTACACACTCTGCTGTCAATCTCTGTTTTATTCATTGTTTTATTTATTATTGCGTTAGATAAAGGCTTGTTTTTGTTGTTGCTTTAGGCAACTGACTCAACAGATTTTTGATACACTTTACTGTTTCAGATATTTGAGTTGTTGTTGTTTTTTTGCTAATGAAAACTTATGGAATGTAGATGCAACAAATAACAGCTACCACAGTATTACTTCTTGCGTAACTTGTCTTTTCCCATACGAATGAATCCGTTTCTTGGTTTGTTTTTGTTTCTTGTTTTTTAATTACACGCAAAGCTACACGAGAGTTATCTGCGCTAGCTGTCCCTAATTTAGCAGTGTAAGACTAGAGGGAAGGCATCTAGTCATCACCACCCACCGCCAACTCTTGGGCTACTCTTTTACCAACGAATAGTGGGATTGACCGTCACATTATAACGTCCCCACGGCTGGGCGGGCGAGCATGTTTGGTGCGACCGGAATTCAAATCCGCGACCCTCGGATTACGAGTCGAGTGCCTTAACCACCTGGCCATGCCGAGGCCCATTTATTGGTGTAAAGAAAGTGTCAAGAAAAATGATTACATAATTGTTTTGGCGGACTACAAACGAAGCCATCTAATACATGGAAGGATTTCTGGAACAATATGAGTACATGCAAAAAGAACACGTATCACATTAGGTTACATCTACTTTTATTGGTATTGGACTAAACAAAAGCGAAATTATTTTTCTGTGTTTCGTATAATGTGAAACTCAATTGCAATACGTTACTATTTTTGCCAATCTATGCTCAAGGTAAAGTATATATTTTACGGGCCTTACAAGGGCTGGTGGTTCGGATGTTCGACTAGCAACGTGCGGGTCGCGGATTCAAATATACGCCGTCGAAGATGCTCACCATTTAAGCTGTGCGGACGTTATAATGAAACAGTCAATCACACTGTTCGTTAGTAAAAATGTAACTAGGGAATTGTTAGTGGATGGTGTTGACCAACTATATTTTCCCTAGCTTTTAACTGGAAAGGAGATTGGCGTCACCTGGAACATCTTCCCGAGAATCACCAATGACACATCAGCGTCCAAAGTAACCCAACGGTCGAAAGCGGTCTCAGGATTAAAAGCAGATAAACTTTGTTTATCCATTAATCTGTCCGTGAGATATCTACAATAACGTATGCCGTATTTATTCACGCAGAAAAAACAAAACCTATAACAAATGAATTTTTAGAAAACCCTCTGTAATCCATGTTAATGAAAGGTGTAAGGTTTTTCCTTACAAAGCATGTGGTTAGGACACATATAGCTTTCCTCATCAAACTGAACTGGACAGCTTTAAAACCGTCTGACTAAAACAAAGGTAATTTTCTCCAATTTGTAAAACGTTTCAACTTCAAGATCCCCTTCATTAGGACGTGGGTATATTTCCCCAGAATGTACATCTTTTCAACTGATTTAAATCCACGTGGCTGGGACAGTGGGAACCTCCTCTACCATGCGAACCTTTTTAACAAATGTATATATATATATGTGTGTGTATGTGGCTCAAATGGTTTCCTACACTCTGTAAAAATTTTCAGACATTAAAGGCACACTCATCATTTTACGCTAAATATTGTTGTGGTTAAATAGCTCTACACATTTGCTAGAAATGAGTTGATTAAAACACAGGCTACACAAATAGGTTATTCAACTAGTAAGTTGTATTTAGTGTCAGGTAAGAATATCGCAAGAACTTTGCTCATATTATTCCTAAGACTAAATTTAACAGAGGACGTCATTGATTGGTTTTCCATGTACTCACGTCACTGACGTATTGCATTCTATTGTTACGTCCCAGAATTGAATGAGTCACTTCTATATCAGTAGTAAAGTTATCTACAAAAAACCTTACAAATACAAGGTTTGGATTGACGTCATAAAATAGCAGTTACAGATTGGTTCGTGTTTTTTTTTTTTTTTGTAATTAAACACAAAACCACACAATCTGCGCTCTGCCCACCACGGGTATTGAAACTCGGGCTATAGCGTTGTAAGTACGCAAACATACCGCTGTGATACTGGGGAGCGATTGGTTCTGAAATACCACTAAAATTAATTTAATGAATAATTTCTTATTAAATATTTTTGCGGATATTCTGTGTGTGTGTGTGTGTGTGTTTTTCTTATAACAAAGCCATATCGAGCTGTTTGCTGAGTCCACCGAGAGGAATCGAACCCCCTGATTTTGGCGTTGTAAATCCATAGACTTACCGCCGTACCAGCGAGGGACGTGCGGTTTCTATTCATTGTGTTACCATAAAATATTAACGCAATTTAAGGGGTGGGTACGTTATATGAGTAGCAGTCAATCCTTAAGTGTGGATGTATGTAAACAGTGGCCGGAGTCTGCTAACCGGCTATCTTCCCTTTGGTTCGTAGTTCAAAATTAGGGACGGTGGCAAATATACTAAGTAACTCTGCAAAGAAAATATAAACACACACACAAATAGATTAAAGTGCGAAAATAAGTGGCAATCGTTCTAGGTGTCGCTCTGGTAACAAAACTGAATATTTACCACATCACATTACACACACATACTTAGAAACAATATCACGTTTGTCTTAGTAGATCAGTGGGTGGAACTGAATCACTGCGACGTTTACATATTGAGGAAATAGAACTGTAAATAGAGCATTACAGTAATGTTTGTTAGAGGCAAGATACTCACGTGGTACAAATCTCAAATTAATGTCTTATGCTAAGCTGATTTATAATGGCGTTTGACCTTTAATTATACATAGTATTTACATTCAGGTGAAGAGGTCTTCATCTTATAAAATGGTCATTGACGTTAACTCGTTTACAAGTCTTATTAGTTTTCATGAATAAACGGTTTGTTATGACAGTTAACATCTTCCCCAAGGGTCAAACAGAAGTGACCTAAATTATGTTGAAACACGTTACATCGAAGTCACTGATCCATTTAAAATGTAAGAATAGCATTTACATTTGTAAGTCACTGAAACTACGTGAAATAACTGCAGTGAAAACACTCCAACGTTACAATCCTGTTAGCTTCGAGGCCAGGCATGGCCAGGTGGGCTAAGGCGTTCGACTGGTAATCCGAGGGTCGCGGGTTCGAATCACCGTCGCACCAAACATGTTCGCTCTTTCAGCCGTGGGGGCGTTATAATGGGACGGTCAATCCCACTATTCGTTAATAAAAGAGTAGCCCAAGAGTTGGCGATGGATGGTGATGACGAGCTGTTTTCCCTTTAGTATTACACTGCCAAACTAGGGACGTCTAGCGCAGATAGCCCTCGTGTAACTTTCCGCGAAATTCACAAACAAATAAACTGTTAGCTGCGATCTGCAAAATATTTACGACAGTTGTTATTCCCGTTCCTTGACATTTTACTTATTCAATCATTTTTACATTTAATCTACGCTTTCGCGCAGGCATTATACGTTAGATCGATAAATTCTGGTTTATTTTAAAACAATATATGGTTGACAAAAAAAATCTCATGTAAACGTAACTATATTTAAGAAAGTACATGTATAGTAAACAATAAAGAAAAGTAATAGTACTCATAATAGTATACAGAGTACGAAACAGTTATGAACATTTATTGTATTACAAAATTTTACGAGTTGAAACAAAGAAACGTGTAAAAACGAAGAATGAAGCCAATAGCAAAGAAAAAGTAGCTAAACTGTGTTTATAGTAATCTGTGAAACAAATCAAAGTTAAATTACTCAAAATTAGGTTAAATTTAAGGTTGTAATAAAGGCAAACTTAGCTGATTATGCAGAAACGCCTGCATAAATGTTCACAAAGTGATAAGCATATGGTTTTTGAACGAACTACCTATGCGTATTTTAAACCTAAAGAAATTGAGAAAGCCATAGAAATTGTCTTCAGCGTGATGTTCATTTTTCCAAGGAAATCACACGCCGTATAAGTGTTGTTTGTGTGAAATACTTTGAAAAATAGTTAAAATTGAAGCCAGTCGTTATTTGATAACAACGTCATTGTGCTGTCGTGTACTGTACTCGTTACAGTGAAAAGTGTAACTGAGCCAAAAGTCAGGTATGATGATTCTGAGTTGAAAAGCCGGTGTACAATCCTGACACCTCGGACAATGACCTTCCCAACGATATGAAATTTGCACGATTTGATCAACAAATTTGCGACAAAAATTCCGGACACACAAATGAAGCGTGTGATTTACACAGATAGGGAAATACAAATATTTTCAGGACTAATATCATTTCACACTTAATTCAAAGCAGTAAATTCACTGGAAAAATTAAACATTTACAAAACACATCAACAGTGTCAGTTTTAACATGTTAACATAACACAAAAACAGAAAAATTAAACATTTACAAAACACATCAACAGTGTCAGTTTTAACACGTTAACATAACACAAAAACAGAAAAATTAAACATTTACAAAACACATCAACAGTGTCAGTTTTAACACGTTAACATAACACAAAAACAGAAAAATTAAACATTTACAAAACACATCAACGTCAGTTTTAACACGTTAACATAACACAAAAACAGAAAAATTAAACATTTACAAAACACATCAACGTCAGTTTTAACATGTTAACATAACACAAAAACAGAAAAATTAAACATTTACAAAACACATCAACGTCAGTTTTAACATGTTAACATAACACAAAAACATATTTCTTTATTTTATACCGACAGCCACTTTCCAGACCACGAGGTAAATTAAACACAAATAGAGTTAGTTATAAACTGGGTGCTCGACTCGCATTGTGAGGGTTTCATGTTCGAGTTCCCTCACACCAAACATGCTCGCCTTCTTAGCCATGTGGTCATTATAATATAACGGCTAATCTCGCTATCAGTTGGTAAAATAGCTGCCTTCCCTCTAGTCTTAAACTGCTAAATAAGGGACGGCTAGCGCAGACAGCCCTTACGTAGTGTTGCGCGAAATTCAAAACAAACACAACTAAAAATGGTGGCGCTGAAAAGTTGATACAGTGACGATCTCATTATGAATTCCAGAAACCAGTTACATTTTAATGATACTTAAAGTATGGCGTCCTTGTGTGAGACGATTCGCTCGTCCGACAATTTCAGAAATCCATACTACGTATCTATATCTGGCAGCAGTAAAGGTGTTTTATACAATGGTTTTTTCAGAAATTCATCAAAATGTGGAAAAAAAGATACAGTGAGATATTTTGAGAGTATTTTTGGTGTCGTAGGTATTTGACAGACTTGTATCCATAGGCTAAAGCTACAAAGCATTTGTGTTATGAGTCACTCGCTGCTTAACAGATGTTAACATAAAAAAAAAACACACGCACAAACACACACAATGTTAAGTATTTTTATCTACCAGGTGTTTCGAGAAACTCTGGTATTGTAAGAGCATCTAGATTGTCACAGTTACATTTTGGAAGATACGGGCTCGTGATCACGCAAAGATGTTGGTTTTCTCGACATGTTTGTCTCACGATAGATATCTACTGAATTATCACACTGAACATTCCAAACACATAATCTAGACAATCTAGAAGTGTCCAGGTATTGGAACTAACTCTAAACTTTGTAGACTGGTTGGAAGTCTGGTGAGTTAGTGTCACACATTCAAAACTGTGTTCATTGTTTATTTTGTGAACGTACTATGGTTGTCTGGTTCAGATATCCTATCATAAAACCTACGTACAAGTCACTTTAAACGGACGTTTCTTTTTAACACTGTTATGGTTCTATTGTATTTGTTTAGGTTACATAAATAAAAAAAATATGTGGTTTCACATTCCGTGTCAGGAAGAAGTGATTTTAGAAAACTTGATTATGTGCTTATAAGGTTTTTGTCAATATTAATACAGCATTATTTTATAGAATGGTGTAAGGATATGCAATCTCTGGTTTATTAATTATCTTGATGGCTATTGAATGCATATCAAAATATTGTTATATGTACCTCGTGTAGCTTGTAAAGCGTCCCTTTTACCTACAAAGTTTTAGGTGGAAATTAGCTCCGTGTTAAGATATTTTATATGTCTCTTTGAGAGGCGACCAGAACTGTCTGATTTATTTAGAGTTTACAGTATCTCCAGGAGAAAGAACGTAGTTAAATTATACACTAATCCTCTGAGACAAGTGTAATTCTTAGTTCTATAACTTGACATTACCGAGATACTGATTACATTTATTTGATTAGTTTTGAATTTTGCGCAAAGCTACACGAGGGTTATCTGCGCTAATCGACCCTAATTTTCCAGTGTAAAACTAGATGGAAGGCAGCTAGTCATAACCACCCACCGCCAACTCTTGGATTACTCTTTTTCCAACGAATAGTGGTATTAACCGCACATTATAACGCCCCCACGGCTGAAAAGGCGAGCATGTTTGGTGTGATGGGGATTCGAACTCGCGACCCTCAGATTACGAGTCGAGTGTCTTAACCACCTGATCATGCCGGGCTGGTAACGATTACAGAGTTAAATTGTTGTTCATCCAAGTAAGAAAAGAAAGCTGAAACAAATGGTTGCAGCTGTTGTTGTTTTAAATTAAGCACAGAGCCACACAATGGACTATCTGTACTTTGCTCACCACGATTATCGAAACCTAGTTTTTATCATTGTAAATCCGCAGGCATACCGCTGTGTCACTGGGCGTGGGAGAAATACTTGCAAATAAATCAGTGACAAGTCTTTAAAACAACAACACACAACAGCAAAAGAATTAAGTTGTTGAAACAAATTCCACATGACAGATTCTTTGTGAACATTTGGGATGACAATAATTATTGTTATTGTCTTTTAACCTGGAATCAAATTCCGAAATCTTTTGTTCATCTAGTTTTGTTTTTGTTTATTTTTTTGTTTTCAGAAAAAAAAACACATTGGACTATCTGCTGTGTCCAGTAGGGGGAAACGAACCTCGGATCCTAACGTTGTAAGTCTGTGATCTTACCGCTTTTTTTTTTTTCTCGGCCGCAAAATAATCGATCAATGGTTTTAGTTCCAAAATGAAGAATAAAAGAAAGTGCGGATTAGGACTATTACTGTGACGGATTGACACGACCACATTACGTTGTCATGGAGTTCTCACGCGTCTGTCACCGTGTAATGTCTGACACGACGCACAAAACAGCGCATTCCAAAATTCCTTTGTAATGAAGCAGCCTCTGTAATTTCCTCAGACATTTAGAATGAAGTGGTTACACGTTTACAGTGTTGAAGACAACACGTACTCCGTAAGTGCTGGGGAACCGTAATTTGATAATTACCCGCAAATTTAGGCGAATGCAAAGGATATAAGTTTGATCACTTGACTAATTAGACTTTAATCACGCAGTCATGTTTCCGTAATCACTCTTGGAACCATGAACGTACTGGCTTTGATCAAAGAATTTTTTGTTTTGTTTTCTCTTTTAGTTTAGTTACTGAAAAATATGTCCTATTACAATTTACGGCATTTACCGTTTGTTTGTTTGTTTTGGAATTTCGCGCAAAGCTACACGAGGGCTATCTGTGCTAGCCGTCCCTAATTTAGCAGTGTGAGACTAGACGGAAGACAGCTAGTTATCACCACCCACCGCCAAATCTTGAGCTACTCTTTTACCAACGAATAGTGGGATTGAACGTCACATTATAACGCCCCCACGACTGAAAGGGCGAGCATGTTTGATGCGACCGGGATTCGAACCCGCGACCCTCGGATTACGAGTCGAACGCCTTACCACGCTAGGCCATGCTAGGCCTTTACAGTAAGATAAATTTAAACAACAGGTGCAAAGTTTCGATCATTATGAAGTACACTAGTTTTACAGTTTGTAATTAAACACAGAGCTAAACAATGGACTATCTGCCCACAACAGGTATCGAAACGCAGTTTCTAACGTTGTAACTCTGCAGAAATATCGTTGTGCTTCTGAGGGGCCTTACTGTTTCACCCCATGCTTTTGATAAGACGGGCATTATCACATCTTCAAATGTCAAGGCACTATAAGACGAACATTATCATTTGGTCGTATGTTAAAACATGAGACATCTATGAGTTACATATAATTATTTCAACAAGTTTTAGTTAATGTTCTTACGATTGGACTACAGGATCTGATCACTGACGGATATATACTGATTAAAATAATCCGTCTTTTCGTGACAAAAGTGTATGTTCTTTTTTATGCAAACGAACAAACGTATGTATACAGGGTATCTCAATAGTCTAGAAAACCATAAATAAATTAGGCTTAAGGAAATACAATTACAGCTTCTTTCTTTTAAGAGGAAAAACACACTGAGCGATCTTCTGTGTCCACCGCAGGGAATGGAACTTCGAATTTTAGAGTCTGTAGACTTAACGTTACCCCCTTGGCGGAAAAATATATATATAGCACATCACTAGAACGTCTTATTACTTTCCGTTTAGTGTATTGTACAAAATCAACCTTTCAACCATGTGGGCGTTATAATGTTACGGTCAATCCCACTATTCGTTAGTAAAAGAATAGCTCAAGAGTTGGCGGAGTGTGGTGATGACTAGTTGCCTTTCCTCTATTCTTACGCTGCAAAATTAAGGACGGCTAGCGTAAATAGCTCTCGTGCAGCTTTGCGCGAAATTCAAAACAAACAAACAAACATACTTTTAATTTTCACATATGTTACCAAAGGACCTGGAAATCGCCAGTTTCATGAAACTACCAGAAATATGGCATAAAACTAGTTCAGATAAAAGTGTTTAAAAAGCCAAGCGTTTTCGGCAATTCTGAAATTAGTAACATGTTGGTTGACTAATAAACAGTGTTTTAAGTATTTTCGTCACTTGGTTGAACCAAACCTGTTTTTGTAAGATGCAAATTTTCACAGTAGGCTAACTCTGCTGCGCCCACCAAGGATTTCGAATCCCTTTTGTTCACGCTTCGAGACCTATCGCTTATCTCTGAGTGAAGAGGGACAAAAATAGAACACCATTTGTTCGTATAATGAAGGTATTCAGCATATTGAATGAGATATATCGAACGTGAACATATTAAGAGTTGTAATTCACACCTATTTTAGCCCATTTGAGCACAAAATCTTTGCAGTAACGATTGCTGTTTTATATGTTTGTATTTTACAAACTTAGTCCCTAATCTATTTTACGTAATTTCATAATTGCTGTTACACAACGCAAAAACCATTGAAGCCTGATATGGCCTAAGGGTTAGGGTTCTCAACTCATAATCTGAGGGTCGCATGTTCGAATCTCGTAAACAAATAAACTCGTCTTTTCAAGCCTTTTGTCTTGGAGGCATTATAATGTGATGATTAATGGCGCTCTTCGATTAGAGTACACCATGTTCATGTTTTGTATTTGTTAAAAATAAAACATTATTCTCTACTTTTTTGGGGTAGTGACTGCGTAAAAGAGCGAAAGTCAAAACCACTATGCGGTTTGAAAAGAATAGCCTTAAATTATACGAGACGTGACTAAATGTTTACTACTTATTTGATCAACATAAAATTGTGGACAGTTAGCGCCAACAAAGTTCTCGGGTAGCTTTAAGTAAAATTCAACAAACAAGATACATTTCGTTAGAGTATGTACTTTTGAAATGTTTTTATAATTTCCGAATTATGTTTTATGAATATGGAAATATTTACCATACAGTAGCCATCCAAGTGCTGTGCTAGTGGCAGTGAAAATGGTATTTTAGTTTGTATCTACATAAATACGTATTACAAGTTTAAAGGGGATATAAGGTCATCATAAAGGTCATTGATAAGGCCACATTTTTAGTTCTTTGTTCAATTAGGGAATCCTTCATCCACAAGGGCCATTGAATGATAGGAAATGGTTTGAAGAAGGGTTACTAAGATGGTAACTTAGTTCTATGTGTTACCATGTGGGGATTTGAATGGTAGGAAATGGTTTGAAGAAGGGTTACTAAGATGGTAACTTGGTTCTATGTGTTACCATGTGGGGATTTGAATGGTAGGAAATGGTTTGAAGAATGGTTACTAAGATGGTAACTTGGTTCTATGTGTTACCATGTGGGGATTTGAATGGTAGGAAATGGTTCGGAGAAGGGTTACTAAGATGGTAACTTGGTTCTATGTGTTACCATGTGGGGATTTGAATGGTAGGAAATGGTTTGGAGAAGGATTACTAAGATGGTAACTTGGTTCTATGTGTTTACCATGTGGGGATTTGAATGGTAGGAAATGGTTCGGAGAAGGGTTACTAAGATGGTAACTTGGTTCTATGTGTTACCATGTGCGGATTTAAATGGTAGGAAATGGTTCGGAGAAGGGTTACTAAGATAGTAACTTCGTTCTATATGTTATCATGTGAGGATTTGAATGGTAGGAAATGGTTTGGAGAAGGGTTACTAAGATCGTGACTTGGTTCTATGTATTACCATGTGGGGATTTGAATGGTAGGAAATAGTTCGGAGAAGGGTTACTAAGATGGTAACTTGGTTCTATGTGTTACCATGTGGGGATTTGAATGGTAGGAAATGGTTCGAAAAAGGGTTACTGAGATGGTAACTTGGTTCTATGTGTTACCATGTGCGGATTTGAATGGTAAGAAATGGTTCGGAGAAGGGTTACTAAGATGGTAACTTCGTTCTATGCGTTACCATGTGGGGATAGATTAAGACCTCTGAACCTGTTTTTTTATTGAAATAAGAGTCAGAGGGAACATGATAAAGGTATTTAAGGTTCCTACGGGAGCTGGTAGTGTTGATGTATTATTTTTTTCATACTTATTGTTGAGAATAGTAGATTAGGGGGCACAAATATAAATTCTGGAAAGGTAGGAGTCATATTCAGTTTTACGTTTCTGTTTGTTTGTTTTTGAATTTTCGCGCAAAGCTACTGAAGGGCTATCTGCACTAGCCATCCGTAATTTAGCAGTGTAAGACAAGAGGGAAGGCAGCTAGTCATCACCACCCACCGCCAACTCTTTTACCAACGAATAGTAAGATTGACCGTCACATTATAACACCCCCACGGCTGAAAGGAGAGCATGTTTGGTGTGACGGGGATTCGAACCTGCGACCCTCAAATTACGAGTCGATCGCCTTAACCCACGTAGCCGTGTCGGGCCTTTATTTTTCTAACAAGATGGTTGGCACTGGAACAGGTTGCCTCCACATGTGTTGGATGAAGTTAACTTAAGGACACTTTTGATAAATATTAAATGATACACGGGATGATATTCTGTTTGCTTATTGTATTTGTAGTTTCATTTAGTAAATGGGACAGCTCAGGTAGATCAAAACGTGTCTTGTTGCCTTTGAATGTTGCATTATTTAAATCGTTAGTTCTTGCAAGTTGTACATCAAAATATTCATAGTTATTAAGATTTCTGATGTATGTTTTTGTTTCATTTTTTTTTTGTAGGTATGGATACGAATATAACTTTGTGGCAGTTTTTGCTAGAGTTGTTACTAAGCAACCAGTACAACCACGTCATAACATGGACCAATAGCGAAGGAGAATTCAAACTGTTGAACGCAGAAGAAGTTGCTCGAATGTGGGGTTTGAGAAAAAACAAACTGAATATGAATTACGACAAACTAAGTCGAGCTCTCAGGTACTATTATGACAAAAACATCATTAAGAAGGTGTTAGGACAAAAATTCGTTTATCGTTTCGTGTCTTTCCCTGAAATCGTGAAAATCGAGCACAAGGTCCCATTCCGCTTAAAAATGGAGGGTATAGCAACAAAGAGGAAAGGAAATACTTATCACAATGTACCATTTATTCTTCCATCACTGGCACGCACGCTGTCCACTTCCCAAGCTAACCTGGATTATCATCAACAAACTGTTCCTCTGGACCTAAAGGAAGACATTGAAAAAAAACCTATTAAGAATGAGAAACACGAAGTGGAAGTTAAGAGGAAGATATTACAGAGGAACATCGTGACATCTACACTTCCCAGTTCGATACGGTTACCGACGATCTCTTCTGATGGATCTATGACCAAAAGATTGGGAAAAGACAAGAAGACACAGAGTGGTTTGTCTTTGCAGCTAAATAATAAACGAATAAAAGCTGAGGATAATACAGATTCCACTTCATCTTCTATACCAACACCGAATGTTGACTGTCCTCCTAAATATTCGATAAAAGTAGTTTCAGCAATTTCTACCACTTCTAAATTGAAACCCAAACCACTTCCAATAGAAACCGTCTCGTGGAGCCCAGGAAGTAGTCCAAGTCCACATACGAGTGGATTTGCCTCTTTGCAGACACCTATTGTCACCTTTACCAGTCCTTTTCTACCCCAGAGTAAGACACCTTTAATACCTACACACCTCTGGACTCCTTTAAGCCCTGTACACCTGACAAGCCCTCGTTACACCCCCAGCGCAACAACTCAGTTTCAGTTTCCATCACACGTGCCTAGTTTTGGATTTGGCCGCTATTCACCATTGAGTAAATTTTTCAGTAGTCCATCTTTAGAGCAAAAAGTTGAATTGTCACCAACGAAGTCCATTCCAGTGGAACAGTGAAATAGTGATGGATAAGAATAGTCTTGTGACCTAACAAGTCCAGTTACTTGAAACAGAGAAACACTGACATATAACAGTAGTATTGTAATAGTCCCTTGGAGCAATGAGACAAAGGTACTGTTGTAATATTCGTGGACCCCATCCGTGGCATAACTAAAAATATGTTACAGAAATTGCTATCCGGCGTTCCCTCCAATTCGAGGGAGCTGTCCTCTGTCGTCTCCTCCTCAAATAACGTCCGTGTGAGAGAAAGAGTAATGTATAAAGGTAGTGTTGTAATACGTCGTAGAAAAATGAGGGAGTGATGAATAAAAGTATCTTTGTCTGTCAGGTACCAAGTTCATTCCACAGAACAGATATCTTTGTCTGTCAACTATCAAGTCCATTTCACAAAACAATGTATATAAAACAACAACTGCCATCATCCAATTTCATTATCGAGTGAACAGAGAGATAGTTATAATCAGTGATGTCGAGAAACCCACTTGTTGAGAAATTTATATGCAAAAACGGCTCGTTTGGGTTGAGAAAATATTTTACATAGAAGAGCGAACAACGTTTCGACCTTCTTCGGTCATCGTCAGGTTCACAAAGAAAGGTAACTGACCGGAAGCTGACCACATGTTTGAAAAAGGTTGTGTAACTGTGTGTCGAAATGTAGAGGGCGGTATTAGATGTTTGAATATATAATTTTATTTATTTTATTATATTAATATAGGTATAAAGGCGTTCCTTTATATTGGTTTATTTTGGGTTTAAGTTGTTGTATAAGTAAGGCTTCTTTAATTTTGCGTTTGTTTATGTTTGTTTCTTTATTTAGTATTTGAGTGTTTTCCAAGGTTATGTTGTGTTTACTTGACTTGCAGTGTTCGAAAACGTGTGAAGGTGACTTTTTATGTTCTTTGAATCTGGTTTCCATTTTTCTACTTGTTTTCAATATAGAAGTCGTGGCAGTTATCACATTGTATTTTATAAATAATGTTGGTGTTGTGTTTGTCAGTGTAGTTTTACATAGTATAGACCTCAGTTTTGTGCCTGGTTTTGAATAAATTTGGTATTAACTGGAATGTCATATTTTGTTACTAATTTTTGCCAAATGTTGGTTATTTGTTTGCTGATGTCAGGAATATATGGTATACAGCAGTATATGGTTTCGTGGTTTTTTGATTCGTGAGCTGTATTTACTTTAGTTGGTGGTTGATTTTGCTTTTTGTCTAGGTGTGTGCGTATAATGTTTTCTACGGTTTGTGGAAAAACTTATTGATGTTGATGAAGTATTGTTTTATTTTGTCTAATTCATCGTTAATTTTATCTGGTGAGCATAGTTTTATGGCTGTGTTTATTCTTTGATGAATAACTTTGATGAATGAGCTGGCTGATGTTACATATTTAGAGAATGCCCATGCTATGTATTTACCAAGATTGTAATTAAACGATTCATATGTGGACATTATTGGTCGTAATGGACAATCTGGTTTATGAGGTTTGGGGATGCCGTATATTTGCGGTGTGCATTCTCTAAATATGTAACATCAGCCAGCTCATTCATCAAAGACTCTTTTAATTTCAAGTCTAATCTAAATCAACTTAATCATAAAGCCTTAATGGCCAGTTTCGATGTTATATCCCTCTTTGCAGAAGTTCCAACCACTGAAGCCTGCAAGATAGCCTTAGAACTCTATATCCGAGACCCTAACCCAACTATAGAAATTCCCAGTAACCAGTTAGCAACCCTCATAGAATTCACCACGATAAAGACCAACTTCATGTTCAACAACCAAACCTATATACAAACAAATGGCCTAAGCATGGGCAACCCAGTATCACCAGTTCTAGCCAATATTTTTATGACACAAGTTGAAACACAAGCAATTAACACAGCATTACATCCACCACTATACTGGTACAGATATGTAGATGACACGGTTGCGGGATTCAAATCTACAGAACACATACTTAATTTTTTCAATCACATTAACTCTATACATCCCAACATTAACTTCACATGTGAACAGGAAGAAAGCAATCAAATATCATTTCTTAACCTCAAAATTACAAGAACTGACACACAATTCAAAACAGAAATCCACCGAAAATCACCCATACTGGACTATACATTCCTTGGGACTCAGCACATGAAACAAAACAAAACTCAACATACTAAGAAACCAAATAAACACAGCCATAAAACTATGCTCACCAGATAAAATTAACGATGAATTAGACAAAATAAAACAATACTTCATCAACATCAATAAGTTTCCTCCACAAACCGTAGAAAACATTATACGCACACACTTAGACAAAAAAGCAAAATCAACCACCAACTAAAGTAAATACAGCTCACGAATCAAAACCACGAAACCATATACTGCTGTATACCATATATTCCTGACATCAGCAAACAAATAACCAACATTTGGCAAAAATTAGTAACAAAATATGACATTCAGTTAATACCAAATTTATTCAAAACCAGGCACAAAACTGAGGTCTATACTATGTAAAACTACACTGACAAACACAACACCAACATTATTTATAAAATACAATGTGATAACTGCCACGACTTCTATATTGGAGAAACAAGTAGAAAATGGAAACCAGATTCAAAGAACATAAAGTCACCTTCACACGTTTTCGAACACTGCAAGTCAAGTAAACACAACATAACCATAGAAAACACTCAAATACTAAATAAAGAAACAAACATAAACAAACGCAAAATTAAAGAAGCCTTACTTATACAACAACTTAAACCCAAAATAAACCAATATAAAGGAACGCCTTTATACCTATATTAATATAATAAAATAAATAAAATTATATATTCAAACATCTAATACCGCCCTCTACATTTCGACACACAGTTACACCTTTTTTTCAAACATGTGGTCAGCTTCCGGTCAGTTACCTCTTTCTTTGTGAACCTGACGATGACCAAGAAGGTCGAAACGTTGTTCGCTCTTCTATGTAAAATATTTTCTCAACCCAAACGAGCCGTTTTTGCATATAAAAGAGAGATAGTTATGTTTGACAGTATATTTATAATTGCCCAATCCAGTTCACTTCGAACAGTGAAACTGTGAGCTGTATAAGAAGCAGTCCCTCCAAGTGATGTACTAAATTTTAAGAATAGAATCATTATGTATAGAACACTGTCCCACGGAACTGGTTAAACAATGTATACATAAGGTGTGGATTTTTTCAATGACGTTTCATTCCAGCCTCACTATCAAAAATGACAAGTCAGCAGACAGTTGTGCCCCCTCTTTGATCGGAAGTATCTAAATGTAGGTCATTTTGTAGGATGGTAAGGTTTACAAAAAGGCGTAGCAAGAGAAACAAACCATTTTATATAAAAGTAACTTTGTCATGACTATATCACTGTTTTTGGTGTGAACACTTTGACTCGTGAATTGCAAAAGTGTTTTAACTACGTGAAAGTCAACTGACTAAACTGATCAGACGACTTACTAAAACATAATGTCCTGTACAAACGTACACACAACAAAATACTGCAAAATATACTGTAAGAGAACGAACTTTACAACTGTATATATGCTGCAGACATAAATCATTGTCATATATCAACCCTATCACATAAAACACAAAATCTATATAAACAGTTAATCAATGATTAAATTCAAGCCAGTGTAACAATGATCCATACAAATAGTTTATCAGTGACCACTGTCCAGCAGAGAGCAGTGGTTCATACAAGTAGTTTGCCAATCAATACATTTAGTGCAGTAGAATAGTGGTCTTTGTAAGGACCTGATCAACGACCAAGGTCAATCCAGCAGAAGCATGACCTTATTGTCACTAAATAAAGTCAGTACAATGGAACAATATCCATTTTCCCGCCAAACTTCTCTGTGTGTGTATGTACATTACACTTGTGCGTGCGAGTGTGTGTGAAATGTTTGTGAAAAACAAAATAGAATGGACGAAGAAAACAGTTTAACACAGCAGCAGGTTCCATAATTTAGATCTAGAGAGCAAGGTTTCGTCTGAAGCGTGTGGTATTTGGAAATGTTCCATCTACCTGCCTAACCACATGAGAACAACCGTATTTAAAAAAAAAAAAAAAAACACAAAAAAACATAATACAAAATGGATGGTAATATTGTTATAAGAACAGAGTAAATTTGGCTTTAATGTGCGACCAATATTTTTAAAGCTTGTTCTGAAAAATATATTTGAAATTGAAGAAGGACTTCATGAAATATTTCTTCACCCTTTGCTTAATGGGTAATATATATATATATATACTAGGACTTTCTGTACTTGGTGGACTACAGAAGCAGTTGTTACTTGTGTATTCGAATTTGAATGAAATTCGCTTCAATGAAGTTGTCTTATAAAAATAAATTCGTTCCCCTGTATCATGTGTTTCTTATTTCTTCATTATTTGTACGCTATGAATGATTTGATGTTTAGCAAAGAAACCAAAAAGAAAGTTAAAGGTTTATGGTTTTACTTCGTTCCATGACACTGCTAACCAGTCACATGTTGTGGATAAATGAAGCTATCTTGCGTTTAAACACGTGATAGGACTTACGCTTTACCAATCGTCTTGTAACACTCGAAATGTGTTAATTCCAAGACTTCATTGTAACACTCGAAATGTATTAATTCCAAGACTTCATTGTAACACTCGAAATGTGTTAATTCCAAGACTTCATTGTAACACTCGAAATGTGTTAATTCCAAGACTTCATTGCAACACTCGAAATGTGTTAATTCCAAGACTTCATTACAACACTCGAAATGTGTTAATTCCAAGACTTCATTGTAACACTCGAAATGTGTTAATTCCAAGACTTCATTGCAACACTCGAAATGTGTTAATTTGTTCGTTTTTTTTAATTTCGTGCAAAGCTACATGGGGGCTATCTGCGCTAGCCTTCTACAAGGTGTTCGGAAAGTCACTATGCAGTTTCGTAACCATATTTTATTCAGTCTATTTCAAGCCAGCAACTGATAACTGTGTTTAGAAACAAAATAAGAAGGATCAGGCCTGTATTGATGCCAATGGGGTCACTTTCGACATTGTTTATAATTGTCATTCATATTTACCTCCTGTATTCCATATTGAAACATGTCTGTTAATAAATATATAAGTGCACAGTGACTTTCCGAACACCCTGTATAATTTAGCAGTGTAAGACTAGAGGGAAAGCAACTAGTCATCACCCCTCACCGCCAACTCTTGGGCTACTCTTTTACCAACGAATAGTGGGATTGAGCGTAACATTCTAACGCGGCCACGGCTGAAAGAGCGAGCATGTTTGATGTGACGGGGATTCGAACCCGCAACCTTCAGATTGCGTGTCGAACGAGTTAACCCACCTGGCCATGCTGGGTCTGTATTAACTTCAAATTGACATTTTAGCACTCGAAATGTGTTAACTTCAAATTGACATTGTAATACTCGGAATGTGTTAGTTCCAAATTTCCACTGTAACACACCAAATATGTAATTTCAAATTGCCATTGAAGTGCTAATTTGAAGTTGTGTTAAAGGTAGATATTTTAAAAACTTTTACGAAACTGTATAAATTGAACATGAGTAATCGTTCGATAGGTGACAGTACACCAACGAATAGTGCGATTGGCCATAACTTATAACGCTCCCATGGCTGAAAGGGCAAGCATGTTAGACGTGGCGGGGATTCGAACCTGCGACCCTCCGATTACGAGTCGAATGCCTTAACCACCTTGCGCCATGCTGGGCCCGGTAAAGGAGTAACCCAAGACTTGGCAGTAGGTGGTGATGACTAGCTGCTTTCCCTCTAATCTTAGACTGCGAAATTAGGGACGGCTAGTGAAATAGTCCTCGAGTAGCTTTGATCTAAATTCAAAACAAACTCAGTTATGTTCAAAATTTATGCAAACCACTTTTTAAGTTGAAAAATAACGAATTAGAATTAAAAACTGTAACCGTAGCTTATTAAGTATCTAATGTTTTATGATATTAGTTCTTTTTAAAAATGTTCTGAAATAGATCATAACGACCTCTGTAATAAAAAACGTACATTTTTAGAAAATAATTTCCTCGACATATTGTTGGTGCTGCTATCTAGTGGTGACTTTCAAAACTATTTATTAACTGGAGTTCCAAAAATTTTAAATATATTACCTGAAGCTTCTTCCATTTGTAAGAAATAATAATCGAATAGCATTTTTAAAGCATGATATATGAAAAATTCTATATTTATTTACGGAAAAACTTTATTTTTCTTAAAACATATTTTCAAGTAGCACTCGTAATTGTTCATTACGAGTCATAAAAAAGAAAACGTTTTTTATATTAACGAAGAATCTAGATACTATTATAGGACTACTAAATTTCTGCCAAAGAATTTCGCAACTAAAAGTCATAAACACGAAATTAGAAATATTAGTAGTTCTTAAAGCTGTCACCAGGTGGTGAAAGAGTCGAAAACTGCTTAAGTGTAGGTGTGTCTTTTTGTTTTGTTATAGCAAAGTCATATCGAGCTGTCTGCTATGTCCACCGAAGATAATCGATTCCTTCATTTTAGCCTTGTAAATCTGAAGATTTGCTGTTGTCCCACTAGGAGACGCTTGGTTAATAAAAAATAACGTTTGAAATATTTGAAAAGAGTTCGCCATAAGTAACTGAATATTTATTTGCCCAAAATTGTTACCCATCATTAAGGCCATTGATACTAAATAATATTAGGGTGAGACTCTTTGCTCTAGCAATGGTCTAATAAATTTCATAAGTCTTTAGTACGTTCTATATTAATTACTTCGCGTTGTATGCTTGTTTGTCCCGCGAACTTCTCAGGGTTACTTGTGGGGAGGGGGCTTATATATACTGTGTAGCCCATCTACGGGAAGATGAAACGCGCCCAGAATGTCACTCAGAGAAGATGAGAGACTAGGTGTAAGTTTTAGGACGTCTTATTCGTTTCTTTTTCTTTACGAAGTGTTTAAGGCGCCACTTTTGAAACTGTTAGTTAGAATAGTGATAAAGAGTGTTAATCACTAGTCCTGTTTTCAACCTTATCAAAAACCGAACCAAGAAACAGTGATGACTACACTGTAAACACTGATGCATTGCATACAAGGAAGGCCCTAACAAGTGGTTAATGGCTGTACTCGTCAGCGGAGTGCAAGACATGATCCCCATCTAGAAGTAACAAGAGAATGTAGTCGTAACACAGTATCAACACATCAAAAGTGAACCAGACGTAAAGGAAGGAGAGACAGAGAATGAATGTACAAGGGCTGTTCAAAAATACGCGGATTGACGTCATAAAACAAAATGTACTTTATTTAGAAGTTACAGGTCTGGGACCCCTTCAAAGTACTCTCCTCCCCAACGCACACACTTATCCCAACGGTGTTTCCACTTGTTGAAACAGTCCTGGTACGCTTCTTTTGTAATGTCCTCCAGCTCCTTCGTCGCATTTGCCTTAATCTCGGGAATCGTCTCAAATCTTCTTCCTTTCAAGGGTCTTTTGAGTTTGGGGAACAAGAAAAAATCGTATAGAGCAAGGTCAGATGAGTAGGGGGGGGTTGGGAAGAACAGTGATCGAGTGTTTGGCCAACAACTCACGAGTTCTGAGGGCTGAATTTCGCAGCAACGCGGTGCATCTTCAATTTTCGGTCAAAATCTCGTAACAAGATCCAACTGATATCCCACACTCTTCAGCAAGCTCCCTGACAGTCAGACGTCGATTTGCCCGCACCAGGGTGTTGATTTTGTCGACGTGTGGGTCGTCAGTTGACGTGGAAGGACATCCAGGACGCTCATCATTTTCAATGGACTGTCGACTATCCTTAAAACGTTCATGTTACTTGAAACATGCCGTACGCTTCACAGCAACATCACCGTAAGTCGTGTTAAGCATAGCAAAAGTTTTAGTCGCAGATTTTCCAAGTTTAACACAAAATTGCACAGCAAGTCGTTGCTCCTACAGGTCATTCATTCTGAAATCCGCCAAACGAAAAAATCGCACTTCACTTAAAACCGCGTAGCTAATACACAACTGAAGATATCTGCAATCAGAAAATGGCGTCGTAATCAGCTGATCTGTGCAAACCTAGCGACACCAAGCGTATTCCCCTGGAACCAACTGGAGCCGCGCAATTCAAACAGTCCGCGTATTTTTTGAACAGCCCTCGTATCTGTTTTTTCCGGTTCAGAGAATGGTTAATTTGATTTTGAATTCAGCGATAAACGACACGAGGGCTATCTGCGCTAGCCGTCTCTAATATAGCAGTAAAAAACTATAGGAAATGCCGCTAGTACCACCACCCACCGCCAACTTTTGGGCTACTCTTTAAACAACAAATAATGGAATTGATCGTCGCATTATAACGCCCCTGGCTGAAAGGACGAGCAAGTTTGGTGTGACGGGGATTCCAACCTGCGACCTTCAGATTATGAGTCAAGCACCCTAACCATGACCATGCTAAGCCTAGAATTTAGTAGTTGCATTAGATCAGACTTAGCATACTTGGTCAGATAGCACGGGTACATCGAATTACCGACTTATTTATTTGTTTTATTTATACAACAGTTTCTGCGAAAAGGACTGTCTCTCGATCAGTCCTTCGACATTTCTATTGGAATTCCTAAAGGATCAGTTCTACCACCTCTGTATATATTTCATGTTATTAATATACTGGTTTAACTAAATTATATCAATATTCCAAAGATATTACTCTTGTGGCTACATGCAAGGTTATAATAAAGTTCATCTCGGTGTCATAACGTTTTTTGTTTTTTTCAGAAGTAACTATAAAGAGTAGCTTGGTCAGTAAACAGGAACCCCTGTGAACCATGAAGGGGGTTAACTCCGCAATAGCACGTGGGTAAATTATTCTACAAAAAAGAAATACACTTATAAAGGCAAAACATATATATTTCCAACAGTTTAACGTTACATCTGTAGGCTTAGTAGGCTAAAAATTGGATTTCGATAACCGTAAGGGACATGGTAGAAAGAAAACCATATTATGTTAAAATTGATAATTCGGATATTTTATTTCTTCATAACCAAACAAGACAAGCATTTCGTTGTTTAGCACAAAACCCGTTAAAACTGCTTATAAGCACCTAGAATTCAGGTATACAAGCACATATATTTCTTAAATTTCATTTTATATTATATCTATTGGTATAGATGTATATAGACTCAATTTAAGAATACTTCAAAGTTTTATGTTTCACTAAAGATGATATACATCATTAGGCGATGTCACTAGAGGGCGAGCAGAAAATTTACAGATTTAAATCTGGGTGTTATTTCTTGTAAAGAACAGAACATAGATAGTGCCTTGTCTAACTTTGCTCTAAACAGACATTCACTGTCTAAACTCCAACATCAATGTAAAGACAGCGAAACAAATAATTTTATTTTGTAGATACTATATCTTTTCCCAAATATTTGTTGAAATTGTTTGTTTACCGTAGAATACAAGGCCGAAGATTTCAGTTTTAAAACTAAAGCACTATCATGATATCTTAATATTGTCCTTCAAAACTCGAATTAGAAAAAAAAACAACAACGTTTTCTTCGCCTATTCATTGCTACCACCAGTAACCTCAACCTAAGAATTCATTTCTCTAAGTTTTTAAAATTTATTTCGGACATAAAATAAGCTGAAACTTCACAGAGATGATAGAAGATAAGGCAGTTTTGTTAGATGCATGAAGAGAAACTTTTATGTGACGTATATTACAATTTTATTCTTTCATTATAAAAATTATCTAAGACTACGAAAGAAAATAAGAAATACCGCCTGGAGATTGAAGAGTCCGGCTATATTTGATTTTCAATATTCGGATGGATGTTTTTGACAGATTTAAGTTACTTTCAAAACGTTTGTTATCCACCAGAGTTGGATAAGAATGAACCGAATTTCTCTTTTTCTGAAACCAGAGGATTACGATTAGTGATTTTAAACCTTTACAAATAAAGTATACAGAAAGCCTTATAAAAATATTTCGATTATCTTTATTTCATAATAAATTATATTGATAGTGTGTTTTTTTTTTAATTTCGCGCAAAGCTACTTGAGGGCTATCTGTGCTAGCCGTCCCTAATTTAGCAGTGTAAGACTAGAGGGAAGGCAGCTAGTCATCACCACCCACCGCCAACTCTTGGACCACTCTTTTACCAACGAATAGTGGGATTGGTCGTCACATTATAACGCCCCCACGGCTGAAATGGCGAACCCGAGACCCTCAGTCGCATGCCTTAACCTACCTGGCCATGCCAGACCTATTGATAGTGAAGCGAGATATAAGTGTTTATAAGGTTAACATTTAAATATACATAATTTCTTTTCCAGATGCAGATTTTAAAAAATACAAAAGTGGGATAAAGTTCCACAGAAAAGATAAAGATAAAAACGACAATTCGATTCATGCATCTATCTGTACGACAAACATTTACATGTGGTGCGATAGGCCTAAAAAATGGTATAAAACAAGTTAACAGTAGATTTTTGTTGTTAACAAACTGCTCTTAATTCGCCCGACTTAGTTAACACGATAGTTGTAAAATTTCAGGATCTCCAGTTGGTCCAGATGGGATTACATGCTGGTGTTTGAAGGAATCAGTTTCTTTATTTTTTCCTTCGTTTTGGATCTCATCTTAATTCCTGGAAAATGTCTCTTCTTTTACTTTTCCTAAAACCTAATAAACCTTCAAACAATGTTCATTTATATTGTTCATTAAGCCTTGCCGATGATCTCAGTAAAACTTTCAAAATTAATTTAGTTTCATTACTACCAAAGATTTATTGTTGGTCGCCAACTTTTGCCACCAAGGTTTTATCCGCAGCTATCAAGACCAAAAGAAAGACTGACTCTGTTAACTATCATAGCATCATTTTTGATCTTGGAAAAGCAAGACTAACATTGTTAACCATCACAGTGTCATCTATAATCTTAGAAAAGAAAGATTAACATTGTTAACCATTTTAGTGCCATCTATAATCTTAGAAAAGAAAGATTAACATTGTTAACCATTTTAGTGCCATCTTTGATCTTGGAAAAGCAAGACGAACATTGTTAACTATCTTAATGTCATCTTTGATCTTGAAAGAGCAAGTCTGACTCTGTTAACCATCATAGTGTCATCTCTGATCCTGGAATGGCCAGTTAACTGTCTTTAATCACAAACAAACTTAAGGTCTCAATTTCTTGTATTGCTTAATAGGAATCCCCTGGGGCTTAAATCATTTTTGTCTTATATACACGTATAAGTATTTTGTCTGAATATGTATTACATATGGTTATATTTCCTGGATCTCTGCCTATTCTATCTTATATACCTGTCCCCTAGGTTTAGAAGGAAATGTTCTATTGCCAGCTTTCAACACCAAACCTTTTGGTCCTAAAAAAGCAGCTTTATGGTCGAATCACCTTTTATTCAATACGTTTTATATCTGTCTGGTATGAGGGCACTTGACTCGTAATTTAAAGGTTAGGGGTTCGAATCCCCGTCACACCAAACATGTTCGCCATTTCAGCCGTGTGGGCATTATAATGTGACAATTAATCCCATTGTTCGTTGGTAAAAGAGTAGACTAAGAGTTGATGTTGAATGTTGGTGACAAGCTGCCTTCCCTCCAGTTTTACACTGGTGAATTAGGGATGTCTAGCGGAGATAGCTCTCGTGTAGCTTTGCGCGAAATTTAAAACCTAACAAACTTTTACATCCATGCAAACTTTGCATCAAATGTATTCATAAGTGTTTTCACTAGCAAAATGTCCTATCTTCTGATATCCTCAGTCGAAATGTTCATCCTCCAATACCAAATTTATCCAGTTAGTTTAATTATTATTTTCCTTCAAACTTTCTCCACTTGTTCTGTCTATATCACATAAACAAACTTCATATCTAGATCGTAACATCATCCACACCCCAGTCATCGTGTATTGATCGTCTCTCTTACAAGTCCATTATCCACAATCACTCGTCAGTCTCATAAGAGTTCCAGACCGAGAGAGGGCGCAACCTTCTAATAGCCCTTCATCCCCTAAGCTAGTGAGTGTGTGTGTGTTTTCTTATAGCAAAGCCACATCGGGCTATCTGCTGAGTCCCCCCTGATTTTAGCGTTGTACCAGCGGGAGGCTCCATAAGCTGGAGTGAAAAGAAAGAAAAATGAGATGATTTCTGGTATTGATGAGATATGACTGACAGTTCTAATGCATGAGTTACTAGCTACATACCGATATTCTCAGTCAGATTCTAGTTGTATTGTAGTTACTAGCTACATACAGATATCCTTAGTCAGATTCTAGTTGTATTGTAGTTATTAGCTACATACCGATATCCTTAGTCAGATTCTAGTTGTATTGTAGTTAGTAGCTACATACCGATATCTTTAGTCAGATTCTAGTTGTATTGTAGTTACTAGCTACATACCGATATCCTTAGTCAGATTCTAGTTGTATTGTAGTTACTAGCTACATACCGATATCCTCAGTCAGATTCTAGTTGTATTGTAGTTACTAGCTACATACCGATATCCTCAGTCAGATTCTAGTTGTATTGTAGTTACTAGCTACATACGGATATCCTCAGTCAGATTCTAGTTGTATTGCAGTTACTAGCTACATACCGATATTCTCAGTCAGATTCTAGTTGTATTGTAGTTAGTAGCTACATACCGATATCTTTAGTCAGATTCTAGTTGTATTGTAGTTACTAGCTACATACCGATATCCTTAGTCAGATTCTAGTTGTATTGTAGTTACTAGCTACATACCGATATCCTCAGTCAGATTCTAGTTGTATTGTAGTTACTAGCTACATACCGATATCCTCAGTCAGATTCTAGTTGTATTGTAGTTACTAGCTACATACCGATATCCTCAGTCAGATTCTAGTTGTATTGTAGTTACTAGCTACATACCGATATCCTCAGTCAGATTCTAGTTGTATTGTAGTTACTAGCTACATACCGATATCCTTAGTCAGATTCTAGTTGTATTGTAGTTACTAGCTACATACCGATATCTTTAGTCAGATTCTAGTTGTATTGTAGTTACTAGCTACATACCGATATCCTTAGTCAGATTCTAGTTGTATTGTAGTTACTAGCTACATACCGATATCCTCAGTCAGATTCTAGTTGTATTGTAGTTACTAGCTACATACCGATATCCTCAGTCAGATTCTAGTTGTATTGTAGTTACTAGCTACATACGGATATCCTCAGTCAGATTCTAGTTGTATTGTAGTTACTAGCTACATACCGATATCCTCAGTCAGATTCTAGTTGTATTGTAGTTACTAGCTACATACCGATATCCTTAGTCAGATTCTAGTTGTATTGTAGTTACTAGCTACATACCGATATCCTTAGTCAGATTCTAGTTGTATTGTAGTTACTAGCTACATACCGATATCCTTAGTCAGATTCTAGTTGTATTGTAGTTACTAGCCACATACCGATATCCTTAGTCAGATTCTAGTTGTATTGTAGTTACTAGCCACATACCGATATCCTTAGTCAGATTCTAGTTGTATTGTAGTTACTAGTTACATACCGATATCCTTAGTCAGATTCTAGTTGTATTGTAGTTACTAGCTACATACCGATATCCTTAGTCAGATTCTAGTTGTATTGTAGTTACTAGCTACATACCGATATCCTTAGTCAGATTCTAGTTGTATTGTAGTTACTAGCTACATACCGATATCCTTAGTCAGATTCTAGTTGTATTGTAGTTACTAGCTACATACCGATATCCTTAGTCAGATTCTAGTTGTATTGTAGTTACTAGCTACATACCGATATCCTTAGTCAGATTCTAGTTGTATTGTAGTTACTAGCTACATACCGATATCCTTAGTCAGATTCTAGTTGTATTGTAGTTACTAGCTACATACCGATATCCTTAGTCAGATTCTAGTTGTATTGTAGTTACTAGCTACATACCGATATCCTTAGTCAGATTCTAGTTGTATTGTAGTTACTAGTTACATACCGATATCATTAGTCAGATTCTAGTTGTATTGTAGTTACTAGCTACATACCGATATCCTTAGTCAGATTCTAGTTGTATTGTAGTTACTAGCTACATACCGATATCCTCAGTCAGATTCTAGTTGTATTGTAGTTACTAGCTACATACCGATATCCTTAGTCAGATTCTAGTTGTATTGTAGTTACTAGCTACATACCGATATCCTTAGTCAGATTCTAGTTGTATTGTAGTTACTAGCCACATACCGATATCCTTAGTCAGATTCTAGTTGTATTGTAGTTATTAGTTACATACCGATATCCTTAGTCAGATTCTAGTTGTATTGTAGTTACTAGCTACATACCGATATCCTTAGTCAGATTCTAGTTGTATTGTAGTTACTAGCTACATACCGATATCCTCAGTCAGATTCTAGTTGTATTGTAGTTACTAGCTACATACCGATATCCTCAGTCAGATTCTAGTTGTATTGTAGTTACTAGCTACATACCGATATCCTTAGTCAGATTCTAGTTGTATTGTAGTTATTAGTTACATACCGATATCCTCAGTCAGATTCTAGTTATGTTGTAGTTACTAGTTACATACCGATATCCTCAGTCAGATTCTAGTTGTATTGTAGTTACTAGTTACATACCGATATCCTCAGTCAGATTCTAGTTGTATTGTAGTTACTAGTTACATACCGATATCCTCAGTCAGATTCTAGTTGTATTGTAGTTACTAGTACATACCGATTCCTCAGTCAGATTCCAGTTGTATTGTTATTAGTTACATACCGATATCCTTAGTCAGATTCTAGTTGTATTGTAGTTACTAGCTACATACCGATATCCTTAGTCAGATTCTAGTTGTATTGTAGTTACTAGCTACATACCGATATCCTTAGTCAGATTCTAGTTGTATTGTAGTTATTAGTTACATACCGATATCCTTAGTCAGATTCTAGTTGTATTGTAGTTACTAGCTACATACCGATATCCTTAGTCAGATTCTAGTTGTATTGTAGTTACTAGCTACATACCGATATCCTCAGTCAGATTCTAGTTGTATTGTAGTTACTAGCTACATACCGATATCCTTAGTCAGATTCTAGTTGTATTGTAGTTACTAGCTACATACCGATATCCTTAGTCAGATTCTAGTTGTATTGTAGTTACTAGCTACATACCGATATCCTTAGTCAGATTCTAGTTGTATTGTAGTTACTAGCTACATACCGATATCCTTAGTCAGATTCTAGTTGTATTGTAGTTACTAGCCACATACCGATATCCTTAGTCAGATTCTAGTTGTATTGTAGTTATTAGTTACATACCGATATCCTCAGTCAGATTCTAGTTGTATTGTAGTTACTAGCTACATACCGATATCCTTAGTCAGATTCTAGTTGTATTGTAGTTACTAGCTACATACCGATATCCTCAGTCAGATTCTAGTTGTATTGTAGTTACTAGCTACATACCGATATCCTTAGTCAGATTCTAGTTGTATTGTAGTTACTAGCTACATACCGATATCCTTAGTCAGATTCTAGTTGTATTGTAGTTATTAGTTACATACCGATATCCTCAGTCAGATTCTAATTATGTTGTAGTTATTAGTTACATACCGATATCCTCAGTCAGATTTGGTTATATTGTAGTTACTAGTTACATACCGATATCCTCAGTCAGATTTAGTTATATTGTAGTTACTAGTTACGTACCGATATCCTCAGTCAGATTCCAGTTATATTGTAGTTATTAGTTACATACCGATATCCTCAGTCAGATTTAGTTATATTGTAGTTATTAGTTACATACCGATACCCTCAGTCAGATTTAGTTATATTGTAGTTATTAGTTACATACCGATATCCTCAGTCAGATTTAGGTTATATTGTAGTTACTAGCTACATACCGATATCCTCAGTCAGATTTAGTTATATTGTAGTTATTAGTTACATACCGATATCCTCAGTCAGATTCTAGTTGTATTGTAGTTACTAGCTACATACCGATATCCTTAGTCAGATTCTAGTTGTATTGTAGTTACTAGCTACATACCGATATCCTTAGTCAGATTCTAGTTGTATTGTAGTTACTAGCTACATACCGATATCCTTAGTCAGATTCTAGTTGTATTGTAGTTACTAGCTACATACCGATATCCTTAGTCAGATTCTAGTTGTATTGTAGTTACTAGCCACATACCGATATCCTTAGTCAGATTCTAGTTGTATTGTAGTTATTAGTTACATACCGATATCCTTAGTCAGATTCTAGTTGTATTGTAGTTACTAGCTACATACCGATATCCTTAGTCAGATTCTAGTTGTATTGTAGTTACTAGCTACATACCGATATCCTTAGTCAGATTCTAGTTGTATTGTAGTTACTAGCTACATACCGATATCCTTAGTCAGATTCTAGTTGTATTGTAGTTACTAGCTACATACCGATATCTTTAGTCAGATTCTAGTTGTATTGTAGTTACTAGCTACATACCGATATCCTTAGTCAGATTCTAGTTGTATTGTAGTTACTAGCTACATACCGATATCCTCAGTCAGATTCTAGTTGTATTGTAGTTACTAGCTACATACCGATATCCTCAGTCAGATTCTAGTTGTATTATAGTTACTAGCTACATACCGATATCCTTAGTCAGATTCTAGTTGTATTGTAGTTACTAGCTACATACCGATATCCTTAGTCAGATTCTAGTTGTATTGTAGTTACTAGCTACATACCGATATCCTTAGTCAGATTCTAGTTGTATTGTAGTTACTAGCTACATACCGATATCCTTAGTCAGATTCTAGTTGTATTGTAGTTACTAGCCACATACCGATATCCTTAGTCAGATTCTAGTTGTATTGTAGTTATTAGTTACATACCGATATCCTCAGTCAGATTCTAGTTGTATTGTAGTTACTAGCTACATACCGATATCCTTAGTCAGATTCTAGTTGTATTGTAGTTACTAGCTACATACCGATATCCTCAGTCAGATTCTAGTTGTATTGTAGTTACTAGCTACATACCGATATCCTTAGTCAGATTCTAGTTGTATTGTAGTTACTAGCTACATACCGATATCCTTAGTCAGATTCTAGTTGTATTGTAGTTATTAGTTACATACCGATATCCTCAGTCAGATTCTAATTATGTTGTAGTTATTAGTTACATACCGATATCCTCAGTCAGATTTAGTTATATTGTAGTTACTAGTTACATACCGATATCCTCAGTCAGATTTAGTTATATTGTAGTTACTAGTTACGTACCGATATCCTCAGTCAGATTCCAGTTATATTGTAGTTATTAGTTACATACCGATATCCTCAGTCAGATTTAGTTATATTGTAGTTATTAGTTACATACCGATACCCTCAGTCAGATTTAGTTATATTGTAGTTATTAGTTACATACCGATATCCTCAGTCAGATTTAGTTATATTGTAGTTACTAGCTACATACCGATATCCTCAGTCAGATTCTAGTTGTATTGTAGTTACTAGCTACATACCGATATCCTTAGTCAGATTCTAGTTGTATTGTAGTTACTAGCTACATACCGATATCCTCAGTCAGATTCTAGTTGTATTGTAGTTACTAGCTACATACCGATATCCTTAGTCAGATTCTAGTTGTATTGTAGTTATTAGTTACATACCGATATCCTCAGTCAGATTCTAATTATGTTGTAGTTATTAGTTACATACCGATATCCTCAGTCAGATTTAGTTATATTGTAGTTATTAGTTACATACCGATATCCTCAGTCAGATTTAGTTATATTGTAGTTATTAGTTACATACCGAAATCCTCAGTCAGATTTAGTTATATTGTAGTTATTAGTTACATACCGATATCCTCAGTCAGATTTAGTTATATTGTACTGTTATTTCTATTCCGCGTGTTGAATATCGCGGAATGCTAGTTAGGAGTTTTCTGTGCTATATATCGCTAATTTAAAAGTGGTTTTGAATTTTGCGCAAAACAACATGAGGTTTATATGCGTTCGTCGTTCCTATATTTAGCAGTTAAAGATGTAGCTAATCATCGTCACTCACCGCCAACTCTTGGGCTACTCTTTTACCAACTCTTGTACCAACTATAGAATGTGTCAAGCGGCATTTATGATTTAGTCCACTGGTCAGCGCATGATCACCACGTAAATAAATAATTTGTCTAGTGCATGCTGTGAATGTCTAAGAAAATTTCGTGACCGTCACATTATATCGTCCACACGGCTGAAATGCTGAGCATGTTTCATGGAACGAGAAATCGAACTCGAGACTTTCATATTGCGAATGAAGCGCTCTAACCACTTTATCATGCCGGGCCAAGTTAGAAGTCATAGACCATAGGGCAGGCAATTCTTTGGCTATTATTTTACCATCAAAAACATAGGTTGATATTCACACTATAGTGACTTAATGGTTGAAAGGATAAAGATATTCAGTGACAGGATTCGAACCTGGGACTCGTAAATCGTGTGTCAAACGTTGTAACTAACAGCCTTATTAACCTTTATTTCGTAACTCAAAGCAATCTCAAATAGTACAAAATCTGTAGTACCTATTTGCAATGTAAGAAAAAGTTCCAGCTAGGACTTTGTTTTATAGAAACAACAATTACTTTTTAAATAATTTATTTAATCAGAGATTTAAAGTCTGATATAAGCAGATAAAAAAATAATTTGTAGGAGATTTGATTGAATGAAATAAAATAAAAAGTCCCTTTTATCAGTAATATTAAATGTCAGACACTGACGTGTCCAATGAATAAGACATAAAACTGACATAGTTTTAGCTTATTTGTTTATTATTAAACACAAAGCTACATAATGGGATATCTATGGTCGGCCAAGCGAGGGTGTTGATAAGTACTCAGGTTACCGCTGAGTCTCAGGCAGACCATTGAGTAATTGGAATATGGTGGGCCTAGTTTAGTTAGATATTGGAATATGGTGGGCCTAGTTTGGTTAGATATTGGAATATGGTGGGCCTAGTTTGGTTAGATATTGGAATATGGTGGGCCTAGTTTAGTTAGATATTGGAATATGGTAGGCTTAGTTTAGTTAGATATTGGAATATGGTGGGCCTAGTTTAGTTAGATATTGGAATATGGTGGGCCTAGTTTAGTTAGATATTGGAATATGGTAGGCTTAGTTTAGTTAGATATTGGAATATGGTGGGCTTAGTTTAGTTAGATATTGGAATATGGTGGGCTTAGTTTAGTTAGATATTGGAATATGGTGGGCTTAGTTTAGTTAGATATTGGAAAATGGTGGGCGTAGTTTAGTTAGATATTGGAATATGGTGGGCCTAGTTTAGTTAGATATTGGAAAATGGTGGGCGTAGTTTAGTTAGATATTGGAAAATGGTGGGCGTAGTTTAGTTAGATATTGGAATATGGTGGGCCTAGTTTAGTTAGATATTGGAATATGGTGGGCCTAGTTTAGTTAGATATTGGAATATGGTGGGCTTAGTTTAGTTAGATATTGGAATATGGTGGGCTAGTTTGGTTAGATATTGGAATATGGTGGAGCCTAGTTTAGTTAGATATTGGAATATGGTGGAGCTTAGTTTAGTTAGATATTGGAATATGATAGAGCTTAGTTTAGTTAGATATTGGAATATGGTGGGCTTAGTTTAGTTAGATATTGGAATATGGTGGGCTTAGTTTAGTTAGATATTGGAATATGGTGGGCTTAGTTTAGTTAGATATTGGAATATGGTGGGCTTAGTTTAGTTAGATATTGGAAAATGGTGGGCGTAGTTTAGTTAGATATTGGAATATGGTGGGCCTAGTTTAGTTAGATATTGGAATATGGTGGGCCTAGTTTAGTTAGATATTGGAATATGGTGGGCGTAGTTTAGTTAGATATTGGAATATGGTGGGCTTAGTTTAGTTAGATATTGGAATATGGTGGGCTTAATTTAGTTAGATATTGGAATATGGTGGGCTTAGTTTAGTTAGATATTGGAATATGGTGGGCTTAGTTTAGTTAGATATTGAAAAATGGTGGGCGTAGTTTAGTTAGATATTGGAATATGGTGGAGCCTAGTTTAGTTAGATATTGGAATATGGTGGGCCTAGTTTAGTTAGATATTGGAAAATGGTGGGCGTAGTTTAGTTAGATATTGGAATATGGTGGGCCTAGTTTAGTTAGATATTGGAATATGGTGGGCCTAGTTTAGTTAGATATTGGAATATGGTGAGCTTAGTTTTAGTTATATATTGGAATATGGTAGGCTTAGTTTAGTTAGATATTGGAATATGGTGGGCTTAGTTTAGTTAGATATTGGAATATGGTGGGCTTAGTTTAGTTAGATATTGGAAAATGGTGGGCGTAGTTTAGTTAGATATTGGAATATGGTGGGCCTAGTTTAGTTAGATATTGGAATATGGTGGGCGTAGTTTAGTTAGATATTGGAAAATGGTGGGCGTAGTTTAGTTAGATATTGGAATATGGTGGGCCTAGTTTAGTTAGATATTGGAATATGGTGGGCCTAGTTTAGTTAGATATTGGAATATGGTGGGCTTAGTTTAGTTAGATATTGGAATATGATAGGCTTAGTTTAGTTAGATATTGGAATATGGTGGGCTTAGTTTAGTTAGATATTGGAATATGGTGGGCCTAGTTTAGTTAGATATTGGAATATGGTGGGCTTAGTTTAGTTAGATATTGGAATATGGTGGGCTTAGTTTAGTTAGATATTGGAATATGGTGGGCTTAGTTTAGTTAGATATTGGAATATGGTGGGCCTAGTTTAGTTAGATATTGGAATATGGTAAGCTTAGTTTAGTTAGATATTGGAATATGGTGGGCTTAGTTTAGTTAGATATTGGAAAATGGTGGACGTAGTTTAGTTAGATATTGGAATATGGTGGGCCTAGTTTAGTTAGATATTGGAATATGGTGGGCTTAGTTTAGTTAGATATTGGAAAATGGTGGACGTAGTTTAGTTAGATATTGGAATATGGTGGGCTTAGTTTAGTTAGATATTGGAATATGGTGGGCTTAGTTTAGTTAGATATTGGAATATCGTGGGCCTAGTTTAGTTAGATATTGGAATATGGTAGGCTTAGTTTAGTTAGATATTGGAATATGGTAGGCTTAGTTTAGTTAGATATTTGAATATGGTAGGCTTAGTTTAGTTAGATATTGGAATATCGTGGGCCTAGTTTAGTTACATATTGGAATATGGTGGGCTTAGTTTAGTTAGATATTTGATTTAACCACTATTTCCTACGAAACTCTAACACGTGTTCTCGATATTGTATTGTACATAAATCACTATCACAGTTTTCTAGTCTAATGCACATTAATAATAAAGCTTTGGTAACTAAGTTGGACACTATTTTATGATGCGCATGAATACAATTACGATCATTTTATTGAAGTGTTGCAAGTATGAATAGCTTTGGTTATTGTTAGATCATTCCAGTCAACATTATTTTTTAAAGCTCTATTTCTGTTGTTGATAAATCTTTAAATCCGAACCGTAGCTTCAGCCTTGTTATTGCGAGACTCTGTTAGGAAGGTAAAGAAAAGCAGAAAATCTTCTGGTTGGCCTGGAATATAATATTACCAACCAGATACAAGCCACGCTGGAATATGTCAAGCGACATTTATGATTTAGTCCACTCGTCTGCGCATGATCACCACGTAGATAAATCATTTCTCTAGTGCATGCTGTAAAGGTCTAAGACAATTTCGTATCAAATTTAAATATGCCTGCGCGTTCTTGTATATTTATTATTAATGGAGGACATTAAATCAAGATTTGGAAGTCAGGGTCTCTGTACATATGAATATTAATGAACGACAGGATATATCGTGCTCTATTTAACAAGGTTATTGCTCTCCTCATGGGAGCAGAAAATTACGTTATTATGATACTTGGAGAAGTTTATAGCTTGTTTGTAACAGCCGGCTGTGATTGGCTGCATTTCATTTCCTAGAGAGTCGCCAATGAATAAGACATTCACTTTTTTTTTTTTTTTAGGCCTAACTATAGTTTGTTTGTTTGTTTTTTGGAATTTCGCACAAAGCTACTCGAGGGCTATCTGTGCTAGCCGTCCCTAATTTAGCAGTGTAAGACTAGAGGGAAGGCAGCTAGTCATCACCACCCACCGCCAACTGTTGGGCTACTCTTTTACCAACGAATAGTGGGATTGACCGTCACTATATAACGCCCAACGGCTGAAAGGGCGAGCATGTTTGGTGCGACCGGGATTCGAACCCGCGACCCTCGGATTAGAACGCCTTAACGCGCTAGGCCATGCCAGGCCTACCTAACTATAGTTCATGGATCGTTTGGAATTCTTAAACTCCGTTAGTGACTATGAAATGACATTGTGTGAAACTACACATACACGCATATATGGATATATATATGAAACAATATAAAATATTTCTAAAGCTTTCTATTACTTTAGTTATTTGTTTTAAATCAGCAAACACACATCTTTTATCTTCAAGGATGCGGGTCAGTTTCTAAAATAACATACTCTCTGATAAGACTTACTTAATGATGGAAAAAGTCCCGCGTTTCTTTGCATTAAAGCTTTATGTGTGTTTTAAACGCACTTTATATACTATCTTAGTTAGCAAGTAAACAAAGAAAGCGAATGTCATGAAGATATTTTTTAAGTGTAATGAATCTAATTGTAGTATTAGTCGGAAGGTTATATAATTTTAAAAATATTACGTAGCCCTACTGGAGATAATGTTTTTTATAAGCTCTAGACTAAGTTCTAATTCATATAATGGTACTGATAATTTATCATGTATTTGTTGCAAGAAATTATGTCTTAACGAAACGGAAAACTTACGTTTAAGAATATTTTTTACATGAATTTCATGTAAAAAACGCAAATAATTGACAATTACCTGTCAATAAACACATCAGTAAGTGTTTCATGGAAGAATTATCATATTTTAAATGAATATTTTTTAAAAAAATTTCATGTTTAGTATTTTTGTAGAAAATAAGATTATTCTATGAAAATCGTTTTGTTAATTTTAAAACCACATTAAGTGTTACGTAGATTAACACGTAAACAAAGCGTTAAGGTTAGTGGCTCGGCATAGCCAGGTGGTTAAGGCGCTCGATTCGCAATCGCGGGTTCGAATCCCCGTCGCACAAAACATGCTGGCACTCCCAGGCGTAAGGACGTTATAATGTAAGACGGTTAGCGTAGGTAGTTGTCGTGTAGCTTTGCGCGAAATTCAAAAACAAAACAAACTTTAAGGTGAGAAGCGAGGCACACTTCTCCAGACTACCACATACGCAAGATTTATTGGATTAACTTACGACTCAAAAGTAACGTGGACAAACCATTTAAATAATATAAAACCTAAAGTCTGGCGAAGAACAAACTATGTTAGGAGTCTAACTGGCAAACACAGAGGAGCAACTTCTAACAATATCTTGAAAATATACAAAACATATATATAATACCTGTAATACACTTTACACTTCCAGCATGGATTAATGTAAGTAAAGAAGAATTTAAAAAAATACATACAATACAAGATACATCACTCTCAATGGTATATGATGGATACATTGGAGTTGGTACCATAAAATTATAGAAAGACTTAATCTGCGGATATAAAATAGGTCGTTACAGGACAGTGTAATTGACACCATGTGGATGACCTGGCATGTTCAAGCGTGTTAAGGCGTGCGACTCGTAATCTGAGGGTCGCGGGTTCGCATCCCCGTCGCGCCAAACATGCTCGCCCTTTCAGCCGTGGGGGCGTTATAATGTGACGGTCAATCCCACTATTCGTTGGTAAAAGAGTAGCCCAAGAGTTGGCGGTGGGTGGTGATGATTAGCTGTCTTCCCTCTAGTCTTACACTACTAAATTAGGGACGGCTAGCACAGATAGCCCTCGAGTAGCTTTGTGCGAAATTCAAAAACAGACACCATGTGGCATGTAACCATATAAACTGACTCGAGGTAAAGTTGAGAATTGTGGTTCATCTAAGTTGATGATGAAAATTGTCACAAATAAACTCATCAGTCCAACTCGGTTGATAATGGGGATTGTTACAAATGCACCCATACTAAGAGTGCAAAGAGCCATTCTGGAGAAACCTCTGTGCTGATGAAACTAATGTTCCTAATAAAAGTAAACATATTTAATTCACTTGCACTTTTGAGTTGATTACTAAGAAGTTAAGCTCGAATTTTAACTGTAGACTGTTTATTAATATTGACAACATGACTTTGTTAGCCATAGAACCTACTTTTGTTGACGATCCAGTAGAAGTCCTTCACGTATTAGACTGTTTGTAAGTGTAATTAGCGTAATGTTGCCATCAGACTGTTTTGAAGAATCATTAGCGTATTGTTGTCATCAGACAGTTTATAAGAATCATTAGCGTAATGTTGTCATCAGATGATTTTGAAGAATCATTAGCGTAATGTTGTCATCAGATGATTTTGAAGAATCATTAGCGTGATGTTGTCATCAGACTTTTTGCAAGATTCATTAGCGTAATATTGTCATCAGATTGTTTGGAAGAAGTATTAGCGTAATGTTTCACTAATGCAGTAAAACTATATAACTTGCAATTTTATTTTTAATAAAAATATCGAATTTTTTCGTACAAATATGATCATGTAATTTTTTTATTTGTTTGTTTATTTGAAGTTAAGTACAAAGCATCAAAAAGGGCTATGTGTGATCTGTCCACCACGGATATCGAAACCCGTATTCTAGCTTTATAAATCCGCAGACATATTGATGCCACTGAAGAGCCCACAGAAACTTTAAAATCCCTAAAGAAATAATTTCCAAAACAAAATACTGTTGGCTTCATACAGTGTGAAAAACAAAATAACCAGAATGTAGGATAGACCCAAAGAACTCTCAGAAGTCGTTGCAAACAACCATAAATTTTATGTTATCACTGAAAAAAGACTTCCATGTTGCAGAACACTTTAACCAAACCAGTCATTCTATTAACAATGCCAACCTTTATCGGCACTGAAACCGGTTTCAGAGTTAACGTATGTAGAGAGATAAGAAAAGCTTATTGGATTGCGACTTCAAATACTGTTCAACCAATGGGAATAAATCTAGAACTTGGAATCAGTAATTTCCTATCATTAGTTTGCTGTCTGTCAGAAGGAACAAATTCTTGTTTCGTTTGTGATTGTTTGTTTGTTTTTGAATTTCGCACAGAGCTATTCGAGGGCTATCTGTGCTAGCCGTCCCTAATTTAGCAGTGTAAGACAAGAGGGAAGGCAGCTAGTCATCACCACCCACCGCCGACTCTTGAGCTACTCTTTTACCAACGAATAGTGGGATTGACCGTAACTTTATAACGTCCCCACGGCTGAAAGGGCGAGCATGTTTAGCGCGACGGGGATGCGAACCCGCGACCCTCAGATTACGAGTCGCACGCCTTAACACGCTTTGCCATGCCGGGCCGTTTCGTTTGTGCATTATGAATTCTCAGTCTTTAACTCTAGTAATTATTAATTATTTGTGATATTTTGGGGACTATTTTTATATTATATCTGATTAATATCCATTTTTAAATCAGTATTCATGCCTCACTTTTGTTTTACTTTGTTAACATTTAGTGCAATTTTGATTCTCCATCTTTTCTCTTTTTTTAAAAAACAATACATTTCTAGCTCTTTTTATACCTAGCATTGTTGTTTCCAGAAGATCTACACCGGAAATGAGACACTTGTAACAATGAAATGAAAATATTTCTTCCAGATCTATATCTCACACTTTGTTATACACAATCACTTCTAGTTCGGCAATGAAGGCTCACCTTTCGAAAGTGTTCGGGTCACAGGTTATCCTATGCTTTTTAGTTAAAGCGATTTCTTGAATCTACGTGTTTTCCTGGCATTATGAATTAGCGCAGTTTTAATTGTCGTTAGTGTAAACTACAACTAGTTTGGGTAATACGACTAAATATTAATAAAAGTTTCGTTAAGCGAATTAACCACAAGTTTCGGTTTAAAAATTGGATTAAATATAACCACAGTAAGAGTTTTAGTTTTGATACATTTGTTAAAGAGTTTAATGTCATATTTCTGGTGGTTGTTTTTAAAATTTAAAATGGTATGATAATTGTCTAATTCGCTTTGTTCCTACATGTATATGAAGGTTACATTTTTCTAAACCTTTCGCGATAAGTCACAGGTCAAAGGTCATGTCATCATGCGTGTTGACTTCCATTCAAATTTTATTGAACGACTATTTTATATATTTATATCAATAAGTTTAGAATCAACTTGTATATTATAATTCATATTTTATATACGAGTTAGTTTCTTAATTTAAAAGTAGATATTAAGAGAACACATCTAAATATTTATTTTTAGTGAGTCACGTGATATGTTAAATACAGCACTGTTTAAAATTAGACGTTTGTGATGTCAAAATACTAAGTCTACAGTTTCATTTAAATTAGGAACTTAAATTACTTATATTAACAAGTGAGAATATAAAATAAGAACCTTGTATATTTTTATTTTGCTGATATATGGGTTATATATTGAATCAAACACAGTACCATATGTACTGTTATTACAATATGTACAGTTACGACAGAAAGTGTTCGTACCCCTGCGTCCCGAGTGGTATTTTGCTCACAACTTAAAAAGTATCACGATTAGGCTAATAGAAGTCTGAGATATTATAAGTATTACACTACACACATCTACATAAATGTTTATGTAAATAAAACGACAACTAAACTGTTTATAAACAAATAACCAAAAATTGGAGGAGCAGAAAGTGTTCGTACAGTTTAGAACGTGTGAAAAAAACTGATATTCCCGTAACAATTTTGTTTAGTTTGGCGAATAAACTACATTATACCATTCCAGAACTAGACACTGGGTTCATAATTATTGGGATTTAGCCAGCAGAAAATTGTACTTCCGGCAATTTAGCACCGTCTCCGTCATTATCTGCTTGGTCATCATGGCGAACATGAAACAACTGTCCAGTGATTTAAAAAACCGAATTATTGTAAAGTCTCGTGTGTCTCTTTCCGGTATTGCTACACAACTTAATGTGCCTAAATCTGCTGTTCAAATCATAATTGCCAAGTTAAGCTTACAGGATCAACTGCTAACCTCCCTCGTTCCGGACGCCCAACTTCCAGAGAGAACAAAGAGGAAGGTTCTCAGAGAAGTTAGTAGGAACCCTCGTTTAATACGTAATGACATACAGAAACTGGTAAGGGAAACTGGGGTTCAAGTAAGCACCTCTACAGTTACGAACATGTTACCTTCTTCTGGGTTCAAAGCATGCCGTCCTAGTAAACTTCATATTTAGAAGCAGGATTGAGGTATGCAAGAAAGCATGTGGATAAACTCTTTACCTATTGGAAGAGTATTCTTTGGTCAGACGAGACTAAAATCGAGATTTTCGGCCACAATGATGTTCGCAATATTTTCCGTAAGAAGGGGGAACGAAATCCTCCAGAGAACACCGTCCCTACAGTTAAACATGGAGGTGGCTCGATCATGCTATGGGGTTCCTTCAGCTCTTCTGGTGTATGCAGCCTTCACCACGTCAACGGAATCATGAAAAAAGAAGATTACGTTGATATATTAGGCACTTATATCAAGATGATGCTCGGAACTTGTGGCTTGGGCGTCGTTGGATCTTCCAGCACGACAATGACTCTAAGCACACATCAAAATATGTGCAATCCTGGTTGCAGAGGAACCATATAAGCGTTCTGGAGTGGCCATTGCAGTCTCAACCCAATTGAAAACGTTTGGCATGAGTTGAAGACCAGGGTTCATCAGCGTCATCCGAAAAATTTGTAAGAGTTGGAGGCCTTCTGTAAAGAAGAATGGAAGAAAATACCAGTTGAGTTCTGTAAAACGATCATGAAGGGCTATGAGTAGAGATTGTGCCAAGTAATTCACCTGAAAGGCTACAAACTGACCATTAAAGTAGACACACGAACACTTTCTGCCCCTCCTATGTTTGGTTATTTGTTATAAAGAGTTTATTTGTCGTTCAATTTACAAAAGAATTTATGTAGATGTGTATTATTATAATATTTACAATATACTATACTTTCATTACCCTAATCATTATACGTTTTAAGTTATGAGGAAAAACTACTCACGACGCAGGAGTACGAATACTTTCTGGCGTTACTGTAACATGCAAATAACCATTCGACAGCTCAGATTGTCCCCAGTGGTTTTCTCAGCCATTTTAATCTGTGAAAAGGCTACCACGTTTTTTCCATCCAAGATTTTAAGGAGGTAGGTTGTGTTTCTTTCTGCTTGAAGCGGGTTACGATACCAAGGTGAAGAGACGGAGTTATCGATAAAGACTTCCCAAAGTTTACCACTTAAAGTTTCAAATGAGCAATGAAATATTAATATGTATCTTTCTCTGTTGTTTTTAATGCGAATCTAAAAATAAGTCCAGCACGTGTAGATTTGTTTATTTAAAAGTATGGCTCTAAAACAGTTAAACTTATTTGTGTAACTTTACCTTCACTCTGTTTTTGTTATATTTAGTTTGTATATTATAATGAAGATGTATTTCTTTATATTTTTTGGAATAAATAACAGGCCCCGCATGGCCAGGTGGTTAAGACAATCGACTCGTAGTCTGAGGGTCGCGGGTTCGCATCCCCGTCGCGCCAAACATGCTCGCCCTCCCAGTCGTGGGGGCGTTATAATGTGACGGTCAATCTCATTATTCGTTGGTAAAAGAGTAGCTCAAGAGTTGGCGGTGGGTGGTGATGACTAGCTGCCTTCCCTCTAGACTTACACTGCTAAATTAGGGACGGCTAGCACAGATAGCCCTCGAGTAGCTTTGTGCGAAATTCCAAAAACAAACAAAATATGTATATAAACTTGTGTATATTAGATCCAGATAATATACTCGTGTATATTCGAATTCTTATATAACACTTTTAACTTTGATCAAATCTTATTAAAACATTACATTTTTTATTATATTTGTTGAAAGGAAGATATTAAATGATATAAATATATCTTAGTTCAAATGATATAAACATGTCCTAATTTAAATCAAACAGGACAAGTTTTTAAAATTCAGCACGAAGCCACACAATGGATTATCGGTGCTTTATCCACCAATAGTACAACAGCTCTGTTGTTAGCTTATAAGCCTCGGACTTATCGCTGAACCACTGGTGAGGGGTCATAGATTTTTAGAAGTTGATTTATTGGTAAACTTTCATATAAATGTCACAGATGATACAGTGTCTGGAAATAAAATATATATAACTTAGTAGTACATGATCTAATGTTGTTCTCCGTCATGATTCTAATTGAAATCTAAGGGTTACAGGTTGGAATCACCGTCCCACCAAAGATGTTCGTCCTGTTATCTGTAGAGGCGCTATATTATGTCTATCAATCCCACTATTCTTTGGTAAAAGAGCAGCCCAAGAGTTAGTGGTGCTCTTTCTTCTAGTATTTCACTGCTAAATTAGTGACATCTAATATTAGTAGCCCTCGTGCACTTTTGAGCAAAATTCAAACCAATTATTCTCCTGTTTTTCACATATAGACCAATAGATGTCGCCTCAATAAACATAATTATTTGTTTTTCTTTTTTAATTCTTCCGTTGTATCCAACTTTTCTTGCTTAACAGATACCATAATACTATAATTTATGATGACTAGCTGCCTTCCCTCTAGTCTTCACCGCCCACCGCCAACTCTTGGGCTACTCTTTTACCAACGAATAGTAGGATTGACTACACATTATAACGCCCCAACGGCTAAAAGGGCGAACATGTTTGTTGTGACATGGATTCGAGCCCGCAACCCTCAGATTACGAGTCGAACGCCTTAACCCACCTGGACATGCGGGGCCAATTATTACCGATGCAGAGTGTTACGTGATTACCACAAAAGGCAATTATCTATTAGTATTTGCCAGAAACTGACACTGAATATTAAACTTTTACCCGAGTTTTGATTTAGTTAAAATAACAAAGTCATCAGGGCAATATTCATGTTATTTAGATATTTTGTGTTCGAAATGAAACTCTTTAGAACCGCACACTAATTCTCCACTTTTCAGAATTCACCTCAAGTCTTACAGAACTGAAGTTTTATATTATTTGTTTGCGTATAAGTCTTCTTAAATGGGACGATATACATGTTAAAAGTTTGTTTAACAGATTTAATATATCACTTGCCACTAAATGTAGTCTCAATTATTAATTGTGTATTATATACAGAAACAACTGTCGTTTTAGCTGTTCCTTCATGTTGTACGTGACCTTGTTAATTGAACAACGTCTCAGAGTTTGTTTGTTTGATTTAAGAACATAGCTACACAATAGGGCTTCTTGTGCTCTGCCCACCATGGGCATCGAAACCCGTTGTCCAGCAGTGTGAGTCCGCAGACCTACCGGTGTGCCACTAAGGGATGATACAACAATTAAATGCTGGCGGAATGTATATAAATAAAATAAAATTAGTTTAGTATTTCTCACTTTGAACGTTAATAAAGCCGTTCAAAAATCAAACTACTCTTAGAAACGTACTTAAGTTGTGAACCAATCTTTTCCTGAACCGTGTTTTTTGTAACGAGCGAAAAGAATGGCGAACGATGAGATCACTGTGTCTATTAGAATATTTTTACTTCTTGACGAACGACGTAAGTTCTTTCTTGTGAACTACGTCATCAGTCATGGTGATGGTACGTTACACTTTGTATTTTGTATTCCTGAAAAACCTACCGAGTTTATCTACTGCCATTTCTAATATTGACCTACTGATCGGAGGGAAGGCAACTGGCCAGCAGCACCCTACAATCCACCGTCCACGCTAAGGGGCCTGCTGTAACTCTTATAACGCATCCAACCCCTGCCGATGGGTTTATAACGCTAAACATTGGGTTTCGATACCTTCTGCTGGCATCGCACAGATAGACCATCGTGTGTGTGTGTGTTCTTATGGCAAAGCCAGATTGGGTTATCTGCTGTGTCCACTGAGGGGAATTGAACCCCTGATTTTAGCGTTGTAAACCAGGAGAGCTACTGCTGTCTTAGCGGAGGACGGTCATCGTGTGTCTTTGTGCTTAAGAAGAAACTAATAAATTACAAATCTCTCACAGCCTAAAGTGCAAGGAATATTTTTGGTTATCGCATGGATTACAAGACGTTTCGTCAGATCCGAGTCGAGCCTTTGACATTTAAGAAGCTTACCTATGAATATTTTATAATTACTAGAAATAATTCGGGCAAAATAAGCATGTCACGTGTCTTGATTAATAATTTCTGAACGTAAATCTGATACAGAAGCAATTTTAAAATGCAAGGAGGATGTTAACAGTGACAATTTGATAACACTAATTAATTAGACGTATTAAAGCCAGTGTTAATTAATCAGTGCAGTATAGTGTGAGAGAAGTCATTAGAGTTTGAAATAAGAGGAATCGTTGTAAAGACATCACACACTATTAGAGAACTGGAAACTTATAATGAGGTAATATTTCATAAGGCACTGCTTACTTAATGGATCTGGGGTCGACCTAAAGCAGCGAATTCAAGCAACAAGGTGATTTAATTAGATAATTAGGCTGATACATGATAGGGTAAAAGAGTAATACAATCGTTTGTGAGGATAATTGTATATTAACCCTTTAGCGTTCCGTCATTTTGTAATATCAGGAAATAGGGAATATTGGAAAATCGACAAACTATCTAATATTTTATTATGTTGTTTATTATTAACGATTTTGTTTGTTTGTAATTAAGCACAAAGCAACACAATTAGCTATCTGTGCTCTGCCCACCACGTGTATCGAAACTCGAATTCTAGCGTTGTAAGTCCGCAGACATACCGCTATGCCACTAGGGGGGGGGCGTATTCTTAACGAAGAAGGGGCCCACAAACCACATATTATTCAGTTTGGTTTGATCACTGCATCAAAATATGCTCACATGGTTTTGTGGGAGTATGAACAGACTACGTGTGTGTTTTCTTATAGCGAAGCCACATCGGGCTACACTACTTGCTGAGTCCACTAAGGGTAATCGAACCCCCGATTTTAGCGTTGTAGCTCCGTATAGTTACTGCTGTACCAGCGGGGGAGATGAACAGAGAGCAGAGGTAAACAAAAATCTGTACTCTACTGGTATAGAAACCTGACTTTTTAGTTTATTAAGCCTACTGACTTAAGCATCGAGACACGAAATACTTGGCTTCAATAAGTTCATTTCTTTCAAATTGTTTTGTTTTTTAATACCACAAAATACTCACGCGGGGTGTTAATCCCTCCTACAAGTAAGCTTCTCTTTTATCGACGGTTACTTCAATAGCTAAAGCGTGAAAAAAAAAAAGTATCGAACTACATACGTCAGGTTTCGTCTAAACAGGACTTAAATATATCATTTGATACAGCAACAACTGTTATGATGTGTACTCCTATAATTACTGTTATTTTGTATGCCAGCTGGCCTGATGAGCTCTGGATTTAGGGAAACGCGTCGTCGGTAATAGATAGGACAAATAAAGTACGGTTTAAATACTATTATAATACACTTCTAATTATTGAAAATAACTAAATGGCTAGACTAAAAATGTAAAAGGTTTAATAATATTGTCTCATGATAAATACAATTATAAAACATACGTCTGCGGGCACCTTCTATCGTGTGCCCGAGCGGGACAACGTAATTTTCAAATTTATAACGATATAATCATGGGTTTGGTTATCCTCGGTGGACATAGGACGTTGCTTGAGGTGGCTTTTCTATAAGAAAACCATATGTTTTATTGTACATGGGTGGCCCGTAAGTCACTACCCATCCATATGTTGTGTCTAAACAACGTTATAATACTAATGATGAGTTGAAGGCAGCTGTTACCGCGGCATTTGGAACAATAACCCCTGCTATATTGAGGAAAATGTCTCACAGAACATGGCGTCGCATGATATTATGTAGCGAGAATGAGGGACAGCACACAGATACACTGGATACATAAGATATATGGATGGGTAAGGACTTACGGACCACCCTGTATATTCCGTTATATTGTTCCCATTTAAAGCTGTACTAGTTTGTTACAAAAACCAACGTTTCATAAGCGTGTTAACGCGTGCGACTCGTAATCTGAGGGTCGCGGGTTCGCATCCCCGTCGCGCCAAACATGCTCGCCATTTCAGCCGTGGGAGCGTTATAATGTAACGGTCAATCTCACTATTCGTTGGTAAAAGAGTAGCCCAAGAGTTGGCGGTGGGTGGTGATGACTAGCTGCCTTCCCTCTAGTCTTACACTGCTAAATTAGGGACGGCTAGCACAGATAGCCCTCGAGTAGCTTTGTGCGAAATTCAAAACAAGCAAACAAAACAAACAAGAAACGTCAAAATATATAATTCGTTATAATTATTTAAGTGTCCCATGATCACAAAATCTTGTAAGGGTAAAATGGAGTTCACTTAGAAAACTGATTAGCTTTTATTTTTACCACAAAATGTCACTCGTTGTTCTGAAGGAAGTAACGTTCACCAGGTTTCATTGTCTTTCAAAATGTCCTCCCTCTAGTGTCTCATAGTAAATCTGAAGCTTTATAACGCCTAAATACAGGTTTCAATACCTATGGTGGACACAGCAAGGATAGACAATTATGTAGCCTAGCGATTCACAGCAAACAAATTTTTCAATATACTTTAATTTACAAATTCGTGTATTTATAAATTAATCTAAACGTTATTATCTGTATGAAGATGAAAATTAATGATTGGTCATATTGTTATGCTATATAAAGGTCAAAATCTTTGATTTTTTTACCACAAGCAATTTTCAATTTGCCAAGCTCTTCGTTATACGGTTTTAAACTAACCACCTATTATCGAACAGACGACATTTAAACTTCCAATTTTAGGGCTGTAAGGCTGCTGAACTTTTTTAGGTAGCAATTATTTTTTAAGCCGAGCTCAAATATGCTAAAGGTCGTAAAAAAGTACAAATATTGATAATTTTTATTATAGAACTGTGAAAAAGTACAAAATGCCAGTGATAACGTTACAAGAAAAGTAAAACAACAAAAGAAATCGAGATACATATTTTTTGTCATAGTTAAATGGTATGGTATGTGGCCCCATCTATACGTTGTTACTAGAATTAATGTATATTTTGATCTCGAGTTTAAATTTTACAAAAACTCGCTCCGTAATTTGTAGTTGTGGGTACACTATACGAACGGCGGTCAGACAAAAATAGCCCTAAAACTGGCAACGGATGTTACTGATTAGATGTATGTATTCTGATCACTTCCAATAAGGGACGACTGTGTGGTACATTGAGCGAAAATTCTGGAGCGACCAAATTGTCTTTCTTTATATATGCATATATTCCATAATTAGTTAGTTTTGTTTTTTTTAAGGTAAATACAAAGTTACAAAATGGGATATCTGCGCATTGCAGCTTCTCGCGTTGTAAGCCCGCAAACATACCGCTGTGCCACTAGGGGGAGGGCTTTATAATTATTGCTATAAGTTTTGAAATTTATAATTCCAAAATGAAAGATTGTCAGTTTTGTTTTAGTTAAAATTATGAATGCGGTATGTCTCCGGATTTACAACTCTGATATGAAGGGTTCGATTCCCCTCGGTGGGCTCAGCAGATAGCCCGTGTGGCTTTGCTATAAGAGAACACACACTCGTGGTAGTGAGCATAGCACAGATAATCCATTTTGTGTAACTCTGTGTTACACAATTCATCAAACAAAACACAAAACAAAATTCTGAAGAATAGTAAAGGCTTTTATCATATTCTGTTTCACTACATATCCTTTACGAACTGGTTTCCTGGTCATGGAACTGGAAAGGGTTCGTTATGGACCTTTCGAACAAAAATGTCACAACTTAGCAATAAGACAAATTTGATTAACATATGGAAATATTTTAGAGTTGTAGAAATCTTTTTCGGTTTTACATTTTTCACTAAATCTTTGTTTTAGAATTTTGAGCACCAATCAAAACACTATTGGTATAATTTCAATGGTGTAGCTCCCTCTATCGTTGAAATTACAGAACTTCCAAGGTAGTAATAGGTTCTATTACTATTGGTGAACTATTCTGATATTAATACAACAAATCAAAATATCATTTTCTTTTCACATTCTAAACGGAAAGTTTACAAATATTTCTCTGTATTGTTACTTTCTTTCGTCAGAGAAGAATAGAACCGAAACTTTATCCAAACTTTTAATACAAAATTGTAATCTGTGATCACCGCTACAATCTGTAGAATCGTAAGGCACATTTAGTGCGTAGAATAAAAAACAAGATTTGAAGTTCTATAAGTAAGGAACGTTATTAAAATATGTTAAATATTAGATATGGAAGTTTGTCCACCAGGGTACCATTGGTTTTATCGAGAACTGAAATTTAATAGCCACCTGGTAAATAGTTTTAGAATTATTTAGAGAAAAAAAAATCAGATAGCCTGCAATTGTAAAAAAGGGGGATTTAGTTACTATGTTTTATTACCACAATAATAATGAAGGGAAAGTGAAACTCGTAACTGTTTAAAAAGCAACAACATGAAACATCTCTCTCGGTGCAACTCGGGCTTTATTTTGTTCTAGAGGTTTAACAGCAAATACATAGAACACCATGAAGTCGATTATCAGAACGACGCGAAGTTTTAATTTCTTGAATTCAAAGACGTTCCCTTGAAACATTAACAGCGAAAACTGAGGTTGGAAAGACTCTTATAGAATGATTTATTGTATCTTACATGGCATAATTTTATATACACTGCTGGCCAAAATCTTAAGGCCAATGAACATAAAGAAAAAATATTCATTTTGCGTTGTTAGATTCAACCACTTATCTGAGTAGAGCTTCAAAAGATGAAAATAAGAAAGGAAAAAATAAAAATATATACTCTTTTAGCATTTAATAGGGAAAATGTGAACACTATGAAATTAGCCTAAATACTAGCTGGTCAAAAGTTTAGGATTTCTTTTTGGTATGGTCTTAAACTTTTGACCAGCTAGTATTTAGGCTAATTTCATAGAGTTCACATTTTCCCTATTAAATGCTAAAAAAGTTTTTGTATTTTTATTTTCTTATTTTCATATTTCGAAGCTCTACTCAAATAAGAGGTTGAGTGTGACATCGCAAAATGCATATTTTTTCTTTATGTTCATTGACCTTAAGATTTTGGCCAGCAGTGTATGTTTGCTATAACTCTTGTCATTGGTTAGTGTGCATGTGAACTTTTAATCTTACAAAATGTATTATTGTAACCCGTGAACCTCAAATTACGAGTTGAGTGCCTTTACCACCTGGCCATGTGGGGCCGAAAGAGTCTTGTTCTATGGATAAATAAGTTGAATGACGTAGAGAGTGGCTGAAAGTGACGTCAGTGACAATAGCTTTATCAATAGAATTAGGAAAGTACAAAATTTTACCATTCTACGGTTAATCTAGTAAGCTTTGACGTCTACAGTGATGTAACACGTGGTATTTTTTATCCAACTTTCTGTTAAAAATAGTTCCTTTAAACGTGTGTTTTTTTAAACATTGCGCAAGGCTACACGAGGACTATCTGTGCTAGCTGTCTCTAATTTAGCAGCGTAAGACTAAAGGGAAGGCAGCTAGTCATCACCACCAACCGCCAACTCTTGAGCTCCTCTTTTACCAATGAAAAGTAGGATTGATCATCACATTATAATGCCTGCATGGCTGAAAGGGCAAACATGTTGCGTGTGACGGGTATTAGAACCTCTACCCTCAGATTACGAGTCGAGCGCCCTCACTACCTGGCCATGCCGAACCTGTTCCCTTACAAAATTTCGTAAAAGTATATAATATTAGAGGTGTAAAAGTTATAAAGATAAAAATACAAATTGAGGTTCAAAACATTAAAGACTTGAACAGATTTCAGCAATGAAGGTTCTAGACGTACTCTACAAGTAACCAGCCACGTGCGTTTTCTGCCTCACTTCACCAACATGTAACTCAGATAGACAAGTATTTAAAATAAACATAATCATGTCCTCAGATACTGACTAAAGTTTTATTTAGTTTCTCTTTCTGAAACTAAACAAGTTGAAAAACTTCACATTTTAAAAATGAAATCTTCAGGTAAACCTACATCAACCTACATAAAACATTGTCATCGCGATCAGGCTACTTTGATAAGAAATTACACTTCAACTATCAGAATGAGAAATCTGCTAACTTATTAAACATGCGTCTCACAAATAATAGCATACTTTAGTTTCAGGTCTCAGTAATCTCTCTCTATCAATTTTGTCACGATTATCCGGCTTAAAGTATGACATGTTCATAATCTTGCTCGTATTATTGTCAAGTAACTAAGTAACACTAATATTGGGACTGTGTCATACCAGAAGATTCTTATAAACAGGTACCATTAACTTAAAAACTGTGTCATACCAGAAGATTCTTATAAACAGGTACCATTAACTTAAAAACTGTGTCATACCAGAAGATTCTTATAAACAGGTACCATTAACTTAAAAACTGTGTCATACCAGAAGATTCTTATAAACAGGTACCATTAACTTAAAAACTGTGTCATACCAGAAGATTCTTATAAACAGGTATCAATAGCTTCAAAACTGTGTCATACTGTGTCATATAAACAGTTCAATTGTACTAAACTGATGAGTTAGGACATAGAGGTGATAGAAGACCGAGGGTACAAACAGTTTGTTTAAAATTAAGCACAAAGCTACACAATGAGCTATCTGTACTCTGACCAACATAGGTATCGAAACCTGGTTTTTAGTAGTGTGAATCCAGAGCCATATGGCTGAGCCAATAGAGTGCGTATCGAACAGATGACCCGTTGTTTGTTTGCTGAATTTCGCGCAAAACCACTCGAGAGGTTTCTGCGTTAACCGCCCCTAATGAAGAGAGAACTAATGAACACTATTCACTACCAACTCTGGGGCGACTCTTTATCAACGATCAGTGGTACTTTTAACTCCCTCTCACGGCTGAATGTGCGAGCGTATTATGAGACGGGACTCGATTCCGCGACACGAAAATTGTGAGTCGAGGAACCTAACAATTTCTGTAGATCGCCTCGCCTGTTAGCCATAGTTAGAACTAATTAATAATTGTAATTATTATTGTATAATCTCTTGTTGCTCTTCATGTAGAAGTTATTACATGATGGGATGAGTTCACTGAATACTGGATAACATTGTCGAGTTATTTCATACCTCATCCAATGAGATGAAATTATTATTTCACAAAGTGATTGGCTTTGTTATAAGAAAACACACCTTCTCATTTTTTTGGCAGTTTATGAGTGGTATTTGTTTTCAATCTCGTGTCTCATCTGGCCGAAATCTACTTTTAGTGTTTCAAAACCTCATGAGCTTTAAGCTCTGAAGTCTTTCATAAACATTCAAGTTTACATACGAACTTAAGAATGACTAATAATGCCAATCAAGTGACAACATGATAAAGTCTAGCGACGGAATTCTTTTAATAAAATTAAGTTCATGATGTTAACTTGAAAATAAATCGATTTAAGCTCACGATTCTTCTGCGAGGCTTAAGTTGCTGTACTTTCGTTTAATCTTTCTTTACCTACTTTTCACTTTTTAAGTATTTTCATATTACCATGTATTTCGCATTCTATTCATAATTTTATTCCGAGTTTTACTGTAATATTTTATTTTTTATATTTTCAGATTGTCTGGCTTAAGAGAGAATGAGGCCTTTCCGAAACGTACAATAAATGAATTTTTTGTCTTGTTCGTGCTGGTTTACTTTATTAAAATTTCCGCTTCATGATTTGAATATTATTTTTATTTCGACAAACGTACGGTATTTTAAAATTCTCTAAAATTTTAATAATATTAATTATTCAGCCAAAACGACGACTTAGCTAACATTTGAAGATTTCGATATAAGGAAAAGAAACGCACAATCTAAATCAAGCATTTTTATAACTAGATTATATTCCAATTATCTGTGAATGATTCTTGTTATATAGGTTAGAAGTCCCTAACTTACCAGTGGTATAATACGTTTTTATTTGGCTTCTTTGGGGTTACTTAATGTTATTTTTGTGTGACACTCAAACTCAAAATCTGAAATAATCAGAAAGTTAAAACCAGAAGATATTTAGGTATTTCAAAGATAAAAAAAGAGCTTTCCAAAGCTGAGGTTTTTGTGTCAAGGGTTTGAATTTATGTGTGGTAGCGCTTTACTTAATATTTAACTGTTTTTATGATGGTCCAGTTTAATGGAGAATGTGTTTAACCACACGTTTTTACAGTTGTCGATCTCAGGTAAAGTTGTACAGGTATAAGAATATATCACGTGACTGAAATGTTGCTACGTTTGGGAACTCTTTTGTTTGTTTTGAATGGCGTAAAGATACATAAAGGCTATCTGCGCCAGCCGTTCCTTTGTTTGGAATTCTACACAATGGGCTATTTGTGCTCTGCCCACCAGTTCGGGCATCGAAACCCAATTTCTATCAGTGTGAGCCTGCAGACATACCGCTGTGCCACTGAGGGGACAGCCGTTCTTAATTTAGCAGCAAAAGACTAGAGGGAAAGCAAGTAGTCATCACCACCCACCGCCAACTCTCGGGCTACCTTTTTACCAACGAACAGTGGGATAGACTGTAACATAAAACGTCATTACGACCGAAAAGGCGAGCATGTTTAGTGTGACGGAGATTTGAACCCGGGATCCTCAGATTACGAGTCGAGCGTCCTGACCACCTGGTCCTTTTGCTTGTTGATAAGCGCAAAACTACATGATGGGCTGAGTGAGCCTATTGCAAGGATCGAAACCAGATTTTTGTGATAAACGTAAGCCAAAATATTTCCTCTTTTTAAAATTCTGAATGGGTCTAGAGTAACTGGTAAAGGTAATTGGTAAAGGTATCTGGCAAATGATAAATTCAAAATTTCAATCAGAAATTCACATGATACGTTTTGACAGTACAGTTTATAATTAAATATCTGTGATCCTTCAGTTTGTCTGCTTGTAGTTAATTGTAAAGCTATACAATGGGCTACCTGTGCTCTGTCCATCACAGGTATCGAAACTCTGTTTATACCGTTGTAAGTCGGCAGACATACCACTGGGGGGCGTATTCCTTCAGAAATATCTATTGATAACACAAAATACCAGCTAACAGCTAGAAGTACGTTTTGATACCTGTGTACGGGAAATATTAACTGGTTTGTTTGTTGTTGTTTTTTTAATTTCGCACAAAGCTACTCGAGGGCTATCTGTGCTAGCCGTCCCTAATTTAGCAGTGTAAGACTAGAGGGAAGGCAGCTAGTCATCACCACCCACCGCCAACTCTTGGGCTACTCTTTTACCAACGAATAGTGGGATTGACCGTCACATTATAACGCCCCCACGGCTGAAAGGGCGAGCACGTTTGGCGCGACGGGGATGCGAACCCGCGACCCTCAGATTACGAGTCGCACGCCTTAACACGCTTGGCCATGCCGGGCTCATATTAATTGGAATATATATTAGTCTGCGTTGCAAAGCAAAGTAGCCAAGAAAAACATTTTTTTTGTGTTAATAACGTTTATGGCAGCTAACACAACTTACCATGTTACCATAGAGAAGCACGTATTTTAACTATTTATAACACGACTCTTCATTGTTTAATTACCACTGTGTTTTGCTCCTTTTACCAATGAAAAGGAACGTTACACACAACTAATCAGCATACAGATTCTTGAAAACATCAATCCGTTGTATAAGTTGTGTAGTTCATGTAATTATTTCACCGTTTCTACTGTTTTCATATTAACATCGAAACTGCAGTTTGCCTCTACAACTGTTTTGGCATCAACTGCAATCTGGCAGTTTCATTTGAAAAATATAAGAAGTGTATCTTTACGTTTCTAGTTTTATAACACATTGCACTTGTTTCTATTTAATAGTAGTTTTAATATAATTACACATCTTTATTGTACTTATTTCTATATATATATATATTCAGGAGTGTTGTATTTATTACTTTTAACCTGTATTGTGATTCATAGAGTGGAAGGGTATAATTTTAAAAGTGTTTGAATATCGAACATCTGAAGGTTAATTATTATTTACTGGATTCCCTAATACAGATACAATGTAAGAAAAAATAGTTAACTTTGATAGAAAGTTTTGGCATTATGACGAAAGCTGTTTTACATCACAGCAAACATAAACTAGGCTTAAGTGAACTAATTCCAGTTTGTAAAATGGAACATTAATTTCTAATTCTGAGAGTAAAACCAACGAAAACCATGTAATACACAGCAGCGCTTTAACTGATTACGTCTTGCCAGGTTACATTCGCTGTGGCAAACACATTCTCCAAGTTCACTGTGGCAGACACATTCTCCAAGTTCACTGTGGCAGACACATTCTTCAAGTTCACTGTGGCAGACACATTCTCCAAGTTCACTGTGGCAGACACATTCGCTGAGTTCAATGTGGCAGACACATTCTCTAAGTTCACTTTAAAATTTTTAGCAAATCTTTCTGCTAACAGAAGCTGGTAGTTTTCCTTGAGTATGAACAACCCACAGGTTTTAGGAAGTTAAAAGATCGTGTCTCTGGCATATCTAACCTCAGTGCAGAGCATATTTGCTTTTGTCTGTTGCTCAAGAGGTTGTGTTTGACAATATATGTGCCTAGGTTTAGCACACTGCCCTCCAACAAACACCAATTTATATAGATACAACAAACACCAATTTATATAGATATGACAGTTTTCATTCCTCAAATGTTATGCTCGACACTTCTTTCTTTGAGAGTCCAGACTTCTCTAAATTGACCTGACATAAACTGATTTATTTTCTTGGTCTTCTTGCTGTAATCTTTGAAAAGGTTTCGGCTCCACACGATCCAATGACTTTGACTTCAAATGGTGCCAGCTCTTTGGCTCTTTTCCAGTCAAATCCATAATTTATGGACCACACAGATCTCTCTGCATCGATGTTGTTGACTGGTGCTTTGTTCAATAGGATCACGTCATACCGTGTAAACAGAGATTTAGTGTATGAGTCAAAGTCTCCAAAGCCGAACACATTTCCCCTCTGAATGAAGAATCCATCTCAGTGATGTCGAGAAACCCACTTGTTGAGAAATTTATATGCAAAAACGGCTCGTTTGGGTTGAGAAAATATTTTACATAGAAGAGCGAACAACGTTTCGACCTTCTTCGGTCATCGTCAGGTTCACAAAGAAAGAGGTAACTGACCGGAAGCTGACCACATGTTTGAAAGGGGTTGTGTAACTGTGTGTCGAAATGTAGAGGGCGGTATTAGATGTTTGAATATATAATTTTATTTATTTTATTATATTAATATAGGTATAAAGGCGTTCCTTTATATTGGTTTATTTTGGGTTTAAGTTGTTGTATAAGTAAGGCTTCTTTAATTTTGCGTTTGTTTATGTTTGTTTCTTTATTTAGTATTTGAGTGTTTTTTATGGTTATGTTGTGTTTATTTGACTTGCAGTGTTCGAAAACGTGTGAAGGTGACTTTTTATGTTAACGTGTGAAAACGTGTGAAGGTGACTTTTTATGTTTTTATGTTTAAACATAAAAATTCTAAAAGCAGATAAAGGTAACGCTATAGTCATAATGAACATGAATGAATACATCCAAAAAATGAATAACATCTTATCAGACACGAACAAATTTAAACAAATAAACACAAATCCAACAAAGACACACGAGACACAACTGAACAAATTACTACTACAAATGAAAAAAGCCAACACAATTTCACAAACACTTTATTCCTACCTACGTAAAACCGACTCACGCACACCGCAAATATACGGCATCCCCAAACCTCATAAACCAGATTGTCCATTACGACCAATAATGTCCACATATGAATCGTTTAATTACAATCTTGGTAAATACATAGCATGGGTATTCTCTAAATATGTAACATCAGCCAGCTCATTCATCAAAGACTCTTTTAATTTCAAGTCTAATCTAAATCAACTTAATCATAAAGCCTTAATGGCCAGTTTCGATGTTATATCCCTCTTTACAGAAGTTCCAACCACTGAAGCCTGCAAGATAGCCTTAGAACTTTATATCCGAGACCCTAACCCAACTATAGAAATTCCCAGTAACCAGTTAGCAACCCTCATAGAATTCACCACGATAAAGACCAACTTCATGTTCAACAACCAAAACTATATACAAACAAATGGCCTAAGCATGGGCAACCCAGTATCACCAGTTCTAGCCAATATTTTATGACACAAGTTGAAACACAAGCAATTAACACAGCATTACATCCACCACTATACTGGTACAGATATGTAGATGACACGGTTGCGGGATTCAAATCTACAGAACACATACTTAATTTTTTCAATCACATTAACTCTATACATCCCAACATTAACTTCACATGTGAACAGGAAGGAAGCAATCAAATATCATTTCTTAACCTCAAAATTACAAGAACTGACACACAATTCAAAACAGAAATCCACCGAAAAATCACCCATACTGGACTATACATTCCTTGGGACTCAGCACATGAAACAAAACAAAAACTCAACACACTAAGAAACCAAATAAACACAGCCATAAAACTATGCTCACCAGATAAAATTAACGATGAATTAGACAAAATAAAACAATACTTCATCAACATCAATAAGTTTCCTCCACAAACCGTAGAAAACATTATACGCACACACCTAGACAAAAAAGCAAAATCAACCACCAACTAAAGTAAATACAGCTCACGAATCAAAACCACGAAACCATATACTGCTGTATACCATATATTCCTGACATCAGCAAACAAATAACCAACATTTGGCAAAATTAGTAACAAAATATGACATTCCAGTTAATACCAAATTTATTCAAAAACCAGGCACAAAACTGAGGTCTATACTATGTAAAAACTACACTGACAAACACAACACCAACATTATTTATAAAATACAATGTGATAACTGCCACGACTTCTATATTGAGAAACAAGTAGAAAATGGAAACCAGATTCAAAGAACATAAAAGTCACCTTCACACGTTTTCGAACACTGCAAGTCAAATAAACACAACATAACCATAGAAAACACTCAAATACTAAATAAAGAAACAAACATAAACAAACGCAAAATTAAAGAAGCCTTACTTATACAACAACTTAAACCCAAAATAAACCAATATAAAGGAACGCCTTTATACCTATATTAATATAATAAAATAAATAAAATTATATATTCAAACATCTAATACCGCCCTCTACATTTCGACACACAGTTACACAACCCCTTTCAAACATGTGGTCAGCTTCCGGTCAGTTACCTCTTTCTTTGTGAACCTGACGATGACCGAAGAAGGTCGAAACGTTGTTCGCTCTTCTATGTAAAATATTTTCTCAACCCAAACGAGCCGTTTTTGCATAAAAAAGAAGAATCCATCTGCCAAGCAGGTTAAAAAGGATCAACGTCTTGAACATATCAACTCTGTGATCAAGCCATTTATGTGACTTGGAAGAGAAGCAAGCATGTTGTTGTCCCATTTGCATGTGTCGAATCTTTCCTGGCTGACAAACATGATAGTTGGTGTCATCCAATCAAAGAGATCAGCATGATACAACTGCTACATAGTTGGAACTAGCTGTTAACTGTTTACAAGATCAATATATGTGATGCAGAGATAGGACTTAGTTAAATGGATTCCAAATACAGCAAAACAAACAAGACACACAGTTAGGAATTCCACATCTTGGAAAGTCCTCACAATACAGGCGAGTGTATTAGTGATTGAATCATACTTGTAAAAATAGTTGCTTACATGTGCTTCATCATACAAAGTAACAGCACATAAATACATGAAGCAGTTGAAACTTTTTTTCAAACATACGGCTATATTTTTCTTTGGATCAATGTGTACATCGAATTCCGATGTTTTATTCCGGACTTTATGATCCAAGTCGTGTGAAATCAGCCGAGTGAAGCATTCAATGTACTGCTGTGTCACAGAATCGTGAGATGTTGTTGCATTAACCTTATGATCCAAATCATGTGAAATCAGCCAAGTGAAGCATTCAATGTACTGCTGTGTCACAGAATCGTGAGATGTTGTTGCATTAACCTTATGATCCAAGTCGTGTGAAATCAGCCAAGTGAAGCATTCAATGTACTGCTGTGTCACAGAATCGTGAGATGTTGTTGCATTAACATTATGATCCAAGTCGTGTGAAATCAGCCGAGTGAAGCATTCAATGTACTGCTGTGTCACAGAATCGTGAGATGTTGTTGCATTAACCTTATGATCCAAGTCGTGTGAAATCAGCCGAGTGAAGCATTCAATGTACTGCTGTGTCACAGAATCGTGAGATGTTGTTGCATTAACCTTATGATCCAAATCATGTGAAATCAGCCAAGTGAAGCATTCAATGTACTGCTGTGTCACAGAATCGTGAGATGTTGTTGCATTAACCTTATGATCCAAGTCGTGTGAAATCAGCCAAGTGAAGCATTCAATGTACTGCTGTGTCACAGAATCGTGAGATGTTGTTGCATTAACCTTATGATCCAAGTCGTGTGAAATCAGCCGAGTGAAGCATTCAATGTACTGCTGTGTCACAGAATCGTGAGATGTTGTTGCATTAACAAGACAAGAGGAATATACTTTATCTGGACCCTTTCTCCCATGTTGCTTCAAAATTCCACTATTTTCCTATTGAAGCGCAGGGTGTGTGTACGACATAGCAAATGAACTGTGGTATAATCAGTCCCAATTTCTAAGGCTACTTGTTCATCGATATCAAAGTTGTGATCTATGGCATCTGTCTCCTAAATCGAAACATCACCACACACTGTAAGAATGTTCGGAAAATTAACTTACGTTTTGAAAGGTTGGAGCAGCTCCCACTGGCAATAGGTAACGTTGTAAAAGGCTTGCAGTTGCTATTCATTTGTAACAGATTATCTATCAGCTTCCTGCCTCCATCACTGTGATATGTTCTGACCACATCCTCAGATTTCATCATGTCTTCAATAATGGGCGCGAAAGTTAGACCACCTATGACAATACTAGATTCTCTGACATTTTTCACATGATCCACACATTGCTCATCTTGGTCGTTGTAGTTCCAGTTCCTTCCAAACAGGCCATTGACAACTTCAGATTCTCTGATATTTTTCATATGATCCACACATTGCTCATCTTGGTCGTTGTAGTTCAAGTTCCTTCCAAACAGGCCATTGACAACTTCAGATTCTCTGATATTTTTCACATGATCCACACATTGCTCATCTTGGTCGTGGTGTTTCCAGCTCCAGTGGAACTTCCTTAACAACCACTCTACAGAACTCAGGCTTAATGTTCCGGATACTTTCTCAGAAGTACCGTAATTAAAATGGCATATTCTGTGTAGAACTAGAAGACTGATCCGTAACAGATATATGCCAACGTATTTTCTGTGTTCTGTCTGTTTCTCCCATCTGTGGCTCATACTCATCAGTATTGCTGCTATCTACACTCAGGACTACTTCATCCCAACTATCTCTTGTATGCATCTCTTCTCCCTTCTTCTGGCAACTTTTAACCTCATCATACGTTATTCATGTTGTATTTAAAGCTCTCCGGATCTTTGCCATTGGCGATCCATAAACTCTTCACAGAACATTTGTTTTGGCCCTTACATATCCTAAAGCATGTCCCATTACACATAACTCGTCTTAACACCATGTTATTTTTCAAATTTTGTTTTTCTCCTCTCATTCTCGCAAAACATGTCAACCAGTTCTACCATTTCTTCATTGTTAGCCTTCATTTTGGACTTCCAGATATCATTCTGTCTGACTTACCTATTTTGAACATTCTTCTAGAACTCACTGTAAGGTTTATCAGTATGTATTGGCTACATTTTTCGGGTAGAGAGTGTTAACGTTGCAGTGTTCTCAGTGTGTAGACCAAGATATTCAATTCGTCAGCAACTGTCATCTGATGCTTGCCAGTTCCGTCATTCCACATGAAATACACTATGTACTCCACAACGTTTTTCTTTGTTGGAAGAACAGCAGGTGCTAATGTAGAATTTTCTGTAAACACAGTTCCACGTACATAGGCCCCGGCATGGCTAGGTGGTTAGGTTGCTCGACTCGTAATCTGAGGATCCCAGGTTCAAATCCCCGTTACACTAAACATGTGCGGCCTTTCAGTCGTAATTGCGTTATAATGTGACGGTCAATCACATTAATAGTTGGTAAAAGAGTAGCCAAATAGTTGGCAATGGGTGGTGATGACTAGCTGCCTTCCCTCTGGTCTTACACTGCTAAATTAGGGACGTCTAGGGGTACGAACACTTTCTGTCGTAACTGTATGTTAACTTTAAAAGTAAAGCAAAACAATATCAACATGTCAAATAAACTTGTAAAATATCTAAGTTTATGGCAAGAAAGTATGTAACATGTTAAAAATTGTTATAATACATATTTGTAATGTTACAGTACGTAGAATCTGTGACTTAATGTGTACAGCTGTTTACAGTTATGCCCCCGCTAGTACAGCGGTATGTCTCTGGATTTACAATGCTAAAATCAGGGGTTCGATTTCCCTCGGTGGGCTGAGCAGATAGCCCGATGTGGCTTTGCTATAAGAAAACACACACACGTTTACAGTTAATTTATAAATCACTTGTATTTATTACCTCTATAGGCCTAGCATGGCCAGGTGAGTTAAGGCGTTCAACTCGTAATCTGAGGGTCGCGAGTTCGCATCCCCGTTACGCCAAACATGCTCGCTCTTTCAGCCGTGGGGGCGTTATAATGTAAGGTCAATCCCACTATTCGTTGGTAAAAGAGTAGCCCAAGAGTTGGCAATGGGTGGTGATGACTAGCTGTCTTCCCTCTAGTCTTGCACTGCTAAATTAGGGACGACTAGCGCAGATAGCCCTCGTGTATATTTGTGCGTAATTCAAAACAAACAATCCACGTGCATGTTTCTGTTTTAGTTCTTGTTTCTCGTGAAGCCATTTTTCACTGAGACTATGTATCAACGAAGGTGAAGGTGACTTGGTTATAATCTAAAAACATGATAAACCATTATATAAAAATAAAAAACAACGCGATTCACTTTATTAATCACTCTAATAAGTACACATTTTACCACGCAGCTTTACAACACAAATCCCGTGTAAAATTGTGTGAGAAAAACCTTAGAAATGAGTGAAAATGATGGTACTGAAATTTCAGATGATTGGCTGGTCTGAGGAAGAACAATTAATTTAGAGAAACAAAACATAATTTGTCAATTTCAAAGACATGAATATAATTTTTAGGACCTAAAATTCACTGGATTAGATCAACAGACTACTGCGATACAATATACAGGTCATATACATTGAATAGGTAACACTTATGGAATGCCATGTCCATATGCGTTTTTGCAATAAAATTCCAAATGTTTGCCACAATATTGTTTGTTAGTTGTTCATATAGAAAAAAAAGATCCCACAGGTTTCAACTGTATAGAGAGAAATCATGACAGGTATTTCGGTTCAAGAGTTAACTGGCCCCTAGCAGGAGTTCTGGGTCAGAATCAACAGGGGGCGCTCAGAAATTTACTTTCACTTCGCCCCATTCGTGATTGATATTAAGTTAAGCCACATGAAGAAAAAAAAAAGTGTGCGTATTTCCATGTATAAATACCCACGCACACTACTGACACATGCATTAACAAAGTGTGGTGATGGACGGCAAATAAGTAAGCAAGCAGTGAAGGAAAGATCGACAACAGGTACCATCCGCCAACTGTCACAAACTTTATATTCAAATTTATAATGATCACCTGCCCTTTTTTATAGGACTTATAAGTTAAAAGGCCAGACTAGGGAATCTCAGGTTCAGATACAGCCATCCATAATTTAGAATTGTTAATCAGTGGGAAGCGACCAGTTGAAAACATCTGCTGTTTATACAGAGCACATTAAGCGACATTTCGCTGCTAATCACCAGACTAGACTTAGCCCTTGGCAAATCGTAAGCTTCATTTATTTTACACTATTTTTGCTTTTCGTGTTTCCATAATTCTATAAAAACCTTTATGTTACTTCGTCTATTTTCTTTCTCTATGAGCTACAGTATTCCTATTACGACTTTATGCGACCTGTGAAAGGTGCTCAGTTTGTTCCGGTGTTTTAAAACAACTTTCTGACAAAACTTTAGATTGCTATTATTAACGATCTCAAAGATAATGTAAGGCCTCTTTCTTAAGAAAAAAAAGTCTTTCTCACTTTACAAAGTTTATATAGAGATACACTGGTACATAAAAAATAATATTTTACAATATACTTTATCAAATGTTTACACCAACTCTCACTGCATTCGTATTATTTTTGTTTCATAGTTCTGTAAAATAAGGTAAGCCTGAAACATGATCAATATGTTCTCTAATTTTTCACCTTTCAACACATCTTTTGTACAGAATGTCTATTAAATTCGTGTGTGTTTTTCGTATAGCAAAGCCACAAAGGGTTATCTATTCAGTTCACCGAGGGGAATCGAATCCCTGATTTTAGCGTTGTAAATCCGGAGACATACCGCTGATCTAGCGGGGGACTGTTAAATTCGTCGAGCAGTTATTTATATAAATAACTCAATTCTCTACCTTACATTCAATGCAGATTTGATTTTTAAAGAATTCTTATATTTTATTCGGCCCGATGATTTATTAGGTTGTTTTCGACTTTGTGTTTCTATCCGTTTTCTTATAATTATCTTTTTTTCTTTATTTGTTATTTAACCGGGAACCAAATCAACCATAAGCTTGTTTCTACAATGTCGTTTACCGAAATGATGCACGTGACTTTGTAATCGATAATTCTCCTGGTGAACATTTTACTTTTGTTAGTCTGTGATTTCAAAAGCGGTTATCACTGACGATTCACGGTTGGTCTTCAAAGTACACAGGTGACTCACGATTAGACCTCAGGAATCACAGATGACTTACTACAGGTCCACAGAAATCACAGATGACTCACGATTGATCTTTCAAAATCACAGATGACTAACGACTGGTCCACAGAAATCACAGACACCTTACAGCTGGTCTTCACAATACTGTTACAGCAGTTTGAGCTGTAAGTAACACTTCCTTTTCAGGTTTTATTTAATTTAATGTAATTTTTGAATTAAGAATCGGTTACTTCATTCACACCTGAGAAAAAAATACATTAATCTATTACAAAATGATCCCATTTCATGAAAGAATTATACAGATCTTGTCACATTTTTAAAGCAAATAATATGTTTTTCATTGTCAAGACATAAGGAGCATGTCACAAGTGTAAACCTGTGATAGTGTACCTGTTTAATACTATATTAATGTATTTTGTTTTTCCCATAATGTTGCGGTTGAAAGAAGTACACTCGAACGTTTTGTTGATTTTGCAGCTGTGGGTGACACAGAGCAACGTTTTTGGACAAAGTATCGTGAAACATATAGGCCCTTACGGACTGAACTAAAGAAACAGGTCAACCGTCTCACGCAGATTTCCTGTTGAAATAAACAAGCAAAATTCCACTGGTCAGTAATATCTTCTAACGATGGCTGTTTGGTCTGGTCATTTTGTTGACAGCTCCAATCGATAATAGAAATTTCAAATTAACTGAGAGAAGCTTGATATGTGCGTAAGTAGGACATGCTTTTCCGTAGATCGATGCTAAGCCTAATAGCTTATAAAAATAGAACTGCGAGTTCATTTCAGAGTTGGGCAGAACTTAATTGTTTCATTGTTCAGCTGTGTGCTGAACAACAAACAATGTATTAATAAGCTTACTTCTTACATAGAAGTAGTACTTCTGTTAAATTAATCTTATTATGGGATAAACGAAACAGATATTTTAAAAATTAAGCCATTTGATTAGGGATTAAGTTAGAGAGATTAAAGTAGTTTAAACAAATCTTATTAAGATAGATTAAGCACGATATTTTTATTGAATGTTTCCAAAACATAATTATTTTTAGTTACAATTTCTGTATTAAACATTTTACTGTTTTATTTTTTACAGTTACATAATGAATTGTTGGATTTGTTTGTAGATAAGCACAAAGTTAAACAATGAGCTGTCTGTGCTTGTTTTCAACAGGTATCGAAACCCGGTTTTTGCCATTGTAAGACAGCAAGCATACCGATGTGCCACTGGCGGGCGTTATGGAATTAAACACATTAGTCCATATTTATCTATTTTTATTAAAGCAAAACACCTTACAATACGCTACACTGCTGAGACCACAGACATCTAGTCATTAATTAAATTGGCCCGGCATGGCCAAGCGTGTTAAGGCGTGCGACTCGTAATCTGAGGGTCAGGGTTCGTATCTCGGTCGCACCAAATATGCTCGCCCTTTCAATCGTGAGGGCGTTATAATGTGACGGTCAATCCCACTATTCGTTGGTAAAAGAGTAGCCCAAGAGTTAGCGGTGGGTGGTGATGACTAGCTGCCTTTCCTCTACTCTTACACTGCTAAATTAGGGACGGCTAGCACAGATAGCCCTCGAGTAGCTTTGTGCGAAATTCAAAAACAAACAAACATTTAATTAAATCATTACCTGGTAATTAGTTTTGCACAGTTATCAGTATTTTATTAAGTCATATATCTGTAGTGTTGATAAGGGATACATGCTAAAACAATTGTTATTATTTAAAATACAATCTTTGTTTAATTTAATTCTACAGTTTACTGTTTCTTGTTAAATACAACGTTACACAATTGACTGTCTGACTTCTGCTTAGCGGAGGTATTGAAACTCGAATTTTAGCTTTACAAGGCCTCAGACTTACTACTGCAACACCAAGGGGGAATGTTTCTTTATTTATTTGTTTATTTTGAATTTCGCTCAAAGCTACACGAGGGCTATCTGCGCTACCCGTCCCGAATTTAGCAGTGTAAGACTCGAGGGAAAGCAGCTAGTCATCACAACCCACCGCCAACTCTTGAGCTACTCTTTTACCAACGAATAGTGGGATTGACTATCACATTATAATGCCCCCACGGCTGAAAGGGCGAACATGTTTGGTGTGACGGGGATTCAAACCTGCGACTCTCGGATTACGAGTCGAGTGCCTTAACCACCTGGTTATGCTGGGCTCCATTACCCAAGTTCCATCCTAACAGCTCACGAAGAATGTAACCTGTTGTAGAACTTAACCACCTGGCCATGCCGTGACCTCACGGAAGGGAGAATGTAAACAAAGAAAAACGCAAAGAATGAAAACTCTGGTGTTGATGACGTAATTATATGATGTCACTTCTCGCCTAGTAACGAACTGCAGTAAAACGCCTTTTGGTGGAAAACAAGTCCCATCCTAACAGCTCACGAAGAATGTAAGCTTGGATAATTCACAAATTAAAGCAGAACTACGACTTTAAAATTATTCTCGAAAATTAGAGTATGTTGTATTTTCGGTAAATGAAAATTAAATTATCATGAAAAAATCACACCACTTTTATTTGATTGTATAAAAAATGTGTCACAACATTGATTTTTCTAGTGAAAAAAATGCAATCTTAATTTATCCTGTATTCAGTGTGCACACATTGTTTTGATCAGTACAGGTTTCTCAGTTGTATACTTGACTAATCAAATATTTATCCTGTATTCAGTGTGCACACATTGTTTTGATCAGTACAGGTTTCTCAGTTGTATACTTGACTAATCAAATATTTATCCTGTATTCAGTGTGCACACATTGTTTTGATCAGTACAGGTTTCTCAGTTGTATACTTGACTAATCAAATATTTATCCTGTATTCAGTGTGCACACATTGTTTTGATCAGTACAGGTTTCTTAGTTGTATACTTGACTAATCAAATATTTATCCTGTATTCAGTGTGCACACATTGTTTTGATCAGTACAGGTTTCTCAGTTGTATACTTGACTAATCAAATATTTATCCTGTATTCAGTGTGCACACACTGTTTTGATCAGTACAGGTTTCTCAGTTGTTTTCTTTACTAATCAAATATTTATCCTGTATTCAGTGTGCACACATTGTTTTGATCAGTACAGGTTTCTCAGTTGTATACTTGACTAATCAAATATTTATCCTGTATTCAGTGTGCACACATTGTTTTGATCAGTACAGTTTTCTCAGTTGTATACTTGACTAATCAAATATTTATCCTGTATTCAGTGTGCACACATTGTTTTGATCAGTACAGTTTTCTCAGTTGTATACTTGACTAATCAAATATTTATCCTGTATTCAGTGTGCACACATTGTTTTGATCAGTACAGTTTTCTCAGTTGTATACTTGACTAATCAAATATTTATCCTGTATTCAGTGTGCACACATTGTTTTGATCAGTAAAGGTTTCTCAGTTGTATACTTGACTAATCAAATATTTATCCTGTATTCAGTGTGCACACATTGTTTTGATCAGTACAGGTTTCTCAGTTGTATACTTGACTAATCAAATATTTATCCTGTATTCAGTGTGCACACATTGTTTTGATCAGTACAGTTTTCTCAGTTGTATACTTGACTAATCAAATATTTATCCTGTATTCAGTGTGCACACATTGTTTTGATTAGTACAGGTTTCTCAGTTGTATACTTGACTAATCAAATATTTATCCTGTAATCAGTGTGCACACATTGTTTTGATCAGTACAGGTTTGTCAGTTGTATACTTGACTAATCAAATATTTATCCTGTATTCAGTGTGCACACATTGTTTTGATCAGTACAGGTTTGTCAGTTGTATACTTGACTAATCAAATATTTATCCTGTATTCAGTGTGCACACATTGTTTTGATCAGTACAGTTTTCTCAGTTGTATACTCGACTAATCAAATATTTATCCTGTATTCAGTGTGCACACATTGTTTTGATCAGTACAGGTTTCTTAGTTGTATACTTGACTAATCAAATATTTATCCTGTATTCAGTGTGCACACATTGTTTTGATCAGTACAGGTTTCTCAGTTGTATACTTGACTAATCAAATATTTATCCTGTATTCAGTGTGCACACATTGTTTTGATCAATACAGGTTTGTCAGTTGTATACTTGACTAATCAAATATTTATCCTGTATTCAGTGTGCACACATTGTTTTGATCAGTACAGTTTTCTCAGTTGTATACTTGACTAATCAAATATTTATCCTGTATTCAGTGTGCACACATTGTTTTGATCAGTACAGTTTTCTCAGTTGTATACTTGACTAATCAAATATTTATCCTGTATTCAGTGTGCACACATTGTTTTGATCAGTACAGTTTTCTCAGTTGTATACTCGACTAATCAAATATTTATCCTGTATTCAGTGTGCACACATTGTTTTGATCAGTAAAGGTTTCTCAGTTGTATACTTGACTAATCAAATATTTATCCTGTATTCAGTGTGCACACATTGTTTTGATCAGTACAGGTTTCTCAGTTGTATACTTGACTAATCAAATATTTATCCTGTATTCAGTGTGCACACATTGTTTTGATCAGTACAGTTTTCTCAGTTGTATACTTGACTAATCAAATATTTATCCTGTATTCAGTGTGCACACATTGTTTTGATTAGTACAGGTTTCTCAGTTGTATACTTGACTAATCAAATATTTATCCTGTAATCAGTGTGCACACATTGTTTTGATCAGTACAGGTTTGTCAGTTGTATACTTGACTAATCAAATATTTATCCTGTATTCAGTGTGCACACATTGTTTTGATCAGTACAGGTTTGTCAGTTGTATACTTGACTAATCAAATATTTATCCTGTATTCAGTCTGCACACATTGTTTTGATCAGTACAGTTTTCTCAGTTGTATACTCGACTAATCAAATATTTATCCTGTATTCAGTGTGCACACATTGTTTTGATCAGTAAAGGTTTCTCAGTTGTATACTTGACTAATCAAATATTTATCCTGTATTCAGTGTGCACACATTGTTTTGATCAGTACAGGTTTCTCAGTTGTATACTTGACTAATCAAATATTTATCCTGTATTCAGTGTGCACACATTGTTTTGATCAGTACAGTTTTCTCAGTTGTATACTTGACTAATCAAATATTTATCCTGTATTCAGTGTGCACACATTGTTTTGATTAGTACAGGTTTCTCAGTTGTATACTTGACTAATCAAATATTTATCCTGTAATCAGTGTGCACACATTGTTTTGATCAGTACAGGTTTGTCAGTTGTATACTTGACTAATCAAATATTTATCCTGTATTCAGTGTGCACACATTGTTTTGATCAGTACAGGTTTGTCAGTTGTATACTTGACTAATCAAATATTTATCCTGTATTCAGTGTGCACACATTGTTTTGATCAGTACAGTTTTCTCAGTTGTATACTTGACTAATCAAATATTTATCCTGTATTCAGTGTGCACACAATGTTTTGATCAGTACAGGTTTCTCAGTTGTATACTTGACTAATCAAATATTTATCCTGTATTCAGTGTGCACACATTGTTTTGATCAGTACAGTTTTCTTAGTTGTATACTTGACTAATCAAATATTTATCCTGTATTCAGTGTGCACACATTGTTTTGATCAGTACAGTTTTCTCAGTTGTATACTTGACTAATCAAATATTTATCCTGTATTCAGTGTGCACACAATGTTTTGATCAGTACAGGTTTCTCAGTTGTATACTTGACTAATCAAATATTTATCCTGTATTCAGTGTGCACACATTGTTTTGATCAGTACAGTTTTCTTAGTTGTATACTTGACTAATCAAATATTTATCCTGTATTCAGTGTGCACACATTGTTTTGATCAGTACAGTTTTCTCAGTTGTATACTTGACTAATCAAATATTTATCCTGTATTCAGTGTGCACACATTGTTTTGATCAGTAAAGGTTTCTTTGTTGTATACTTGACTAATCAAATGCACAAGTTTGAATTGACCGCATTTCGTTTAATTATTTTATTTTTAACAAATATTTAATATTTTTCTAAAGATAACAACCGAAAAATATGATGAAAAGAATTAGAGGTTTAATTTAGTTCGTAAGATACATGTTTTGTTCTCTGATAACAACTTGGTTTAAGCATTTAGCTTTAAGTGACTTTCTTTTACAGGGTCTAAAAGAGTAAGTAGAGATGAGAATTGTTCATGTCCACGATATACTGCCTCAAGAACCTTGGTCGTCAGTGTATAAAAGAGTAAAAAGAGAAGAAAATTGTTCATGTCCACAATATGCTGCTCAAGAACCTTTGACGTCAGTGTTTAAAACAGTAAGTAGAGATGAGAACTATTCATGTCCACTATATGTTGCCACAAGAACCTTGGTCGTCAATGTCTAAAATAGTAAGAAGAGAAAAAAATTGTTCAAGTCCATGATATGCTGCCACAAGAACCTTGGTCGTCAGTGTCTATAGGAGTAAGAAGAGAAAAAAATTGTTCAAGTCCATGATATGCTGCCACAAGAACCTTGGTCGTCAGTGTCTTTTGGAGTAAGAAGAGAAAAAAATTGTTCAAGTCCATGATATGCTGCCACAAGAACCTTAGTCGTCAGGGTCTAAAAGAGTAAGAAGAGAAAAAAATTGTTCAAGTCCACGACATGCTGCCACAAGAACCTTGGTTGTGTCTAAAAGAGTAAGAAGAGATGAGAATTGTTCATGTCCACGACATGCTGCCACAAGAACCTTGGTTGTGTCTAAAAGAGTAAGAAGAGATGAGAATTGTTCATGTCCACGATATGCTGCCCCAAGATGATATGGCGAGAACAGAAAGACCATGTGACGAACTGTTACTTCTGTTTGACTAATGTGTCTGGTTTCTCTGCCAAAAACAAGAAGTCAATTGAATACCCTAATCTGCCTTCAGCAATGAGACCCGTGTCACTTGACGACAGTTTTCCAATTCCTAAACAACCAGAGGAATGGACCTTAGACGAACCAGATGAAGAAACTGCAATGCAGGGAACTGGCAGTGACATTGATCCAGATTTTGAACCGTGCTCCTCAGGCGATCCACATCTCATAACACAGTCAGAATTAAACGATCTGGTCAGAGATTTAGGTCTGTCAAAAGCAAAAGCCGAGTTGCTGGGTTCGAGACTGCAGGAATGGTGTTTGCTGTCACCAGGTACGAAAATTTCTGTTTTTCGGAGCCGCCAAGATGATATAACCAAATTCTTTGCACAAGTTGACAGTCTCTGTTTCTGTGTTGACATCGAAGGATTGTTCTCTGCTTTGGGTTGTGACTATGACCCGCAAGAGTAGCGTCTCTTTATTGATTCATCAATGTTAAGCCTCAAAGCTGTTCTGTTACACAATGACAACGTTTACCCTTCCATACCTGTTTGCTATGCAGTACACATGAAAGAGACCTATGAGAACATGGAAATGTTGCTGAAGCACATCCAGTACAGCAAGTACAACTGGAATATCTGTGGAGATCTGTGACTGCAGCTCGGCTATACAAAGTACTCTTGTTTCATCTGTGAATGGGACAGTCGTGCCAAAGAGTCACATTATTCTAGACAGAACTGGCCACTCCGTAAATAGTTAGTTCCAGGACAGAGAAATGTGATGCATGAACCGCTCGTCGACCCGACAAAGATTTTTCTTTGCCTCTTCTTCATATAAAATTGGGACTTATGAAGAATTTCGTGAAAGCAATGAAAAAAGAAGGTGAAGGTTTTCGTTATTTAAGACAGATGTTCCAAAGAATGACTGAGGCCAAGATCAAAGAGGGCATTTGTGTTGGCTCTCAGATCAGATATGTTATGAATGACAAGCGGTTCGAAGATCTGTTAGTTTAAAAACAAACAAACAAACGATTAACTTCTTAGAGTTTCCGTACATAGAAAAACTATATATATTTATTCTTTAGGTACAATAACAATTGAAGCAGGATACGAATAGAATAATACTATACAGATAAACAAATTTATATATATGTATACAGATTATATAATGAACATAGTAATTCACAAACACCAAGTTTTTGGTAATATTTCTTTGTGCATCATTAGTCTAGCATTTCGAAACAGAGTATATCTGTTCAATTTAATAGAATGATTTTTCAGCAGGAGAAAACAAACTCTACGATATGTGTCCATGTCAGGGTGTTAAAATGTATTTTTAAAGTTACACAAAAGCCAGAATTTACTTTTAATTAGTTTTAAAATAACGTCACTGTTGAACGTCGTTCACTTGTCACTGATAAACTTTTCTCTCTATTTAGCATGATCAGTGTATATTTTAATATTTCCCTCGGACTATTTTAAGAGGTTCTTTGTTTGTGAATTGTTTTAGGATATGTAGTTGTGAATTGGCGAAATGTAAAAGGTTATTCAGTGCATAAACGTTTTGTATAGGTTAATTGTATTCATACGACTTAATGATTGGCCAGTGTACCTTACCGTTAGATTTGGTTTGTTTGTTTTGAATTTCGCGCAGAGCAACACGAGGGCTATCTGCGCTAGCCGTCCCTAATTTAGCAGTTTAACAGTAAAGGAAAGGCAGCTAGTCATCACCACTCACCGCCAACTCTTGGGCTACTCTTTTACCAACGAATAGTGGGATTGACCGTCATATTATAACGCCCCCACGGTTGAAAGGGCAAGCATGTTTGGTATGACAGGGATTCGAGCCCGCGACCCTCAGATTACGAGTCGGGTGCCTTAACCACCTGACCATGTCGGCCATGGTTTGGAACATCGCGTAAATCTACACGAAATCTAACTGCGCCAACTGCTTCTAGTTTAGCAGTGGTTTACTAGAGGGGAGGTTGTAGTTAGTCAGCATAACTCTTGAGTTATTTTTTACCAAAACATAATGGGATTAACCGTAACGTTATAACGCCCATAGTGCTGAAAGGGTGAACATGTTCGGCGACGGGATTGAAACACTCGATCCCAGATTGCGAGCCAAGTGCCCTAACCACCAGGTCATGTCAGACCGAGCCTTAAGGTGATACAAAAATGTTAGACGACAGAAACCTGGAGTGATACAGAAAATTGGCTGAGGGCCGAAAGAAGAAAGGAAGGCGAGACTTCCGTCTGGAAGTGGACTCGATCAGTCCGAAATAACAAATAAACTGGAGTAAGAAAGAGAAATTGCTAGATATGTGTTTTGTAAATTTAAGACAAGTAAAAGTTCACGTAAACTCACGCCCAATGAATTTTCCGTTGTCGAAATATCTGTATAACGCAAGAACTTCTTGGTAACAGTTCCAGTACCTATATCTTAAATGGTGGAAGCGTAAGAGCATATTGACATAAACTTTGTTATTTTCAGAAATGTTTAGAACGTAGACCACAATGTTTGCGCAATGTATCAGTCTAACCTCTGTTATTTTCAGACATTTTAGAACGTAGACCAAAAGGATGCTTCATGTATGAGATTAAACTTCGTTATTTTCAGACATTTTAAGAACGTATACCAGAAATTTGGCTTCATATATTAGACTAAAGGTTTCGAAAGTAAACCAGAATGTTGGTTTCATGTATCACACTAAACTTCGTCATTTTCAGAAATGCTTAAAAGTATACCAGAGAAACTTAAACAATTAATATCATTCCATAATATTAACTGGAATAAATGAAAGGAAATTATGATAGATTCTATCATCACTCACACTGTTATACTTTAAGCCGGATAATCGTGACAAAATTGATAGAGAGAGATTACTGAGAGCTGAAACTAAAGTATGCTATTATTTGTGAGACGCATGTTTAATAAGTTAGCAGATTTCTCATTCTGATAGTTGAAGTGTAATTTCTTATCAAAGTAGCCTGATCGCGATGACAATGTTTTATGTAGGTTGATGTAGGTTTACCTGAAGATTTCATTTTTAAAATGTGAAGTTTTTCAACTTGTTTAGTTTCAGAAAGAGAAACTAAATAAAACTTTAGTCAGTATCTGAGGACATGATTATGTTTATTTTAAATACTTGTTTATCTGAGTTACATGTTGGTGAAGTGAAGCAGAAAACGTACATGGGTGGTTACTTGTAGAGTACGTCTAGAACCTTCATTGTTGAAATCTGTTCAAATCTTTAATGTTTTGAACCTCAATTTGTATTTTTATCTTTATACACCTCTAATATTATATACTTTTACGAAATTTTGTAAGGGAACAGGTTCGGCATGGCCAGGTAGTGAGGGCGCTCGACTAATAATCTGAGGGTGAAGGGTTCTAATACCAGTCACACGCAACAGGCTTGCCCTTTCAGCCTTGCAGGTGTTATAATGTGACGACCAATCCCACTATTCTTTGGTAAAAGAGTATCCCAAGAGTTGGCGATGGGTGGTGATGACTAGCTGCATTCCATCTATTCTTACACTGCTAAATTAGGGATCGCTAGCGCAGATAGCCCTCGAGTAGTTTTGATCGAAATTCAATAAAGAAACGCAGCAGGCCACCATCCTGCCAACTCCTGGACTACTCGTTTATCAACGAAAAGTGGAGTTGACCGTCACACTATAACGTCCCAAAACTGAAAGAACGAATACGTTTGGTGTGACGTGGATTTGAACTCGCGACGCTCAAAATACGAGCTTTGCGCCCTCACCACCAGGCGATGCCGGTACAAGATCTTTCAATATGTTTCTGAATAATTATTTGTTTAATTAACGACGTGTTTTATTTCATTTCATAACGAAATCTCTTATTTAATATTTTTTTCCCCGATCGGATCAGTTGTGACCCACGTTATGCTTTAAAATAAGCAAAATATATCGTGTGTTTAGGGGCTAATATTGTACAATACAATAAACATGGAAACAGTTTCGAAATACGCCTTCTCTGTCACCATGGTTAAACTTATACACTTATGTCGGAGTTTTCAGTTTCAATATCTGATATACAATAAACATTAAAGCAGTAAAGGAACTTCAATTATAGCAACTTTAAGATAAAGAACATTAGCACGTGGACTTAACTGGAAACAATGCTAAACCTAAATTTCCAAGGGGCTTACTACCTTGGATTCGACATACTTGATGGATAAAAGACTTGGTATTTAAATCTTTTAAGAATGTACATTATCTAAGAGTTATCACTTTCTCTTACCAAGTACGTAATATTAACAGACTAGAATTCTAACTCTCATTGTAAAAGTTTTTGCTGAAAACAATATAGTTAATTATTCATTTTATGAATTAGAATACGAATATTCGCAAGGAACCAAGAAAATACATAAAACAAAAATAGAATCATAAGAACGGGAGATGCTGGTTTTATAAAATGATGTGAGATCACAAAATAAACATGCTTCTCTGAGTCGGATTACACAAAATAAACATGCTTCTCTGAGTCGGATTACATAAAATAAACATGCCTCTCTGAGTGGGATTACACAAAATAAATATACTTTTCTGAGTGGGATCATAAAAAATAAAAATGATTTTCTAAACGAAATCACAGAAAATAGATACTTGTATAAATGGGATCACAATAAATAAACATGCTTTTATAAATGTGATCACAATAAATAAACACACTTGCATGAGTGAGACCACAATAAATAAACACTTGTATAAGTGGGATCACAATAATTAAACACTCTTGTATAAGTGAGATTACAATAATTAAACACATGTATATGTGGGATCACAATAATAAAACACTTGTATAAGTGGGATCACAATAATTAAACGCACTTGTATAAGTGAGATCACAATAATTAAACACACTTGTATAAATAGGATCACAATAAATAAACACTTTTCTAAATGCAAAAAAAAATTAGAATGAATGAGACCCACGTGTGCATGACATTTAACAAATAACAATAAGTAATTAGATATTAATATCATTGGATATTCTTCAACTCTCTCATGTTATTCATTTCAACAAAATATATACTTTTTGATGGATTGCTCAGACAGCGAACTTATGCTGAGTTAACTGTAAAATGGGCGGCGAGTTCCTGTTAGAGAAACAATTGTATAAATATCTGGTCATCTCTTAAGCAATGTCGGATTTTAGGTGTAGAAAAAGAGAAAGGATTTCAAACACTTTTAATGTTAGTTAATTAATAACAAAAGTCCTGGGGTCAGTTCACTGTGTGTATGTAACACTGCACAACAAAGTGTTTGCTCCTTGAACACTGTTGGCTGTTCATTATAGATTTTTGGCTGTTGATCACGAAAACCACATCCAAATTTGTCCATCACGTACCGTTTTATCGAAATCTTCAGTTTCACCAGGACATTGCTACAATGGAAAAACGATATCAGGGCAACTGTAATCCGTCAATACTTGCTAACTACTGTTGGACACTGCAACGTGATGCACCGGACATTGAATACAAACAAAAATCAGGAGCAAAACACTTTTAATTATGTTGAAATTAATAGCGTATTAGAAACATAAACGCAATTAATACGTTATTGCCGGTAAACAGTTAACTGTCTATTTCTCAGAATTCCTTCCTGATGAAGCAAAACCAAAACTATATTTGTGCATACCCACCACGCACCTGTCACAATCAGCAAAAACGTTTCAGAAAGCAAAACATTTTTAAAAATTGTTGTGCAGTCTAATGTATGTTCCATTATTATTAATTACTTCCTGCTAACGATTCACAAGCTTCTGAATGATACTTCTGTAGAATTCTTGGGGTTTGGAGGAAAAGAATGTAGAGAGGGTAGTTTTGACATCTTCATGTGTTTCAAGCTCTTTTCCATCAAGATAGTTCTGCAAACTTCGGAATATATGATAATCACGTGGGACAAAATCTGGAGAATAAGGAGGATGTGGAAGTTTTTCCAAGTCTAGCTCTTCGATTGTTGCAGATGTGATCGTTGCTGTATGGGGCAGTGCATTATCTTGGTGTAACACAATACCTTTATTGTGTTTCATCAGAGCAAGCCTCTTCTCTTTCAGTGCAACAGTTAAGCCCTCTAACTGTTGAAAACAGATGTAATCGTTACATTCAGTGGCAACAAATCAAAATGGATAACACCAACAATATCCCACCAAACGCTTAACAATAGTGGTCATCCGTTTTGGGCTGTGCTTTAGCCAATTTACCTGCACTGAGCCATTGTCTGTGGTGCTTAACATTTTTATAAAATAACCATTTTTCATCTCCAGTTACTAACCTGTCCAAAACAGGTGAATTAGGTTCACGAGAGTTGTCTAATGTCGGTTTCTGTGAAATCGTGGGGGACCCATTTTCCAAGTTTTGACACCTTTCCAAGCTGTTGCAGATGACGGTGAATTGTTGAATGGATTGAATTAAGCTTCTGTACTAGTTCTTCAACTGTTATAGCACAATCTTCAACAAGCCATCATTAAAATTAACAAAGCCACCTGAATGTAGCACATCATTTAAGTTAAAGTCACCTGATCTGAACTTTTGAAACCACCTTCGACATTTTCTTTCATTGAGAGACTCCGCACATAAACACCTTGAATGTGTCGTGTAGTTTATGCTGCACTATTGCCTTTTGGTAAACTCATAAAGCATTATATATCTAATGTGCTCCTGAGACCCATCCATCTTCATAAGTGAAGTTTGGTTAGTTTCTTTTATTTGTCTGAACATTTTTATACACGTCCTACTACATATTTTAATCATTAAAACCTTCCACAAAGATAGAAACGATGATGCACTTTCTGTATTAAATTTTCGGACATTACTTATGGGATGATCTGATATATCGGTGAGTAAATAACTTCGAGGGTCACGGGTTCAAATCCAACATGCCTCCCCTTTCAGCCGTGGGGGTGTTGTAATATGACGGTTAATCCCCTTATTCGTTGGTAAAAGAGTAGCCCAATAGTTGGCGGTGGGTAGAGATGTCTTTCCTCTTGTCTTGCACTGCTAAATTAGGGACAGCTAGCATAGATAGCCCGACGGTGCTTTGCGCAATTTTTTCAAAACAAACCAACCAAACAAATTAAACCACTTTTGCAGATCCAATGCAGAGGATGTGCAGACGGAAGATTTTTGAAACATTGTTCTTTCTAGTTGAACTAAATAAGATTGTTTAGTCATCAAAATATTTCTTCAAGTGTTTCTCTAACAAGCACTTATCGCCCGTTTCACAGACAACTCAAGATGAATTCTTGATTCTTTTAGGAGCATATATAAAAGAGCACGTTTGTTGTTTTCCTCGGTGTAAGTCGTTCAAATTCCAACAGATTCCGCAAAGTGTAAATTGTTTATAGGTTACACAAACTCAGATAATTATATTTTATACGTTGCCTGTTAATTTCTGTGATCTCACGTAGCTATTTTGAAGAGTTTTTATAACCGAACACTCATTTAAAGTGTAAATCTACAGAATAATATTAACTTGAGTATTTCTGTAGAAACGATTTATGTAAACGAAAACCTCTACAACGAATTATCTGTCGTAGGCCTAAGATAAGTATTTAATCTCTACTTTTGACACTATAAGCCCTAAAGCCTTAACGCTGGGCATGCAAGAAAAGGGACCAATTTTGTAACTACTTGCTCTCGACCTAAGGTCATACAGTTTTATATACAAGGTATTTTTCAATTAAAAAATAATAAGAAACAGCGACATCTTTTTTTTTTTGTAGTAATGTTTACAGCTGACGTTAGGTGCGCTGTTAAACGTACAAACAAGATAATTGCATTTTTATTATCTTCAGTATTATATTGATATTGATACTGTGTTTCAGGTCTCATGCTTTGCCAGATGACAAAACAGTGAGCCAGAAATCTAATCTGATGACACCCAGCCACACATACAAAAATACGAAACGGTTACGGTGTTTTTTCAGTTGTTTTCTTTTTCAGTGAAACGCTCCTGATAAAGTTGTAAAACGAAACCTTGAGTGTTAAATCAAAGAAAAACAACAATTGGGTGTTATAAGGTCATTTATTACTAATATTGAAATAAAAAATGTACATAATAAAATGTTCAACTAAATTAAAATATGATTAACAAAACAGCCATCTTTAATACAAAAGACAAAACAACAGAAAAGTACAGATTCAATACGAAAATAAGCCCATTCGTTTAACGTGAGAGTTGGTTTGGTTTCTTTTGAGTTTCGCGCAAAGTTTCACGAGGGCTATCTTCGCTCGCCGTCCCCACTTTAGAAGTGAAGGACTAAAGGGAAGGCAGCTAGTCATCACCACCAACCGCCAACTCTTGAGCTACTCTTTTACCAACGAATAGTGGGATTAACCGTCACGTGATAATGTCCCCACGGCTGAAAGGGCGAGCATGTTTGGTGCTACGGGGATTCGAACCCGCGACCTTCAGATTACTAGTCGAGTGCCTTAATCACATGGCCAGCTATATAAGGAGTGTGTTTGTGTGTTTTTCTTATAGCAAAGCCACATCGGGCTATCTGCTCAGCTCACCGAGGGGAATCGAACCCGCTATATAAGTAAAACAAACTGGAGTTTGTCTCAAGACTCTATAACAATCCATACAAAACATCAGCGTTTGAAATTGAACAGTTTATTTTAATGGAAGTGGGTGGACACAGTTATGTATCGAGCATTGCTTAAGTTCGCCTGAGGTTCTATCCAGGAAAACTAATGAGATGGAACAAAGATGTACCTACCAACAATGTGACAAATAGACTCTAATAGTGCTTTTTCTTGAATAATTTCAAAATATGTTAGAGATAGCGTTTTTCTTGATTTTTTAGAGTTACCATATTATCGTTTAGGTCCTAAAATGTTTTTCTGTCTCTCGCGCGCGCATGGCGACGAATAAAACGTCTATTGCACTTTTATTCCCGAAGAAAATCGTTACCTCCTATTGGATGGTTATATGAGAAACACTAAAAGAAATCCCTTGTATCTTATGAGAAAGATACTTAACTCCTTTAGGTTATCGTCTTCATCATGTATAAATCTATTGTGAAAAGCTGATCGTGTAACTCCATTAAATATAACATCTTCTCGCGGACAGATTTTAATATGTAAACGTACAAGACGTTGCCATAGCAACCCATTACATCATTCATTTCTAATATTCTAGGATTTCTACGAGAAAAGGTTTGTGGAAAGAAGCTATGTGTTCCATACTCGTTTGTTTAACAGTTAAGCACTAAGCTACACGATGGGCTATCTGTGCTCTGCCCACCACGGGTTTCGAAACCCTTTTTCCTAGCGTTGTAAGTCCACAGACATGCCGCTGTGATACGATGAACTTCGAATCCCTGTCGCACCAAACATGCTCGCCATTTCAGCCGTGGGGGCGTTATAAGGTGACGGTAAATCCCACTATTCGTTGGTAAAAGAGTAGCCCAAAAGTTGGCGGTGGGTGGTGATGACTAGCTGTCTTCCCTCTAGTCTTAGGCTGGTAAATTAGAGACGGCTAGCTCAGATAGCCGTCATGTAGCTTTGAGAAATATTAAAAAACACACGTTTAAAGGAACTATTTTTAACAGAAAGTTGGATAAAATATACTACGTGTTACATCACTGTAGACGTCAAAACTTACTAGATTAACCGTAGAATAATAACATTTTGTACTTTCCTAATTCTCTTGATAAAGCTTGTGTCACTCACGTCACTTTCAGCCACTCTCTACGTCATTCAACTTATTTATCGATAAAACAAGACTCTTTCGGCCCGACACGGCCAGGTGGTTAAGGCACTCAACTCGTAATCTGAGGGTTGAGGTTTCTAATACCCGTCACTTCTAACATGCCAGCTCTTTCAGCCGTTGAAGTGTTATAATATGAAGATCATTCCTACTATTCGTTGGTATAAGAGTAGCCACAGAGTTTGTGCTGGTTGGTAATGGCTAGCGCAGATAACCGATGTGTAGCTCCGAGCGAAATTCAAAACAAATAAAAATAGTTTAATTGTTGGAAAACACCAGACGTTTACGTCTCAAATTCAACACGTAAATTATATGGATTTCTCTGCTTGTTTTAGGAGATATAAAATACGTAGTTAACCAACACTCTTACATCATCTATTACTAAATATTTGTGTATCTTGGTAAATGTAATAGGCTTTAAGTGTTCTGAGTTCAAACTTTGGTTAATAGTTAATATTATATAGATATTAATTTCTGTTACAATTTTTACGTGAGTAAGAAACACATATAGGTGTATGAATAGACAAAGGGAGAGTTCCGGATGCTCATTTCTGAGACTTACATTTTAGTGAGTTGTGTAATGTGTGTACCTCGAACGAATAAAGAAGACTCGATGATCCGAGGATCGACAACCATAGCAATTTTCATTTATCGAAATTTTATTCAGAAAACTCAAATTACCGTTTTGTCCTCTGGATAGCAAGGTGTTGGTGCTATAGTGATTATCTGATATGGTTACTGATGCAAATATTTTGTTCGTGTTTGTGTTGTAATTATTTGCACCATGTATATGCATGCAAATATTTTGTTCGTGTTTGTGTTGTGATTATTTGCACCATTTTATGCACAAAACATTCGAATTATTATTCTGGAGCACTTGTATAAATTAGTATAAAACCAGTGAGGAAACTACTATCTGTATTACAACAAAACTTGTTTAAGTACAACAATTATAGAATAATACAAGAAAAATCCTAACTGCAAATGTGGAAATCGATAAGTCCAATTGTTATTGGTTTGTTTGAAGTTAAGCACAAAGCTAAACAATAGGCTATCTGTGATCTGACCACCACGTCTTTATAAGCCAGGTTTCTATAGTTACAAATCCACAGATATGTCGCTGTGCCACTGGGGAGTGATACTAGATGGATCACCCATGTCTTGGACAATTGAAATAATTTGTTTGTTTGTTTTTGAATTTCACCCAAAGCTACTCGAGGGCTATCTGTGCTAGCCGTCCCTAATTTAGCAGTGTAAGACTAGAGGGAAGGCAGCTAGTCATCACTACCCATCGCCAATTCTTGGGCTACTCTTTTACCAACGAATAGTGGAATTGACCGTCACATTACAACGCCCCTACGATTGAAAGAGCGAGCATATTTGGTGCGACCGAGATACGAACCCTGACCCTGAGATTACGAGTCGCACGCCTTAACACGCTTGGCCATGCCGGGCCACATTTTCGAGACAGACAAAAAGCTGACTATTATTTTAATATTTATACTAATAAGAAAACCAAAGTTGTTTTTTTTAGTTTTCACAACAAAACTCATTTTATATGAGACTGGTATATACTTACACGTTTCGAGGCTTCAACACGTCATCTTAAGAAGTGAAGTTACAAGTTCGTTACGCTATTTATATGCAAATTAAGATATCATACGAATAAACAGAAATATATATATGTATAGTGTAATGCATTATGGTTTACACACCTGAAGATGACGTGTTGGAACGTATTTGATATCGATCTCAAATACAAAACAAAACTAAAACCAGTCCTTTTTACTGTATTTATCTAAAACATTGTTTATAATTAAAAAAATAATAATAAAAAACTACTGCCCAGTTATTTAAATCATTGTAACGATCTTTGTTGGTTTGTTTTCTTTAAACCTCGAAATCAAGAGATACAAGAGGTCAGCAGGAGACAAGAATAGACAACCAATATTTCAGAATAAACGTTAGGAAAAACCATTAAGCTATTCTTAATATGGAGTATTATACCTCTACCATCATACTCTCCCAAAAACAAACCAAATTACTGTTACCAGCATAGTAACCGTTTATTATCTAATCTTCATACTGTGATTATAATGTTATGCTAAAAGCTTCTACCAATCCATAAATGTTTAACGAAGCGTGTTTACTATTAATTGACAATAATAATGTTGACACCAAGAAAAATGATCTCTGATAAGGTAAATACTATGGTATTTAAAATCTGAACATTAATAATGAGGTATGAGCTGAGTTAGCCGTGTTATCCAGCTTGTTTCTCATTAACAGAATGGCTAATTATCGAGACTACAACAAAACGAACCCATTCAACTTGAGAGCCTCCACACAGTAACTAGGCTTACTGCTTTGTGCTAGAAGAAGTCTCTTTAACTTTTAACCATTTACTGGAAAACAAATATCATAATAACCTTAATTGTGCATTTAGATACTTGATATTATTATATCCCTACCAAATATTTTGTTTTTCCATCTCTAACTTGAGAACTTTACTTTAAAACTTATTCGGCAATTAGATGATTTTACCTTGGATAAAATTCCTTTTAATGAGGCCCTCAATGACGTAGATGTATGCCGCTAGAACAGAGGTACTGATACTACCTGGTAGACAGATCACAGGTAACCTCTTGTGTAGCTTCGTACTTAACTTCAAATAAACCAACCTTTTGTTAGAACAAAGCAGAGAACGACGTTTCGACATTAAGTTATCTTTTTTTGTTAACCTGAAGACGACCTAAGAAGGTCAAAACGTTGTTCACTACTTTGTTTTAATAAAATTTTTAATACCCACACCAGCCGTCTTGAGATACGTTTTTACTTCCAGTGGGTTTCTCGTCATTATAAAACAAACAAACGTTTCAATGTAAAAAACAAACAAACATGTCCCATATCTCCAGAATGTAACTTTATTACTTCAATATTTCACTATTATTAGGTTGTAATTATGTGTACGTTTATTTATATGTCTCACAATAAACTCTTGTTGTATAGCGCCCTCTGGTAGCAGTAATACCCCAATGTAATGCGTACATCCTTGCATGACAGTAGGAATGTTGTACGTAAACGTTCTCCTGTAGTAACGTTTAATTTCCAGAGTTTCTGACATCATTAGAATATTTATTACTCTGAAGTTTATTTAAAGCAAACTGGAGTTTGTTGAGAGACATATAAATAAACGTACTGTGCCTTCATCAAAGGATTACAGTGCAAACATTTTTATATATCTTCGTATGTTTCCTAATATATCTCTGTACTACAGTGTTAAGTATTGATATATACGTTTTTACGATCAGCGTCTTAACTTCCGATTTATCATACGTTCCAAGTTATCTTTCAAAGCTAGATGTTTCCAAGAGAAATGTATAGTTGGATACATAAAGATATTTCTGTGTACTTAATGAACATTTTGTTAACGATCGTATTCCAAGGTGATCATGTTTACTATTTTTATTTCAAAATAATAACGGAAATTGGGGGCGCTGGCACACCATTACCTTGAGTGGAAAGTTTATATATAATTGTATCTCATTTTATCGTATTAAAAAAAAAAAGAGATCATGATGGAATACTGGCCTGCCACAGGCAAATGATTAAGGCATTCGACTAGCAATTTGAGGGTCGCTGGTTCGAATCCCCGTCACACCAAACATGCTCGCCCTTTCAGCCATGGGAATGTTATAACGTGTGGTCAATCCTACTATTTGTTGATAAAAGAGTATCCCAAGAGTCGGTGGTTGGTAGTGATGATTAGCTGGCTTTCCTCTAGTATTATACTGCTGAATTAGGGACAGCTATCTGCGATAAACATATCACTTTCACATAGAAAACAATGACTTATAATTCTAACAATAGAAGAAAGAAGAAGAGATGTGACTTCTCAGGTAGAAAAGAAACAATATTATTCTGGGAGAAAATAACAGAAACTTCGTTTCTAAAGCAGAAAAAGTAAATATATATATATGTATATAAATTATAAAAGAAAAAACGAAACACAAAATAGCAATCTTTTAAAACAAAATATCCTTGTGTCATTTAGTAAAGAAACAACAGAGGAGGAAGAAGGGAATAAACGTATAATGATGGTCAACAAAATATTTTTGCTGGAAGGAAAAACAATTTTACGTGACAAAAACAAGGTAAAACAGGTTTGTTTTTTAATGTTCGGGTAAGGTTATTCATGGGATATCCACTCTGACTGTCCATAATTGTAAATATTTGATTAGAGGATGGATAACTAGTGCTGCTGGACACTCTTATGTGAACAATAACGGGATGGGATTTGACTGTTACCCCTATAATGCACCCACACCCTCAAAGAGCAGGGCACGGATTTTTTGTTTGTTTGGAAATAACCGTACTAGAACATTCAACCCGCAGACCCACAGTCCAGAAAACTAATAACTGATGAGCAAAAACTAATTTTCTATCAGAAAAAAACAAAAAGACATGTAAAATGAAGAAACTCGTCCTTCTTTTAAAAAAAACAACAAAATATATGTTTATTAACAATTTAAAATAAGAAGGAAAATAAGAAAAATAAAATATTTTTAGAAAGTTTGTTGATTTTCACTCAAAGCTACACGAGGGCTATCTGCGCTAGCCGTCCCTAATTTAGCAGTGTAAGGCTAGAGGGTAGGCAGCTAGTCATCACCACCCACCGCCAACTCTTGGGATACTCTTTTACCAACGAATAGTGGGATTGACCGTTACATTATAACGCCCTCACGGATGAAAGGGCGAACATGTTTGGTGTGACGGGGATTCGAACTCGCGACCTTCGGATTACGAATGCCTTATCCACCTGGCCATGCCGGGCCTAAGACTAGAAGGACGACAGCTAGTTATCACCTCCCACCGTCACTTTATAATACCCTCAGAGATAAAAGAGCAAGCAGGTTTTAGTATGACAGGGTTCGAACCCGCAACGCTCAAATTACGAGTCCAGCGCCCTAACCTCCTGCCCATGACGAACCATTTTTAGAAAGGAAAGTGTAAAATGAAAAGGGACAAATATTTACATCTCTGGAAAAGAAAGTGTAAAAGAGGTGTCACTCCTTTTCATCCAAAATCAAAAGAAGATAAACAAAAGTCACCTATTCAATAAAGGAAAATATGAAGAAAGTAACCTTCAGAATTAAAGAAACATGAATCTTGCTGTAGGAAAGGAAAGGATTTTGTGGAAAGGTAAAATTATAAAAATTCACATCTTCAGGACAACAACACAAGTATTTTGTTTGAAGGATACAAATTTGTGAGGTTAAAATAAAAGAAATAAGCATTGAAGAATCACCGGGCCCGGCATGGCCAAGCGTATTAAGGCGTGCGACTAGTAATCTGAAGGTCGCGGGTTCGCATCCCGGTCGCGCCAAACATGCTCGCCCTTTCAGCCGTTGGGGCGTTATAATGTGACGGTTAATCCCACTATTCATTGGTAAAAAAAGTAGCCCAAGAGTTGGCGGTGGGTGGTGATGACTAGCTGCCTTCCCTCTAGTCTTACACTGCTAAATTAGGGACGGCTAGCACAGATAGCCCTCGAGTAGCTTTGTGCAAAATTCAAAAACAAACAAAAAACAATTGAAGAATCACCAAAGGTTAAAAAATTACTTATAATAAACTGAATAAAATAAAACATGCAAATTGCAGTTACTGATTGAGAAATTATTGACGTTAACGAAAGCATTATTTTCTCTTTCTGCTATTACGTCTGGATCTGTTCCTTCTTATCATTTACCTTTCTAGACAAGCTTTATATCAAGGTCGAAGTGATTGTCGTTTTATTTTAATCGGCTAAACGTGTTATTATTTGTGACAGGAATTACGTGCGTCTTTCAGTTGTGTATATCCATCTTGTTTTCACTAATACTTTAAAAAAATGGAATGATAAATTTCAGTTGCACTCAATAAAGTTTCCATAAATTCGCAAAAAAGCACCAATAGCGACCCAATATTTATTTTTATCATACTCTGAAATCGACCCGTTAACATTTGAGGATTTCGTGTCTTGTATTACAAGTGTACTCACTGTGCAGTTATCTGTTTTATTAGCTGTACAAGACACTTAGAGAACGAACGTTTCCATGGTAACAATACCCGATATCTGGTCCTCACCAATACTTATTGTAATTAAGTCTAATAATATCCGACAAACCATAATCAGTTACGTTGTTTGGAAGGCGATAACGATTGGAATATTTAAATTAAATACATTTATCTATATTCGGAAAACTACTGTAAAAAGTATTTTTTTTAACGAGAGGTCCAGTGAAAAACTCCACACGACAATGAAGTGTTTTTAACCTCCACACGTGCCCCAGTAAAGGCTTAATACAATGGTCAAAGTGAAAATACGCTTCTTTCTAAGGTGAAATAAAAACCCTTTAACCTGAGCGCTTTCGAAGGGTTGGTCTTTCTTCTTCAAAGGCAAACTGGAAATGTCTGGGGTCATATTACTACTGATACTTCATTTAAGTGTAAGCGTCGATCGAAATAAATTAGTTTCAGAGGTGAAAAACAAATAACGTTGAAAAATATTACATCGACGTGTAAATTTTTTTGGATATAAGTGATTGAAGTGTAATACGAGTTATTTACATTTTTTAATTATCGATTTTTTTTAAAAAAGTGAAGTTGTACTGCTAAGTATTGCTTTAGAATTACTAGACTGACGTCATGATGTCAATTTCAAAAGTAAACTTAATCAGAGAAATAAGATCATATATTGCAAATAAAAAGAAACAAATTACGAAAATGTTTATTTAAGAACATTTACCTATGGAGAAAGTAAAGTGCGCTGTTTGATGTTGTCGTTCATGCCCAAACGTACAAAGTTAGGTAAAGCTAGCACTGGGCTATAATAAACAGCAAATCAGACATGGTCTGATACACTTCAGTTTCGACACCAGACTTTCAGTGGAGTGGAAAATAAGAACAAAGAGAAACGAAGCGAGATAATCTTAAGCCAAAGATAGAATATCATCCTACTCCGCAATCTAATGTCACTGATGACATGGCAGATATAAAAAAAAATTCCATTTGCCTTACCTGTGCGTCATCTTTCATCATTGACTCTAAGAACTGAAAGACCATATTAACCTGTAATCCATGGACAAGAACTTTATAAAAGTAAGAACAAGACCAAAGGTAATCACGTTTCCAAAGTTAACGTTTACTTCATTAAACAGTAGAAAGAAAAACATCTTTTTCGACTGTTTGCAACTCCGATTGACTTATTTGATTTTTCTTCTTATCAGTTTCTTTCTCAGGTTTAATTTCTGGTGTCTAATAACAATAAACAGATAGACGAATACACAACGTTACTCGTTGAAAAACATACGTGCACGTGCCATTGAACAACAAATAAACTCGAAGTTCAGAGGTGGTTCGAACTAACTAAAAACACACGAGACGTGTGATATTCCATTTATTTCACGGGCTTCTTGTTAAAAGAAAAGAGAGACAGAACTTTTGACTTTACTTCCTTTTGTGTAGTTCATAAAAACTGTTATACATATATATATATATACACAAAGGTTTTCTTCACGAAATTATTATTTTTTAATACTTTTCCACTGGATTTTGATGAAAGAAAATCACATTTTTAAACAAGTACTGTAGTTATTGATGAAAATACAAACTCATCAGGGAATGAAGCAACGTTTGTTGATACAAAAGCAGTAATCCCTTTCAAACTGTGTTTGAAATCATCCAGTTTTCCAACGGTGGACTTTTCTTTATACTTACGTCAAAGTAACCATTCATGTCAGGTACAAGGGTGATGAATCTAGTTTAAGGGGACCTTAACTCCAGTATATACATAACTTATATTAGATCAACCACCTCTTCAAGCCGAGGTGCTGTTTCGGCAGAATGTTTTGCTTAATACGTGCTAATCGAAGCACCTTATTTCAAATCGTAGTGGTCAAGATGTTTTAAAAATATTTTCTCAGCACGTTCGGAATGTTTTATAATAACATGACAATCAGAGCACAGTAAGAAACACCACTAAACTCGGTTTATAATAGTGAGAACATACATTTTGACTGGCAAGACATTTAAGTCAAAACTAAACTCAGAGAAATATATATATTAATTTGAGGGAATCTTGGACTCGTACTGAAGTGACTGCAAGATATCTCCTTTGATTTGAATATACTGCGTTTTCATGTGCTCGCGAACTTTTCGAACGTTGGCTTTTAATTCTAAAGTAATCTTCTACTTACCACTGGAAACTTTCGAAAACTGCTTGATATCAAAACGTGGTTTTAGTTCTTCAAGCAACCAAATCATTTGGCATAAAATATCATAAACGTTCTATGTTTTTATTATTATCACAGGTTCATTAATATACATTCTCTGTATAATATGCTCTAAGTAACACGTCACGCGATTCTAACAGTGTGATATATATATTGTGAAATGGCATTTAGCGGAATGATACTTACTTCATTCCAAAACATAAGTAACACAGAAATGTAAATGGGTTACGAGCACTAATGTGTAGAACTAATAGGAAATGTATCAACAAATGCTTTTAATAATACTTGAACCAGAAATTGAATTATTAATAATAAATGGAAGGAATTAGTTCCAGAAATGATGCATACATAAATAGTGTGAGATAATAAAATTAATTAAAACTAAATAACATTAGTTAAGTAATAAGAGTTAAACATTATCAACAGAGTAACGCGAGAAGACTAACGCATCACAAAACATGTAGAATGCGCACACATTTAATGACATATCGACAACGCCAAATGTAATTTTCTATACAGTATTGAATGTTTGTTTATTTCATTTTTCTACTACGCGGCAAACCACATAGGGATGTGCAGGTAAAACTGTAGTGTGCAGCGGACAGGTAGAGACGGATAACTAGAACTGTATAGAACAGTGTATCAGGTAATGATGGTTGGCTAAAACTGTAGTGTACAGTGGATTAGATAAAAATGGGTAACTAAAACTGTAGTGTACAGTGGATAAGATAAAGATAGATAACTAAAACTGTAGTGTACAGTGGATCAGGTAAAGATGGATAACTAAAACTGTAGTGTTCAGTGGATCAGGTAAAGATGGATAACTAGAACTGTAGTGTACAGTGGATCAGGTAAAGATGGATAACTAAAACTGTAGTGTACAGCGGATCAGGTAATGATGGTTGGCTAAAACTGTAGTGTACAGTGGATTAGATAAAGAAGGATAACTAAAACTGTAGTGTTCAGTGGATCAGGTAAAGATGGATAACTAGAACTGTAGTGTACAGTAGATAAGATAAAGATGGATAACTAAAACTGTAGTGTACAGCGGATCAGGTAAAGATGCATAACTAAAACTGTAGTGTACAGTGGATCAGGTAAAGATGAATAACTAAAACTGTAGTGTACAGTGGATCAGGTAAAGATGGATAACTAAAACTGTAGTGTACAGCGGATCAGGTAAAGATGGATAACTAAAACTGTAGTGTACAGTGGATCAGGTAATGACGGATAACTAAAACTGTAGCGTACAGTAGATAAGATAAAGATGGATAACTAGAACTGTAGTGTACAGTGGATCAGGTAAAGATGGATAACTAAAACTGTAGTGTACAGCGGATCAGGTAAAGATGGATAACTAGAACTGTAGTGTACAGTAGATAAGATAAAGATGGATAACTAAAACTGTAGTGTACAGCGGATCAGGTAAAGATGGATAACTAGAACTGTAGTGTACAGTAGATAAGATAAAGATGGATAACTAAAACTGTAGTGTACAGCGGATCAGGTAAAGATGGATAACTAAAACTGTAGTGTACAGTGGATCAGGTAAAGATGGATAACTAAAACTGTAGTGTACAGCGGATCAGGTAAAGATGGATAACTAAAACTGTAATGTACAGTGGATCAGGTAAAGACGGATAACTAAAACTGTAGTGTACAGTAGATAAGATAAAGATGGATAACTAAAACTGTAGTGTACAGTAGATAAGATAAAGATGGATAACTAAAACTGTAGTGTACAACGGATCAGATAAGGATGGATAACTAAAACTGTAGTGTACAGTGGATCAGGTAAAGATGAATAACTAAAACTGTAGTGTACAGTAGATAAGATAAAGATGGATAACTAAAACTGTAGTGTACAGTGGATCAGATAAAGATAGATAACTAAAATTGTAGTGTACAGCGGATCAGGTATAGATAGATAACTAAAACTGTAGTGTACAGTGGATCAGGTAAAGATGGATAACTAAAACTGTAGTGTACAGCGGATCAGGTAAAGATGGATAACTAAAACTGTAGTGTACAGTAGATAAGATAAAGATGAATAACTAAACCTGTAGTGTACAGCGGAGTAGATAAAAATGGATAACTAAAACTGTTGTGTACAGTAGATAAGATAAAGATGGATAACTAAAACTGTAGTGTATAGTGGATCAGGTAAAACTAAGCTGTGTATTGTTTCTTTGTACTACAGGTTCTGAAAATTTTACTGTTAAGTGAGAAAAAAAAGGCACAATCAGAGTTCATACAGTCACATTCACTCATAATACAGTTCGTGAAGAGTAAGGATTTTAGTCACAACTGTGGCTACAATCATGCATTTTGTTGTAGTAAGTTTATACCATGCTGCTATATATAAAATACTTCACAGGAACTTCCATCACTGATGTCTGATTCCTTAAAACGAGGACAGAAATAATCGTGTTTCTTAGATCTGTATAACAAAACAGCTGTCTGGCTGTTCTTAGGAGAAACTGTATAACAAAACAGCTTTCTCTCAGTGTCTGGCTGTTCTTAGGAGAAACTGTATAACAAAACAGCTGTCTGGCTGTTCTTAGGAGAACCTATTTAACAGACACACTACAGTGTGTATTATTGTGTTAGACCCTGTCAGTCAGTGATATTTCTTAAGTGATTAAGAACAAAACAGCGAGGGTCACAGCCTAAAAAGTGAATTCCGACTAGTCCTCTGCCTACACAAATATATAAAGCGAAGTTTTGTGTAAAAGTGTGAACAAAGCGCTCGAGATATTTTCTTCAAAGAAGCCTAAGTGTATCTAGTAATGAGTGTATATAAAATCATTATAAACAGTGCATACATTCGGGATAGTCCCCCGATGGTACAGCGGTAAGTCTACAGATTTACAACGCTAAAATCAGGGATTCGATTCCTCTCGGTGGACTCAGCAGATCGTCCAATGTGGATTTGATATAAAAAATCACACACTCGGGATAACATAACTATCATCCTGCCATCTAACATGTGTATAGTTTTTATTATTATCGTAACCTTATGATAGGAAATGTTTGTAGACAGCATGGCAACTGTGAGTAATAAACATCTACTGTCTTCTTTACCATGTAGTGCACCAAACACCATACTGTTGTTCTTTTTCACATTTTTACAGTTACTTCGAAAGACACCATTCCAGCACCTTAAGGGTTAAGTTAGAAAAACATGACCAGGCTTACCGTGCTCTATTAATTTTGTAATGTGTTCTGTAAGAAAAAAATACAGATTTAACTAGAAACTTTGTCCAAGTAATTCTAACTGTAATAAAAGAATACCGGGACGAAGACTACAACAAGGCACTCAAAAAGATAATCTCGTGAGAAGGTACCTTGTGTGAAGTTATGGAAACGTCTTTGTTACTAAATTAAAATAGCGAAACAAATGAATACAGCATGAGTGTCATGCTGTAAAGATGGTGATAAAAAATAAGATAAGGCTTAACCGTGCTAATTACATTCGTGTTTTTTGCCCATTAGCACATTCACAGTCAAAGAAGAAATATGAAAAGGTCTATACTTACAAACAGTGTCTCAATTTGGCTACGCGTAACCACGTAAATGTTGTTACTTTTGTTTGTTTGTTTTTGAATTTCGCGCAAAGCTACACGAGGTATATCTGCGCTAGCCGTCCCTAGTTTTGCAGCGTAAGACTATAGGGAAGGTAGCTAGTCATCACCACCCACCGCCAACTCTTGGGCTACTACTTTTACCAACGAATAGTGGGATTGATCGTCACATTATAACGCCCTCATGGCTGAAAGGGCGAGCATGTTTGGTGTGACCTTTTCTGCTCTTAAGCATAAAACTACAGACAGACTGTTTCTACTCCGTCAAATGCAGGTATCAAAACCAAATTTATAGCGTTACATGCCTTCAAGTTTATCGCTGAACCACTCTAGACTATTTCTTTATATATTACACTCACTCTATCGAAGATACTTTTAACTAATTTAATACATGACAGCCATTTCAATTAACATATATAAAAAAATGACATTATATGAAAAAAAATGTAGTCACTGTCAGTTTACCAATATATTTCATTTTTAGACACAGAAATTTTTATGTATAATTATTTCACTGCGGGAAAGGTTGATAATGGTATTTAGTACGGTTACAAATTTATCATATTACTTATTTCTGTAATTGTTGTCATTTTCTGTTATTAAACACAAAGATACACAGATAGCTATCTGTTCTCTGCCCACCACGAGTATCGAAAATTGTTTGTAGCAGTATAAGTCTGCAGACTTTTTCGTAATAATACCAAAAATAAGGGTTTGATACCAGCGATGAACGTAGTATAGATAGTCCATTGTGTAGCTTTGTACTTAACAGCAAACAAGTTCTCATAATATCTCTCAAGACAAGGTTTAATAGTCTTGGTATGCTTTTCTCAACAAAAATATTTACTGTAAGTACCTATTTTTAGAAAAGTTGCCCACCCTAGAACACGTATGCTAATGTTTCTCAGTGTTATATAACGTGAACTTAATACAGCCGCAAATAACCTCGGTTTATTAGACGTATAAACACTAAACAAAAACGAAAAAAAACAAATGTTTAACGCTGCCAATGCTTGACTTATTTCTGATACAACTACGAGTATACATTTTTATTCCTATCTGTGGCGTCATTGTTAAATTAATAATTTTAGCCATTAATAATATATTTAGTAAATTATTGTGAAAAATACGCCATTTTCAAGAAGTGCGAGTTCAAATAATGTTGGTATTGATTTCTTCATTGTGATGCTCTTGTTGTAACATCTTGACCTGTTGGAAAGACACACGATGAAAAAGGATTTTATGTTAACAGGTCTAATACATTCCTGATCTAAACTGTTCGTCAATACATGAACAACTAACATCACGACGCTTCAAATGATTTAAATAACGCGCAGTCGATCTTGCACAATCTCATCTACACCGACAATAAACTAAACCCAATATTCTGTAAAAATGTGATTTAAAAATAATTTTATTTTTGTGGGGGAGCCAGCAAAACTTTTAATTTCGATAGGACAGGATAGGAAAAGGGGTCTCCCACTCCTACTGACTCCCTTCCAAGTCTTGATGCCCTCCCAGGGTCTCCCACTACTGCCCCCTCCCAAGTCTTGATGCTCTCCCAGGGTCTCCCACTCCTACTGCCCCCTCCCAAGTCTTGATGCTCTCCCATGGTCTCCCACTCCTACTTACCCCCCCCCAAGTCTTGATGCTCTCCCATGGTCTCCCACTCCTACTTACCCCCTCCCAAGTTTTGATGCTCTTCCAGTGTCTCCCACTCCTACTGCCCCCTACCAAGTCTTGATGCCCTGGGAAGTCTCCCACTCCTACTTACCCCCTCCCAAGTCTTGATGCCCTCCCAGAGTCTCCCACTACTGCCCCCTCCCAAGTTTTGATGCTCTCCCAGTGTCTCCCACTCTTGCCCCCCTCCCAAGTCTTGATGCCCTCCCAAGGTCTCCCACTACTGCCCCCCTCCCAAGTCTTGATGCTCTCCCAGGGTCTCCCACTACTGCCCCCCTCACAAGTCTTGATGCTCTCCCAGTGAAAGTTTTGATTTGAAACCGGAACATTCTGGTGACACTCTTACAAACATCATCTATACCAAATTAATCTTACTAGCGAAATAGATGGTTACAATAAGTTACAGTTTGTTCGTTGGGATTTTGTTCTACACATTGTTGGGAAAAACATTTAGGTTAACATTTTGTATCATAGCAAACTCCTATCTCTAATTTTCAGTGTCAAGCAGGGGGTGTACATGGCACGCCTGACCAGGCGTGACAATTACCCCTTACACTACTCACTTTATCGTTTAAAATATCACGAAGGTTAAATGACAGCCACACGGTTCTGAATTTTGGAACACATGCCTTAGAACACAGATGTCACGATGACGTTTCGTTTAGGAAATATAAAAGTTCATACATTTCTACACGAGACTCTCAGATAATCAAGCTTTCAAACATTCTATAAAGATAAAATACTAAACCCCTTCGCTTTTGTTCCTATCATGGTGCAGGATTTCAATCTACGGTTCAGATGTGCTTTTGTTGTAACAGAACGTATGTAATTGTGTTCTATCACTAACTGTTATCATTCTTAATTAAATTTGGACATTTTTATAAATTTTCTGGAATATCGTATCCGGAATTGCCGGAAGAAACCGTCTCCGGTATCGCGAAAAGACTGCTCGTACTTGATTAGGTGCGTCTCTTAACAACAAAAGCATGTATGTTGTTTCTCTGATACTAGAACGTAGACTCTACGAACCAAGTAAAATGCCCTCGATAGTTAGAGTTAGTGAATAGCCAGCGGAAGTCGTATCAAAGTCTTATATTCAAGCGAAACGGAAAAGTTTTCCAGTTAATTTTAGCAAGTGTCTTTTCAGAGAGTGGAAGTCCGAGAAAATAAACGTCTCATATTTAAAAGTCCAAAGTCTGTGACATGCTGTTACTACAATACCCACTCTGAATGTGGAAATCCTTTCAATATTACAATTTAGATGTGGATTTTCTCCCTTCCTCCTCCTACAATCGATAGGTTAATATGTTTTCACAGAAGTAATTTAATGCTGTACATCTCTGTATTTATCTGTAGTCTCTCAATGGTTCAGCGGTAAGGCTTGCAACCCTAGAAACCGAGTTTTGAAACTCTTTGTGGGCAGAGCACAGGTAGCTCATAATGTAGCTTTGCGCGTAACACCGAATAGCCACCATTATTCGTACGAAACTAAACCTTTATAAATGTTTCGTTAAGTTTACTTAATACATAACACATGGTTTAAATCAAAAGTTGCGAGATTCGTAAGTTAATATTGGTGATAAAAATTTGCTAAATTCTAAATGTTTTATTTATGTTTCTATATTTTTATTAATTCGCTAATTAAGGATGTCAAGTTAGAGGCAGGTAAAAGTATCAGTTCAAATTTATTTTTAGTTCTACAGCTTGATGACCAATAGGCCTTTAATTTAATGTTTGTTTGTTTGTTTTTGAATTTCGCACAAAGCTACTCGAGGGCTATCTGTACTAGCCATCCGTAATTTAGCAGTGTAAGACTAGAGGGAAGGCAGCTAGTCATCACCACCCATCGCCAACTCTTGGGCTACTCTTTTACTAACGAATAGTGGGATTGATCGTACATTATAACGCCCCCACGGCTGAAAGGGCGAGCATGTTTGGCGCGACGGGGATGCGAATCCGCGACCCTCGGATTACGAGTCGCACGCCTTAACGCGCTTGGCTATGCCGGGCCTTTAATTTAATACTGGACTGGACTGTCATAGTAAAAATGCAAGGGTGTCGCGATACAGCGATACAAGTGTCATAAAGCTGTCATAAGTTTACATCGATACATTATCCGAGAGATACGATTTATGTATCTTAACGAAATTTGGCAAGTTTTCAATAATTATTATAGGTTTTTTGTACAGAAAATTTCAGAATTTCTAATACAATATTATTAATGTTTTAATAGAGTGAAAGTAGTCACTACTCCGAGTGTAAAGCGATTTTCCTGTTAAGACCAAAAACATTTTTTTCCATCTAAAATTAAAAAAAATATATCTTGTATAATCTCTAAAACTTCTGAAATAAATTTCTATCTTTTGTTTTCGATATATCTGCATATTGTACTGCTATATTCGCTGCCCTAATTTTATGTGTGAGGTCGGTCAGTTTGACCAGCGACGTAACCACTATACAAACTAAATAAATATTGTCCTTTTTTCTAGAATTTTTTCACATTTTTACATTTGCTTACACCAAATAACTTAAAGCTCGTAACATTATACATGTTTCTAATTAAAATGTATTGTTTTATTCCCTTTGAAAAGCACTGCAAAGTGTGAAATGCTTAAACAAAACAATGTTAGTAATATAAATGATAGATTTCAGACAAGACTATCAAACTTTGTAACAAACCGTTGGTAAAACGTCTGCATATAGATACGTATCGTAACAGCTCTCCAGTCAAAATGCCTGTCTCAAAGCGTGCTGTTCCAAAACAATGAATCGCAAAATCAAAAACCGAAAACTTACAAAGCAATAAAAATCAGTAGAACTAACAATCATGTTAAGAATCGTACTATGCTATAAGTGATTTTTCCCCACGTCTTTAAAAATAGAAACAAAACCTGCACTCTAACTTCAGGAACATTAGGATTTACACTTTAAATATTTTTATTTTCATTTTTGTCGTTATGCCTTTAAATTTCTAATAAAAATGTAACTATAATTTTAACTATTCTTAGAATAGGGAAACCCGATGAATTTCTTTTTCAAAACTGATTGTATAAGTTTTAGAAATTACAGGACTAGTCCCTTTTAGCAAAATTAACACTGGTCTACCCAGTTGAAAAACATGCTAGGGTTTATTTAAAATTTCGAGCAAAGCTGCACGGGACTATCTGCGCTAGCCGACCATAATATAATAGCAACAGATTAGAGTGAAGGCTCGACCTGTCGTCAACTCGTGTTCCACTTTATAACCAATTAATAGTCGGATAGATTGTCATATTACAACGCCTCACGGCTAAAAGGGCGAGCACATTTGATAGGACGGAAATTCAACCCAGTGTTCCACAGATTCCGAGTCAAGCGCCCTATCGACAAGACCATGGAAAGCTGTAAAATGATCAGAAGTGGAAATAATTATAGATCTACAGGCGAATGTAGAACGGTGGATTGAGACTCGATGTCCTTTCATGGAAATGGATATTTAACCTATAAATCACAAATATAGTGCATGTTTTGCACACGACTGACAAAAACACAACCCTAGCAGCAAGAAAAGGTCAATGAATAATAAAAAATATTTTGTTTTTGAATTTCGATAAAAAATTCAAGGAATATTTGAACTAGTAGTTTCTAGTTTATTAGTGAAACTTAAGTTTAGGTTAGTTTGAAATTTCGCGCAAAGCTACACGAGGACTATCTTCGCTAGCTGTCCCTAATTTAACAGTGATAGACTAGAGGTAAGGCAACAACATTTACCGTCAACTAATGAAAAGTGGGATTGACCGTCACATTATAACGCCCCATAGCTGATAGGGCGAGCATGTTCTCTGACGGAATTCGAACCCGCGACCCACTGGTTGCTAGCCGAATGCCGTAACTACCAGACCCTGCTAAGTCTAAAAAAATGAGGAACGACATGGAATCTTTCTTAACATATTGATCTATTCTTAAGTCCCAGACGATTCAACTTTATAAAACTGAGACCTTACAACACGAAAAACCATGTCTAAGAACCGGTTATGGAAACACTACAGATAATTAACTCTCTATATCAAACAAATAGTTTCAGCTTTAAATAATGTTAAATTTCTGAGTCTTGTTTTGAACAAATAGTTTTTCGCATTTTCTCTCTTCTTAATATTATTTGCCTCTTTTTATATAAAAGTTATTCGTCTGTGTTTCAGTAACAAAGTGTTCTCTGGTGTTCAAAAAACACTTCTTGACAAAACCTTGAACGAGTCTCAAGGGGAACTTGACTACAATCAAACTTTACAAAATGTTGAGTTTGATTTGGTTGTTGTTACGAGAAAAACTAGACAATGGAGTATCTGCCCGACAAGGATATGGATATCCGATTTTTTTCATCGTAAGCCTATAGACTTTCCGCTGAATCACAGAGGATGGGGTTTTTTACAAGATACCTCCAATAAATCTAACAAACGTATAACCGTACTCTTGAAAAACCCTCTTCCTGCATAAGGGTTATATATCTAGGTAATAGGAAAACAGATTAAGTAAAAAATAAATAGATGTAACAGAAGCTTCGCTTTTATTAATCCCAAGAGACTACAGATTATTACGTTGTTTTCATTGAAAACACAAGAAAAACTACTAGACGGAAGAGAAAACAGTATTGTACGAGCAGATAGCAGTGGAGACAAACAAGTATTTTTGTAGTGAAATAAACTAAACGCTAGGTAGAGCCTTTTGGCAACAGAATAGATTCAAAGAAAAGTCAAAGACAATGAATACAGAACGAACTTGTTCGCAATTCTCTCTTCTGTGCGTGGCCAGAAGATCAAAGCTGTAACAACAGTTGCTATGGAAATACTCTCTCGAGCTCTGCGAGTTGACATCACCAAAATATCTTCTCGTGCACGCTGTTCCTTAGCTCATGGAGAGTCGGAAGAGGAACATCACGTAATATTAACTCGCGGGAATCAGAGCAAGCAGCTCGCGAGACGACACGTTATGCATGATAGGAGGAATTAGCAGAATCATTCTGTGATTTGAAATTACACTTTTGCGACAGGTCAACAAAAACTTCCAAGTTTTTCTCCAGTTCTTTGGAGAATATCAACGGAAAGGTAATGTTTATGAAGAAAAAATATAATTTTTAAGTTCTTTTTATCCCCTGTGTGTTTTAAGAATTTAAACATATATTATCTTTGAAAAACATGTACACGTAATCGGTTAGTTGATTCAGATACAGCCTACACCAATAAACACCATTCTTTGTCATTATTTAAAAATATATATATGATGTCAGCGTCAAATACGTAAGTATTACCTCTTCGGTTCTAAACTATTGTATAAGGAATTTTGAATTATATAGCGTCTCTTAAACCCATGGAGTCTTAAGAGATTTTTTTAACTTAAGAAAATAATAATACACCTAATTAAGTAACCTTTTCTTCCTTCATTTTCCCAGGTCCATTAGAAACATTTTCTGTTCACCTGCCTTATCTTTCCATCTTTATGGATATACCAAGTTATCCGTATTTTATTCATCTCAACAGACTTGATTGGTGTGAAATGCATCATTACACGGGAAGAACACGTTTCTGATGCATGAAATGTTGTCATTTGGGGCTAAGCACGTGATTACAAATTAAAGTTAAATATAAAAAGCTTTATATTTTGTGCGCTAGACGAACGTACATTAAAATGGTAAAAGAAACAGAAAATTATTTCATATAAAGAACGTAATATGTTGACAAAATGAGCTGTTTGTCTTGTGACATTTTGAGCAACAAAGGTTACTCGACGGGGCTATCAGCACTAGAGATAACACACTAGACAAAAAGGAACTAATCAAGCTAACGAGCACGTGAACTAGGTGAGATTCCTGTGGTTTAGGTACAGGTATCTCCAATTTTGAACTATTAATAATAAGGAATATAGCCAGTCAGGAGCACGAGATGTTTCGGAGGCTATATTCGGCTCTTTGAACCGAATAATTGGATTGACTGTTACTTTTATAATGCGCACTAAACTGAAAATTCAAAAGTTCATTATTTCTCTTTCGATACCCACCCCAAAATGTTAACCATTAAGCCACGCCCAGCCCTGATGAAAGGGAATTTTAAAATAAGTATTAACGTTCTAAATGTTCACTAACAATTAGTATTCTAAATATTATTTCATCAAAAATGTGTTTAAACTGAGAACTCTTGTAAAAATACATTAAGGTGAAACAACTAAAGTCGGATTTTTATAAACTTGTGTTTCTTTTTAAACGTTTTACCTTCATTCTGTATACGGAGATGTACTTTTAAAAGTGATTCGAAAGAACTCACTTAAATAGAATACACATGTATCAAATCGATACAAAACTATTGGACGCGTGTACTTTCGATATTCTTAGGCCTATGGAAATGCATCTATTATGGTTTATTTCACCTATAAATTTTATTCTTAACCGGTGAACTTGTATATCCAGTACGATTTAACAGAGCCTTAAATAAACCTAATATATTTTACTGTATCGTATGATAAAAAAAACAAAATAAAGATACCACGAAATTGGGAAACTGTTCAGCTCTTAACTAAGCCGGCTAATTATCATAACATGATTAACTTCGTCACTGTAAGTGCAATATGCGTCTATTCTTTTTTCTCCCATACAGTCGCTCGTAATTGCCATTAAATATATCCTATTCACCTTAAAAATGGTGTATAGTGAGATTTACATTTATTCATCTTATTAGCAGTTAGGTGTATTAATTTTGAAATCGAACGAACTTCATAATTAACGATATATGTAAAAGCCGCGTTCTTAGGCTTAGCACAGTTACAATGTAAAGCAATAACTTTTTTTCGATGATTTTAATGTTACATTTTATTGCATATTTTTGCACACGATTTATTTTACCTGTCTTACTTAAACATATATTAACATACGAAGTTTTGTTTTTTTATAACTATATTTAAATATTCCTACCCTGGTCATTTCCTTAAAAGTATACATCTTCGGCCATTTTTTTAATGGTTATCTGCAATCGGCCATGAAATGCCATGAGCAGTTACAAAAATTACCGCTATAACTAAGCTGGCGCAATTATTCGTTCATATCCAGAAATATACTAATAATTCTCAAGTGGATTTTATTTCAAGTATTTTTAGAGTACTTTAAATAAAATCAAAACTTAAGTACTGCAATATATAATGTAAACCTAATTTTCTCTGTTTCACGTCATATTAAATTTCTATCATAGTTCGTTGTCTGTACTTTTGTTAGAAGTAATGAACGATGCTACACAAGGGGCTATTCTTTCTATGTTCACCACAAATAATGAAAACCAGTTTCTAACGTTGTAAGTCCTCGCACATACCACTAACCCACTAAGGGGCGGAGTCTATCCTAGAACTTTTTGAGTGATTAAAAATATATAAGTTTATAAAGTAATAAAAATGTTTGTGATGTGGGCCTTCTTTAAGAGAACGTAACCTTTACATACTCGATGCTATTTATTTATTCTTATGATTTTGTGTAATCTATACAAGTATAATAGTACTAGCCGTTGTATGTCCATGTAACTACTTTGCATAACGTAGATGGATTTTCACGAAAATTGTGGGCGTTTTTTTATCATTGCTTCGCCCTCCAGTGACGGACTTTAACGAAATATGGCATGAAGGTTTGTTAGGTCCATGCAGAAATACAACCATTTTTGCACTTTTTTGACAATAACATACGAAGGAAGCAACTTTTGATCTTCTAAGATAACGTTCAATCAATAAGGAATTTATATATCTTCCATCTAGGGGACGGGTAGTCTAGCTGGTAGATATATATATATATATATATATATGAAACAATAAGAACTTCAATATTTATAGTTAATAATTGCATTATTTAGCGATTTCACGAAATTATATTGTTTATCGATTTAATAAAATTCACCAATGATTAACTGATATAAAATTGCTTGCTTGCTGTAAAGCACAAAGCGAAATAATGAAGTGTCTGCGCTCTTTTCACTATTAGTATCGAAACCCGATATTTTGCGTTACTAGCCAACCGACTTACCATTGAGTTACCAGGGAGATGTATAAAATAAAATTTAATAAATATAGAGCTGAATAACAACATTTATAAATATAAACATGTAATGTATAATAAACAATAAAAACTGGAAATACGGGCTTAAAGAGAAATAGCAATATGAGGACATGCAATTCATTTGTTTGTGTGTGCATTTCAGTCAGCTGTGGTAGTTGTTTGTGTGTGTACTTCAGTCAGCTGTGGTAGTTGTTTGTATGTGTATTTCAGTCAGCTGTGGTAGTTGTTTGTGTGTGTATTTCAGTCATCTGTAGCAGTTGTTTGTGTGTGTATTTCAGTCAGCTGTGGTAGTTGTTTGTGTGTGTATTTCAGTCAGCTGTGGTAGTTGTATTATTATTAATTGTTTGTGTGTGTATTTCAGTCAGCTATGGTAGTTGTATTATTAATTGTTTGTGTGTGTATTTCAGTCAGCTGTGGTAGTTGTATTATTAATTGCTTGTGTGTGTATTTCAGTCAGCTATGGTAGTTGTATTATTAATTGTTTGTGTGTGCATTTCAGTCAGCTGTGGCAGTTGTTTGTGTGTGTATTTCAGTCAGCTGTGGTAGTTGTATTATTAATTGTGTTTGTGTGTGTATTTCAGACAGCTGTGGTAGTTGTATTATTAATTGTTTGTATGTGCATTTCAGTCAGCTGTGGTAGTTACATTATTAATTGTTTGTGTGTGTATTTCAGTCAGCTGTGGTAGTTGTATTATTAATTGTTTGTGTGTGTATTTCAGTCAGCTGTGGTAGCTGTATTATTAATTATGTTTGTGTGTGTATTTCAGACAGCTGTGGTAGTTGTATTATTAATTGTTTGTGTGTGTATTTCAGTCAGCTGTGGTAGTTGTATTAGTAATTGTTTGTGTGTGTATTTCAGTCAGCTGTGGTAGTTGTATTATTAATTGTTTGTGTGTGTATTTCAGTCAGCTGTGGTAGCTGTATTATTAATTGTTTGTGTGTGTATTTCAGTCAGCTGTGGTAGTTGTATTATTAATTGCAGTCAGTATTTTAATGTTAGATAAGGAAGCTTATGAGTGAATAAGTCGAATATTTTGTTCAAGGAATTTTGATATTTGATTCTCTCTAGGTTGTTCATTACGTAGGTGATGTCATTTGAGCTGCGACTGTCAAGTTCACAGTTGAAGCTCTCATCATTCTTTAATGAAATATCCATGTTAATGAGAAATCCTCTTAGTTGCTATGAGAACATATTAACTCGTCCCAAGATACCTAGTGCGACTTAGTCAAACAAAGCAAGGCATGTTTGGAACGTACACTTGGAACTAAAAGGTTGTGTGCGTGTGTGGCTTTGTTTCTTCGATTTTGGCTTTGTTTTGAATTTCGCGCAAAACTACACGAGGGCTATTTGCGCTAGTCATCCCTAATTTAGCAGTGTAAGACTAGAGGGAAAGCAGGTAGTAATCACCACCCATCGCCAATTTTGGAGCTACTCTTTAACCAACGAATAGTGGGATTGATCGTAACTTATAACATTCCTACGGTTGAAAGGGTGAGCATGTTTGTTGTGGCGGGGATTTGAACCCACGAACCTCAGATTACGAGTCGAGGGCCTTAACCATCCGGCCATGTTCGAGACAAGCAGTGGAGTTCCACAATCCCCGCATGAGGGCCAGTGTTTCTCAACCCCGAAACGTTTTTCACAAAAACTCATTCATCCCAGTTTGAAGAAAAAAGACAACAAAATTACTAAATTAAATGTAAAATTATTTATTACAGCTTTAATATACAGTAAAACCAACTAGAATAAACACAAAGTAAACTAAGTGTAAGTGGAATGTTTATTGCATAATACAAACTCTGGTGGCTGGAACGGGAACTTCTCTCCATTAAACTAGGTAAAGAATTATATTACTCATCATATAAACCTCAAGAATATAAATTACACTGCCTAACACCCATGGTGAAAGTAATTACAGTTACGTATGACTGAAAGTCATAATGGTTATAAATTGTTAAATCGCGCTGTATCTATATAATTTATTCCCTCATGTTGTTCAGTTCAAGAAATGTTCGCTCTAAGGAATTATAAATTACAATTAACCTGGGGTTTCCTTTCCATACTGATATTACACATATATTTACGAGCAATAGTTAAGGGTGTTGAGTTAGTTATAAAATATGAGGTTTTTAACAGTCTTAAAGTAAACTTTAGTAATAAATCAAGAAAAAATGCCTTTATGTAGAAAATAGGAAGCTGATATTGGATTTTTATTTATGTTCCAAATTAAATATTTTTATGATGAATTTTACAGATGGATGGTGATATAATACACACTACGTGCATCACAAACAGATTTATAAACATTGAAATAATTTGTTACCTCGTGCAACAAGAACAAGTCGAAACTCAAGATTGGGTGAAGGTTTATAAACGTTCACCCAATTTATGTTTTGTGAACCTGACAATGACCGAAGAAGGCCGAAACGTTGTTCGCTTCTCTACGTAAAAAAATTTCTCAACCCAAACGAGCCGTTTTTACATGTATATTTTTCTTTACAAGCGGGTTTTCTCGACCCCACTGATTATAATCTCAGAGAAAGCTCACATGATTGGCTGAAGACGGAAATCCTAATGCAACGTCACAACTCTATAATTGTATCCACATAGCTCTGTGAAACTGTGATTATTTTTCCTTGCCCGGGAATAATCCAGAAATCTTATTTAGGTACCGTTGATATTGGACAAGTAGCTATACAGGGACTTAACACATTTACCTTTGTAACTTATTAGTTAGGTATTCTTGTTTCATTTGAGAATTCACAAAAAAGAAGAAAAACGGAAGAGCTTCCATATAACTTATAAGAGATATTAAATCGCCTATTTAGATGCATGACTCCATATTGGTTTGGTTTTTTTTAGTTTCGCGCAAGGCTACACGAGGGTTATGTGTGAGACTAGAGGGAAGGCAGCTAGTCAAAACCACCCACCGCCAACTCTTGGGCTACTTCCTACCTCTCAAGATTTGTTTGTTTGTTTGTTTTTTTGGAATTTCGCACAAAGCTACTCGAGGGCTATCTGTACTAGCCGTCCCTAATTTAGCAGTGTAAGACTAGAGGGAAGGCAGCTAGTCATCACCACCCACCGCCAACTATTGGGCTACTCTTTTACAAACGAATAGTGGGATTGACCGTCACATTATAACGCCCCCACGGCTGGGAGGGCGAGCATGTTTGGCGCGAATCGGGCGCGAACCCGCGACCCTCAGATTACGAAGCGCACGCCTTAACGCGCTAGGCCATGCCGGGCCCACCTCTCAAGATATATAGATAATGTGTATATATATTTCTCTATATTATTTTTAAGTATTTCTACTTTGAGTTAAGTTTACATAAAATTCAAGTCACTCATGTTTTAATTATTATTATTATAGGCCCGGCATGGCCAGGTGGGTTAAGGCGTGCAACTCTTAATCTGAGGGTCGCGGGTTCGCATCGCGGTCGCACCAAACATGCTCGCCCTTTCAGTCGTGAGGGCTATATAATGTGACGGTCAATCCCACTATTCGTTGGTAAACGAGTAGCCCAAGAGTTGGCGGTGGGTGGTGATGACTAGCTGCCTTCCCTCTAGTCTTACACTGCTAAATTAGGGACGGGTAGCGCAGATAGCCCTCGAGTAGCTTTGCGCGAAATTCTAAACAAACATTATTATTATTTATATATTATTTTTGTCCTGCGTTGTTAAATTCCTCTATTGAAATTTATTACGTCGCTTTGTGTTTTGAAATTTATTACGTTACTTCGTGTTTTGAAATTTATTACGTCACTTCGTGTTTTGCTATTCTTTAGTCACCTGCTTGTACAACGGCAAGTCTACAGAGTTACTACACTAACATCAGGGTTTCGATTCCTCTTGGTAGACTGAGCGAACAGCCCGATGTGGCTTTGCTATAAGAAAACACACGCTGTTCTTTATTTTTGTAGAATTAAATAACTTATTAATACTAAACCCTTTAACACGTTATATTTAATCCATGAATATATAATACACCAGCAGCTGTGTGTTTTATTTTTTTTACATCTCGAACTTTAGAGTACTTAAAGTAAGCAAGTATCTGGTTCAATAACACCATATATGGCGTTATTTATTAGCATTAAGTAATTTCGAGCTTCTTGCAAAAGAAATAAAAAAGATAAATTTAGGTTTAATATTTCAACTTTTATACATTTACGTATGTATGTATACATAGCTGGTGGAATTCTGCTAAAGAAAAGGTTTGGTAGAGTAGTCTCATTGTTTCTTTTTATTCATTTTCAGTCAAACAAATCTATCTAGATAATGAAACGATATGCGCTTCTTCTGTGTTTAATGTCCCCGTTCAATGACCTTTGATATCCATCACGATATTCTCGTTTGGCTAGAAGATATTGTCTTTTCGAACATCTAGAAGGCCCGGCATAGCTAGGTGGATTAAGGCGTTCGACTCGTAATCTGAGGGTCGTGAGTTTGAATCCCGGTCGCACCAAACATGCTCGCCCTTTCAGCCGTGAGGGCGTTATTATGTGACGGTCAATCCCACTATTCGTTGGTAAACGAGTAGCCGAAGAGTTGGCAGTGGGTGGTGATGACTCGCTGCCTTCCCTCTAGCCTACATTGTTAAAGTAGGGACGGCTAGCGCAGATAGCCCTGGTGTAGTTTTGCACGAAATTCAAAGGAACAAAACAAAATCTTGAGAGATTTACGCTGAATTATATGGTTAATGAAAACGTCTGTGTCAAAGCCACATGTAATCACAGACAGTGTGGTGCACATTGAAATAGATATGTCTCAAAAAGGGAGTAAACAGTTATCAGTGGAAAAGTGTACGTTGCCACAACGTTTCGCCTTATGGAATTTTTAGAAAAAAAAAAAGAGTTAACTCTGTTTTTTTATTCCTTTTTACACCCACCCAACCCCATCTCCAGAGAATGTTATTCTTTACCACATTTTCCAGGATTATGTATGATGGTGTTAGAGGGAAATTTTGCAGTCATGGTTGGGAAAGATGCTTTTCAAAGTAAATATCTCTTTTTATTTTTTCTTGATGGATACCACACCACTGCCTCTCTTGCCATCCATCTGAAATGAGTGTATCCATCTTCATCTATTGGTATTGGTTCTGTCCTCACTCGTTGCAAGGTGTCCTTACTTCCTCTGACCATTTGACGCTCATAATATTCTTACGTTTCTAAACCTGTTGAGTTGTTGTTGAATTGGGTTCTTTGAGTTCAATGCTTAAGAACTATGGTGTATAACAAACTGGATGTTGCTCCAATAGGGTTTTGATCTCTAACTTCTAAACTTTGGACAGTGTCTAAAAGGTTTCACTATTTTTCTCAGTTATAATATTTGCACTGGAAATAATATCACCCTATCACTGTAGGTTCTTCCTTCATGGATGCAGTTTCTGGAAAGAAAGGCTAAGTGCCATTACTCCATTTTTTTCTCTAGCTCATTAATAGTCCACTCTTATTTGTACAGTTTGGTCAGTCGTCGGTTTTCTTTTGCACGTGTGGATATTATACCGTACAACAGGTAAATATAACCAGGGAAGACTAGGTCTCGTTTTTTAATCATTTTGCTGCTAATTTACTGGCATTACAATACACTTTTATGTTTCGAGAACGTCCATTACAGTGTAACTGGAGCTGGTGACAGAATACACACTTATCTGACAACTGGAATCCTCTTGAAACTGTCGGACGACTCCTTATGAATATTAACAAAGTTTGTCCTCATATAAGTTGAATGAACTTTATATGAACTCTTGAAATCTTCAGAACGTACCCAAGAGATTACTTGTACATGCTGTCAAAAGTGTTCTTGAGGTAAACAAAATTTATAAATAAAAGGTGTTTTTTTCAGGTTCAGATAAATAATGAAACAAACATACGACATCACACTTTTTTAGTAATAAACGTTTATGAGCTAACCCTATTTGCAAACTGTTAATCGTCATTATTTCACTTGCAATCCAAAATATTTACTGAAGCAAAAAATATTTATCGGTGTCGCTTCTAAAAAAGTAACGAAAAAAAGTTTGTTTGTAGTTGAGCACAAAGCTACACGATGAGTTATCTGTGCTCTACTCACTACCGATCTCGAACCCCGGATTCTAGCGTCGTAGTTCGCAGACATTCCGCTGGGGGCGTGACTACCTTTCAACGTTCTGTTGTCCCTAAATATAAATATAAATACTGATATTAACTTGCTGAGAGAAATATTGTTTTTTCTTTAATTGGTTCTTCATCTACAACATTTCTCATTCTTTCTAATAAGGTGGAAGTGGATTGTTTTCACTGCTCTGTCAAACTAGTCATTAATCATTTTTTATTAGTATCCGTCACTATACCATTTATCTTCTACAATAGTGTTGCTTCTGAAATCCAGATAAGATTAAGCAGGTTTTGGAATGTCTTAAGGGTTTCACCATTACATGCCATGACGTGTTAATCCCTGATTGCGATCACTTCCCGCAGTTTTGATGTTCATTAGTTTGGTCATAGCACTTTAACATAAAGTTTTGAGACAACATGGGACTTATTGTTTCATCTCGGTTCTACAATGTAAATTAAATTAACTTAAAAAGAAACAAACAATTAAGTCCAGCCCTTATTATTCATGTACTTAAGAAGCTTTTTCTTAAATTCAGTTACAGTTGCTGCCTCTTCAACATCTGAAGGCAATCCATTCCAAGGTCACACACCCTGTTAGAAAAATAAAACTGTCTTAATTGATGACTCTTACCCTGCCAAACTTTATACCTGTGTCCCCTAGTCTACTATTCTCACTGTTAAATACGAAAAAGAGATGATAGATGAACACTATCAATATTCTTTTCAATCCTAAGAACCTCAATAAGATCCTCCTAACTTTTCTCTTAGTTCAAGAGAAAAACAATCTGAGAAATTTCATCCTCTCCTCATATGACAATCCATCTATCACAGGCACCATTCTAGTACCTCTTCACTGAACCCGTTCCAACAACTTAATGTCTTTCCTAAGGCAAGGAGCCCAAGACTGAAGACAATATTCCAAATGTAGCCCAACTAGCAACCTATACAATGAAAGTATAACATCTTTAGACTTGTATTAAATATTTCTGTAGATACAACTTAAATCCCTATTTTTCTACCACTAGCAACAGCAACTATTACACCAAGATTTATTATTTTTATAACATTGTTAAGATTATTCTCATCCAAATTATACCTGTAATTCAAACTAGGACAACCCAGATACATTATCTTCCATTTATTATAATTAAACCCCATCTACCATTTATTTGTCCAACTCACGAAATGATTTAAATTCTTTTGTAAATCAACAGCATCCTCTTCACAGCTGGCAACACCTTAATATCATCAGAAAATATAAGTAATTTATTGATTATTCCTTCATCATGTCAATAATGTAAATCAAAAAGAGCTAAGATCCTAAGACTAAGCCCTGAGGTACCCCCCATGTGACATTAATCCAGTTTGACTGAACTATTTATAACAATCCTCTGCTTTCATCCAATCAGCCACTCTTCTATCCAATTTGCCAATTTATCCCCGACACCTATAAAGACAATTCTTTAAAAAAAACCTTTTATGTGGCCCCTTGTCAAATGCTTTCTGAAAATCCATATTTATCAAATCTATATCCTTCACCTACATAAACAATAACATTTTCAAAGAGTGTCAAAAGATTTGTAAGGTAATATTTTTTCTTAGTAAACCAATGTTAACTATCCAATAAAATTTTAAGTTTTGTTGAATGACTTTTCAAAGCATCTCTTAACAAACTTTCCAAAACTGTTTCACAACTGATGTAAGACTGACGGGTATATAATTTACTGGGACAATTTTTATCATCTCCATTGAAAATTTGAGTTGCAATAGTTAACTTCAATTGTTCTGGTACACACCCACTATTCAAGGACTTACAAAATAGCAGCAAGTGGCTCACACATCCAATCTTTAACTTCCTTCAAAACCCTTGGGGAAATATTATTTGGTCCAGAAGTCTTATTGCTTTTAAACTTCCCAATTGTTTCTTAACCAGCTCAGAATTAATACAGTCATCTTGTTTGATTTCGTTTCAAGTTATCAACTGTTCAAGATGGAGAATACTGATTAAATCCTCATTAATAAAAACCGAAGAAAAAGTAAAATTTAATGCTCCAGCCATCACACAATCATCAGATAATAGTCCATCATTCATTTATCATCTCTGAAGAGCCCAAATTACATTTTCACATTTTGTTTACCTTTAATATATTTAAATAAGTCTTTACTGTTAATTTTTACATTTGCAGCCAACATTTTCTCATGTGCCACAGTGGTATGTTTGCGGACGCACACGGCAAGAAATTGGGTTTCGATACCCGTGTTGGGCAGAGCACATATAGTCCATTGTGTATCTCTGTGTTTAATTCCAACCAATGCCTTCTCTCATACATTCTTTTTGATGTTTTAATTTTTTCTTTCACCAAAGTTCTTGATGTAATCTTCTACGTTTCCTGTAATACTAGTTAATTAAAAATTATTATGCTTTTCTTTAATTGTATCTCTCAAACGCTTTGTGAGCCAACCTTTCTCTAAGGAATGCACTTATTTTGAATATTCAAACAATTATCTTAACAATATTTTACATCTGATTAGTGTCTCCAAATAATTTATCTGCCTAATTTACAACAGATAATTTTTGTTGCGTCTCTTCGAAATTTGCTTTTTTGGAATTTTGTAACTAAAACGTTATTATCTGTTTTCTTCACATGCAGCGGTACATCGAAACTAATTAATCACTTATACCTAGCTGTTCCTCAATCTCTCGATTATTTCTGCATATAAATTTAAGAATGAGTCTAAAATAGTATTATTCCCAGTAGGTTTCTTGGTCAATTGGTGAAGAACTCCATCGTGAACAGTTTCAAGAAACCTTTCTCCCACAAATGGTGCGATACTAGAATTTCCCAATCTCTATGCCTGAAATTAAAAACCACACATAATTATGACTTCATTAATAGCTGAAGTCTTAATCTCATTGTAAAGTTTCTTACTAATTTCATCAGCATCACTTAACTGTCTGTAACAAATTATCACTAAAAGTCTTTTCCCTTCATACCCACTGATAGAAACCCGAAAGGATTTAATCTCCTTACCATTATCTTCAACAGTCTCAACTTCAACAGGATGTAACTCATATTTTACCCATAAAGTCACTATTGCCCTTTTCTGTAATACTCTATCCCTATTAACTAGAATATGAGCCTGTTTTTCAAAGAAACTTTCGTCATCAAAATCATGTATGTTTAGCCATGTTACAGTTATTCTCATAATATCAAAATCCTCCATTTCTACCGTGCTATGAAGTCATCTATTTTCTTATACTTCTAGAATTACAATAGTAACAACTAAGCCTATCCTTATAACTACTTCTGTACTCATTTCATATGTTAACATTTTCTTTTTCTTTTCATGTAGTTTTTCTGGCCCTCGCCACTGTCTATTCCTAGTTTAAAACTTCCTTCAAAGTTGAGTTAAGCCTTAAAGGAGAATTTTCAACAAATCTAATAATTGCCTTTGTACTTTGGTTAGGTATAATTCCTGTATGGTTGCCGTATTTTTAAACACTTTAGTTTTTGAGTAAAAAATGAAACAAAATATATGGGTCCTAGAACTCAAGTTCCTCTCGGTCGTTCGGCTGTTTCCGTGATGTTTTACAACTATGACGTAATAGTTGCCAAACACGCTTCGTTGCGCGCCGACCATTGTGTTCCTTTCAGTGCTGGTGTTTTATGTAAATCTATCGGTGCTTTTCTCGGATTACATACTTTGTGAGACTATTTTTTGTCTTGATATTGCTACTTTATGTTTGTTTTATGATAACATGGTTTACTGCGTTGCTTATGGTTTTAAAAACGGTTTGGCATCGGACAAAAGCTTCTTTTCGTTTCCGTGCAAGGAGAAGGAACCGGCAAGGTGGCGACAGTGAGAGCGGATGGTCAATAGAAAGAACTGGACTCCTTCACACTATGCAAAGCTTTGTCAAGATCACTTTGAATGCTCATATGTTGTGTTGGATCCCACTGTTTTGGTTTCCGTGGGTTTCAAGTAGGATCATAGTTTTGGATAAACAGTATCTTTAATTGCAGGTTAAACTCAAATATATTATTTTAGGTTTAACTGCATCTTGAAAAATACACACTCGTGACTTGACTCATCATCATTCAAGTCAACAAATTCATAGTATGATGCTTCCAAGACATCGATATTCAGGTAATTTCCGTCAAAACCTCGAGTCTGGGTAATGCACTCTTCATCTTTTAATCAGTTTGACACCTTGTCGTATGAGCGACAACAAACGCACTTTCTTCTGGTTGGCATCTGCTCGCATAAACCACACCTACACCTTGCACAAACATACGGAATATGTCATATAACTTATATATTTATGGTAAATATTAAATTAACTATTCAGACTGCTACATCTAGTTTGATTTTACAGAAGAAGAAACCGAATATTAGTTACCATAGCGACAAAGTATAAACAAATAAAACCCAGTCTGTGATACCAATATTTTATAAACACCAGACAGGTTTCGAGATGCTTAAAATTGCACGTGAAATAATACAGACCATATTTGTTGTCATGACTTAGGCTAACCATTCTTCCACTGGAGGTATGACCGACTCGCAAACGGTCTGGGCGCTGTCAGTATCACTCACAGTTCCGCTACTCGTTTGTGGAACTGTCCTCATCACTAGAACTTGTCAGATCTGTGTCAAAAGTAACTGTTCTAGTTAGTTTAGAGTAGGTTCAAATTGATATGGTGCTACTCAACACTGTTCAGAACACAAAGTCAAAACAGACTCCGTCTCTGTTTCTCCGTATGCACTGGCCATGTTTATTTACATTCAACACGCTGACGTTGGCGGTTTGTTTGACAACTATTACGTCACAGTACTTTTCCTAGCGGCAAACGTAAAAACTAAAACTTTCGGATTGCCGCTCGGAAAGGACTCTTTCTGCACCAAGTTAAACGTTTCATTTATTAGCACATATTTTTTATAAAAATTGTGAACCTGCAAAAGTAATCAGTATGAGTAGTTCTTTTGACTGCAAAGTTTTCTTTTTTCTGTAAAATTCACCTTTAACAAACAAGCCAACCACTATCCTACTTAAATGTAAACCATTCATTCTAAAAACTTCCTTCTTCCATTGAACTGATCCCATAAGTCCAACCAGTCTATTGGCTCATTGTTACATACTAACCTAAGCCTAACATTTAGTCCTACTTTAGTGACCTACTTAAAACTTCATCCCTACAGTCAATTCTGAACAGAATCCCTGACAAAAGAAAAGACTGAATCTTTTCGTTCTTCATTACATATATTGACGTTTAATACCATAAATCTTTTTGTTATACATTCATTGGATGGTTTAAGTCACGTGGAATGATTTTATTTCACAGGCATTTATTGGATGATTTAAGTGCTGAATAAAAAATTTGAAACAAAAATGTTCCTTGAGATATTGTCCTGATTCATCGATTACCATAACATTGGTCAGATTATCTCATAGCATAGCTGATTATATTGGAAACTTAAGCCTAACAGAAATTTTAATAATCTTCTACAGCTAATTAAATGGAATAGTATTACTTGCTAATTAGTTACTTGTATAATCATTAAAATAAAAAATAACAGGCCTTTCAGATAAATAATTAGTAGAATCTGAAGAAACTAGATGGTAAATATATCACTGAAAGGAAAGAGTTATCAGCTGTGAGATTTTTCTCACTGTGTACTAAACAGGAAAACATGTGGTAAGGAAAAAAAACCCAATAAACCCAAGAACAATTTCCAATGTTCTCTTTAGTTTACTGTATGTAAATAATTATTTATTTAAACAAAATAATGTATGTGCTTTAAAAACGTTGTTTGTTTAAGCGCATTTACTCATTAGTAGACTTGGTGTGGCCAGGTGGTTAAAACACTCGACTCGTAATCCGAGGGTCGAGGGTTCGAATCTCCATCATACCAAACATGCTCGCCCTTTTAGCCGTGGAGGCATTATAATGTGACTGTCAATCCCGCTATTCGGTGGTAAAAGAGTAGCCCAAGGGTTGGCGGTGGATGATGATGACTAGCTGCCTTCCCTCTAGTCTTACACTGCTAAATTAAGGACAGCTAGCGCAGATAGCCCTCAAATAACTTTGCGCGAAATTCAGAAAACAAAACAAACAAACTCATTAGTAGAACGCAGTTTGGTTTAATAAAAATAGTTGTTCCTCTTTGTAAAGGGATAGAGTCCATACAGTTATCGTGCGGACTGGAACATTTAAGGTTTCAGCCGCAAAATGAAGCTTTGGATATGATTATAACTGTGAGCAATCAGTCCTGCCACTCGGTTAAACTGACTGCCCCCTAAGTTTGGGATAGCTATGCCTGAACACGAAAGTTTCTATATTGGTTGTCCAAATCCTATGTTATATAAGATGCCGTTAAGGTTTAGGATACTAAAACATAACGTCTCCTTCAAAAGTGTTGATCATACTCTATGTGAATGATTTACATATTCTAATAAGTAACGTGCTGGCGAAGACAGGAGTCATGGCTCCCTGATAGACCTATTAAATTACATAGGTGTATATTGTTTATGGCAAACCCCTGACAGTTTGAAAGGACAATTTTATACTAGACAATTAATCGAGATATGTGAAGTAAGATTTATCTGACACTGCATCATAAGAGTTTGTTACAATGGAAACTGTGACGTAGGACAATAGTCCGCAATCACTGGGAACGGATTGAGGATCATTCGGCCATAGTTCATCATAAGTGATTAAAAAATCTTGATATGTTTTCTGGTCCGCAGTACGTCGTGTCATGCTATAACCGAAACTAATAAAACTTCCTAAAGTCTACTTTATTAAAGAGTAATGTATACAGCGTTCATATTACACATATTACGTGAATACAAAATAAATGTAAATTACAATCTATATCAACTCATCTTTTCGCCTCATTAGCGAAGAAATCGTAGTCATAACAATATTGGTTTGGGTTGTTTTGAATTTCGTGCAAAGCTACACGAGGGCTATCTGCGCTAACCGTCCCTAATTTAGCAGCGTAAGACTAGAAGGAAGGTAGTTAGTCAACACCACTCAACGCCAACTCTTGAGCTGCTCTTTTACCAACGAATAGTGGAATTGACCGTCACTTATAACGCCCCCACGGCTGAAAGGACAAGCATATTTGGCGCGACGGGGATTTGAACCTGTGACCCTCCGATTACGAGTGGTGTGCCTTAACCCACGTGGTCCACAGCGGTATTGATTTCTCAGTTGTCCTTAATTTTTCTATTTATGAAAGATATTAATGATTTCTCACAAAATCAATCACGTAGGTTGGAAAATAAACTTTTAAACTGATCAATGTAATACCGACTTAGTATTTGATTTTAAATATTTTGACAAATTATTTTTGATGTTCTCTCTATTTACTTCCTCTACGTGTCCTTAAAAACTTTATTTAGTTATTTTCCTTTTTCTAATTTATTATTTATTCTCCGATTTAATACTAGAAAATATTCAAAATAATTCTTACAAAAAATTACTCGCTTTATCAACTGTACGAAACTGCAAAAATACATAGGTTATTCTCCATTATTAATGTCCCCGGATGATATGTGTGCAGACTCATATTGCAAGAAACCGGGTTTCGATTCCTGTGGTGAGCTGCTCTTTGTACAGCTTTGTTCTTAATAACAAACAACCATTATTGATTTCGAACACTGATTGTTCACTTCACTAGGACGTCTGACCTGTCGCCGCTATATTAGTCTAGACGAAGCGTTTCAAAAGCCAAAAAGTGTCTTATTGAATTGTAGCGCATGGATGTGTAGTTCATTGTATGGCTTAGAAGATACCACAACGTCTCGAATTCTCCCCAAAGAACCTGTGACAGCCAGGTGGAATTCTTAAACTAATGTCACGCTCGTTAAACCAAATTACATATCAAAAGTCCGAAGATCTCGTGGATTATTTTCTTCATAGAACTTTTGTCTAGTGGGGTGGAAACAGTGAATTATGACGTAACTAAGATCGATTTTTTTTTTTTTGTATTGTAATAATACTGGATATTTTATTTTATTTTATAACTCAAACTTATTTTATTTATAAATTATTTCCGAAATAAGCATTGGATAATCTTTATGATTTGGACTGATAAAAAGGTTAAAAGAAACTTAATGCATGTTCCAGAACATGTTTCTGTATTACACAATATCTCAATGATATTAATAACGTTAATCCGGTTGAAGAAAACGCCTCCCTGTGGGACGGTGTTAAGTTGACTGACTTACAATGCTAAAATCTGGGGTTTGATTCCCGGCGGTGGCCATAGTAGATAGGTCAATAGAAACAAACAAATAAATTATATATATATAAAACGTATGACTCCAGAAACGCGTTGTTTTAAAGTTCCGTTGAAGCTTAGATGTGTACAATCAACCAATAACCCCCAACGATCAGGGGAGTAATGGTACACACGTATAATATACCAATAACCCCCAACGATCAGAAGGTAATGGTAGATGTGTATAGTAAACCAATAACCCACAACGATCAGAAGGTAATGGTACACGTGTATAATCAACCAATAACCCCCAACGATCAGAAGGTAATAGTAGATGTGTATAGCAAACCAATAATCCTGAACGATCAGTGGGGTAATGGTACACGTCTATAATAAACCAATAACCCCCAGCGAACAGGGGGTGTAATGATTAATCCATTAAAGAAACGGCCCTGCATGTTCAGGTGGTTAGGGCATTCGACTTGTAATCTGGGGATCGAGGGTTCGAATCCTTGTCACACCAAACATACTCGCCCTTTCAGCCATGAGGGAGCTATTATGTTTCGTCAATCCCACTATTCTTTGAGAACAAAGTCGCCTAAGTGTTAGCAATTGGTGGTTATGACTCGCTGCCTTCCCTCTAGTCTTACACTGATAGATTAGGCACGGCTAGCGTAGATGGTCCTCGTGTAGCTTTGCGCGAAATTAAAAAAAACAATACACACAAAAACATATGTCTTCCGGGACATCAAAATTATGAATAGTCTCCGGTCTCCATTCGTGTTATGTTCCAAAACAATCATGAGCTGAAATTTTAGATGATGCTGACTTATCATTTCACACGCTTCGTTCTTCCTAAGAGGGCAGATAGTTCTTTCAATAAGTCATTAATTGTTTCTTTATTAATACATGTTTCTTTACCATGGTAGGCTTGGACTGAGTAGTATCTGGTTTCTCGTTTATTAAAACTAAAAAACTAATTTTCTTCCAAGTTTAGATCAGTAAATGATGGACGTAGTTACATCATGACACTTACTAAGGCTATATTTGGAAATTAAAAGAAACTTTACAACAGAAACTTATAACTTTTTTTTTTACTAGAATGTGTTTAACCTAGTTAAAAATTATGTCGTGAGAGAAGAAAGAGAGAAGTCGGTGATTTCAATTATTAAAGAGCATGCGAGGCGTCAGAAGTGACGTTTTTTATTTAGACCATACGTTTGTGCTTTGTTCATCTCTAAGTTGTATCAGGTGTGGCTCATTAGTTGTTTTTTTGTTGTCGTTTTTTGAATTAAGCACAAAGTTACACAATGGGCTATCTGTGCTCTGCCCACCACGGGTATCGAAACCCGGTTTTTAGCTTTGGAAGCCCGCAGACATATTGCTGAGCCACTGGGGGAGGGCGGTTCAGTAGTTAACGTGTTGCTCTGGGAATCCAACAAACCGTGATTCAAGAGAAGATGTAGCAATGTTAGTTGTAGGCGTCTGATACAAGTGAGAGTTATTTACATTAGAAAGTTCATCAAAACCCTTGTAGAGATGGGTAATGCTGGTTGTCTACTTTACTACCCATGGGCGGCTTTGCCGAAGACTTGGGAATCTTTTATCTTGTCCATTAGCTCACTTTCACATAAGATATCGTTCAGTTTACAATTTCGATTTTTATCTTATTTACATGTTCTAAGTGCCATTATCTGTAAATATTATCAGAATTCTTTATAATAAAAAGTAGGCCTATAACTCGTAACTCTGATACCTGTATCAGAACAGTCTATTTAATTGTACGCGATTACTTCTACTATAGTTTAAAACGCTACTTTCTCTGGCAGTAATGGTTTGCTAACCTGTCGTAGCTCCCTCTACATGCAGTGTGTACCTAAAACTTCATATTTCTACTCCAAGATGAATCAGCTTAATTTATAGGCCAAAACACCCAGGAACTCAGAAGTGTCTCGAGAGAAGAGCCATCCAATTGTTCCGAAAGAAAGGACATGAGTTTTGAAGAAAGAGAGATAACGCATGTCGAGAGAAAAGACAAATATTTCTAAAGATTTATTAGCAGATAAACCTAAAACATATTTGACTGAGATACGTTTTTGAATACACGTTTGCGACTCAATGATTAACGAGCTGGACTACAGATTTAAGGTTCCGTGGCTGAAACCGCCCAAAACAGTCGCGTTCTCGTACCTGGGGGCGGTAGGTGTATTATTCAAATCTCTCTATTTTGTCCAACAAGAGGAGTCAAATAGCAGGCGGTGGGTGGTATTGACTAGTTGCTTTTTCTCTAGTCTATTGCTTCAATATTAGAACCAGTTGTCCACTCGGACTTGTTTTGACTCATAATCACAAGTTTACCCAATTAGCATATTGAGTTGGTATTTCCAATATAATGCAAGGGGTGGACTACAAGCCAGAACAGTAACTCAAAAAGTGAGGTTCAAACATAACAGTCCTTTTTTTGAAAACGGGCAGACAGTTATAAACACCCGCCATCTATTATGTACAAATTATATATCGAAAAACGGAAGTGAATGTTTTACGATGATAACGCTACCACAGCTAAAAGTAAGGATTATGTTGAGCAACATAACGCCACTTAAACTTAGAACCTTCAAAACAGCAACCTAGATCGCTATAACCACCAAGCTACATCTGATCTAAAGAACTTGATATTAATTATACACGCGCACACATTTCCCTTGACAGGTTTTATGTCTTAACAATTTGGGAAGGTCAGCTACGTTCGACCTCTTCCTCATATTGATTAATCAAAGCATAAATTCAATAATTTTAATTAAAATCTCAAATGATAAGAAATAAAACCAAACAAAGAGAAAATGTATGAGCAGACATCATGGCAATTTGTGGTTAAATATTTCAAAACGACTTCGAAACTCTCATAGTAAAGATAACAAAACTGAGAACCGTTGGAAGGAACAACACCAACTCTAAATATTAACGTAATAACAGGATGGTGTGTTTCCTTGTTTGTTTTTCTAACATTGCGCAAAGCTACACGAGGGTTATCTGCCCTAGTCGTCCCTAATTTAGCAATGTAAGACTAGAAGAAAGGCAGTCATCACCACCCACCGCCAACTCTTAGGCTACTCTCTTACCAACAAATATTGGGATTGACCGTCACATTATTACGCCTTCACGGCTGAAAGGGCGAGCATATTTGGTGCGACAAAGATTCGAACCCGCGAGGTGTGTTTGGGTACGAAGTCAAGTGAGAGATATGTGCACATGGCATTTATTATTTTAAAACCGGTAGACTAGGTAGAAGGAGGCTCTTCGACAGCACCTTCCGCCATTTATTTTCTTTCTCTTGTTTGTGTGTTTGTGTGTTTTTCGTATAGCAAAGCCACAAAGGGCTATCTGCTCAGCCCACCGAGGGCAATCGAACCCCTGATTTTAGCGTTGTAAATCCAGAGACATACCGCTGTAATAGCGGGGGGCTTCTCTTGTTTGACTGAGTAGTGGAATTTTGATTGTCACTCTGATACCACAACGAGACACGAAACTTTAGTATTCCAATTCACAGTCCATACATGCCAAGCACTTGGCTACCCTCAGCCCATAACAGAATGTAATTCAAATATTAATATACTGCAAATTCACAAATAAAAATATTTCCAAAGTATAATATCAGTTATGTGTTATTGTTCCTGATATTAATTGTAACGGACTGCAGAAAATAATACGCACAGCAACGTAAATTTCAGAATAGTCTTTTACAGTGAGTTTAAACAAGAGAATAACGTAATATATATATATATATAAACCAACTGTCTCTTTGGTAACGCTCTTTACTTTTGTGTCGCTTAGCAACAAAACAATGATGTAATATGTTTGGCTTAGATACGTATACAATACTTCAACGTTCACAAGGGCTAGCTTGAATTTCACTTTCTTTGGATCGTTTTACGTTTTAATTTATGTATATAATTAGATTGACGTATACATTTCTAAGTTCTTGGGACCGGCATGACCAAGCGTGTTAAGGCGTGCGACTCGTAATCTGAGGGTCGCGGGTTCGCATCCCGGTTGCGCCAAACATGCCCGCCCTTTCAGCCGTGGGGGCGTTATAATGTGACGTTCAATCCCACTATTCGTTGGTAAAAGAGTAGCCCAAGAGTTAGCGGTGGGTGGTGATGACTAGCTGCCTTCCCTCTTGTCTTACACTGCTAAATTAGGGACGGCTAGCACAGATAGCCCTCGAGTAGCTTTGTGCGAAATCCCAAAACAAACAAACAAACAAATCTAAGTTCTTTGTGAATCATAAAAACATTTTAGTTTGAGGTTACTGACCATAATTTGCATGTTTTGTTAAAATTTTCTGTGAAGTTTTTCAGTTTTATGATTATTCTTTTGCATAAAATATCGTTTATTCTCCCTAACGTAGAGCCATTAGTCTTATCTGATGATAGTACTTGAAATTACTTTTAGACTTACGATCTGTGATAGACTTTTTATCACAAACGTTAGGTCAATTGGTTTGGTTCTTTATTGTGTTTGGTGGTTAAGCCGTAATGTTTAAGTTATTTGACATAATTTTCAAAAATGCTTTGTGCGAAATATATATATATACATTTTACAAAATTCCAATCTGTCATTTTTTGACGAGTCTTGAAGGTCTAGTCTATGATTATTTACATTGTAAAAAAAAAATGATGCCCGTTAAAATAATCCCTTCTGTCCGGCCCCCTAGTGGCACAGGGGAATGTTTGCGGACTCCGACCACTAGAAATCGCGTTTCGATACCCGTGATACTAAAGAGGTTTTATCTTATATTAGCATAAAAATATCTGTCTTGTTTGTTGACTTGCGTTACTCTTTGCTAGCCTAACTTCAAACACTTAGATTTTAAACGAATCACGTTTTATATTTGTTGGATTTTGAACAAAAATACGTGATACCATCTGCGATAGTCATCCACTAATTTTTAATATGATAGACTAGGGGTAAGGCAGCTAGACAACACCAGTCACTTTCAACTATTGAGCTACTCTCTACTCACGAAGAATGTAATTGATCGTGATATAATAACACCCCTGCGGCTGAAAGAGTTAACAGCTTCGTCGACTTGTTTCCATTCCCTGACCTAAGAACTGCTAGTCTAGCGTCCTAACAACAGGGCCATGTCAGGACCTTATAAACTACTTAAAGTTTTAAAACTTTTAAATCTAGGTCGTTGAAATTACGAAACTAGTTATCTTAAGAATAATTCATGTATTTTTTGAGGAACATAAGTTTACTGAAATAAACAGCCACTCACGTCTGAGTGGTTGCTTTAAAACACATTACGTTTACGTAACATCATGGCTCAGTATTAGCCTCTGGCCATGCAGCCGTCTGTGGTTAGAACAATCAATATTTCATATCAACGTTTTCTATTTCAAGTAACTTCGGATGAAACTTCAAAGTTAATTGGATTAGCCAGTGCACGTGGACCAAATTGGTTGAAACTGAAATAATGGGTGTCATCTATACTTTTTACCAGAAATACGATTTAGCTCTTCTCTGTATGTCTTAACTCCTATATACGAACGTAGTCATTATTTTCAGAGAATTATTCCATAGTCATGACCTGCTCATCGGAATCTTTTCTCAAGAAATGTAGCAGCGCTGAGCAAGTGATGCATTAGGTTATATGATATAGATTAGTTACGAACTAATGTTTGTTTTATATATACATAAATGGATGGCCGTGTGTGGCCAGGTGGTTAAGGCACTCGACTCGTAATCTGAGGAGCGGTGGTTCAAATCCCCATCGCACCAAACACGTTCGCCTTTTCAGCCTTGGGGCGTTATAATACGTTGGCCAATCTCATTATTTGTTGGTAAAAGAGTAGACCAAGAATTGGCGGAGGGGTTGTGATGACTAGCTGCCTTCTCTCTAGCCTTACACTGCTAAATTAGGGACGGCTAGCGCACATAGCCTTCGTGTAGCTTTGCGCTAAATTCAAAAGAAGCAAACATATTTTAAAATGTATCTCAAGACGGCTGGTATGGGTATTAACACTTTTACTAATAAAGCAGAGGAGAATGTTTTGACATTCTCAGGTCATCTTTAGGTTATCAAAAAGTCATATTTAAATTTAGCTCATTTGACACGCTTAACTTATGATTTTTATGGGCTTTGACTTGAAGTCCAATAGTGTTGTCCAATGGTAATTTTGACAACTGTTTTCCATTTTAAGTAACTGCGTTTCTTCTAGTAGATTGCAAAATTCATCACTTCATACAAGGTTTCTCTTCCTGTTGCTTGAAAACAAGAAACAAGTGTCTGCACTAACCTTTCCTCTTTCTTCTTCACTGGAAAGTTGATACTTTCCTTCCACATGGTATCAAGAGAACTTCCTTGGAACAACATCATTTCTATATGCTTGGGATTTTCGCTTTGCTAGTCGAATAAATTTATTTTGAGAATATGTCTTCCTGTATGACTTACGCCATGCTGCATTCTGGGAAATCTCAGTTTTTACGATCTTATTTTTGTTGTCTAATCCGGATGCTGATTTTGGAAATATTGATGGAAGCCCCCATGTTGCATTGTGGGAAATATAAGTTTCCTCAATTTCATTTTGTCCCTCTAACATGTATACTAATTCTGAAAATATTGATGGAAGCTCCCATGTTGCATTGTGGGAAATATAAGTTTCCTCAATTTCATTTTGTTCCTCTAACATGTATACTAATTCTGGAAATATTGATGGAAGCTCCCATGTTGCATTGTGGGAAATATAAGTTTCCTCAATTTTATTTTGTTCCTCTAACACGTATACTATTGTAATTCTGGAAATATTGATGGAAGCCCTCATATTGCATTGTGGGAAATATAAGTTTCCTCAATTTCATTTTGTCCCTCTAACATGTATACTAATTCTGGAAATATTGATGGAAGCCCCCATGTTGCATTGTGGGAAATATAAGTTTCCTCAATTTCATTTTGTTCCTCTAACATGTATACTAATTCCGGAAATATTGATGGAAGCTCCCATGTTGCATTGTGGGAAATATAAGTTTCCTCAATTTCATTTTGTTCCTCTAACATGTATACTAATTCTGGAAATATTGATGGAAGCTCCCATGTTGCATTGTGGGAAATATAAGTTTCCTCAATTTCATTTTGTTCCTCTAACATGTATACTAATTCTGGAAATATTGATGGAAGCTCCCATGTTGCATTGTGGGAAATATAAGATTCCTCAATTTCATTTTGTCCCTCTAACATGTATACTAATTCTGGAAATATTGATGGAAGCTCCCATGTTGCATTGTGGGAAATATAAGTTTCCTCAATTTCATTCTGTCCCTCTAACATGTATACTTATTCTGGAAATATTGATGGAAGCTGTACGTTTTCTGAAACTGAGTTCGAGTCTCATAATTACTCCTATTTTGTAATTTTGAATCAATTGTCATTAATTCATTTTTAAGCCTACACGTAGTTGTTTCTCTTTCGTCCAATTTGGAAGCAGACAATATTGTCAGCAAGGATATGGTTCTAAAATTAATGTGTTATTTTTCCATTATTTTCCAGTAATCAACAACCAGAACCTGCGGCACCAATAAATTACATACGTGAAGCTGAAACTGATGAAAATAAGAGATATGAATACGAAATATTGACAAAGGGACAAGATGAAACGTAACTGCAAAACGTATGTAACCGCTGGCGAACAAAAGATAAAATAGCCCCATCTGAACTTTGTCCATTGTTCCATTTGACATTATCCTCTCTTCTGCTGCAGCGCCATATAATATCAAATCATGAGTGTTTTTGTAGCAATCACGTCTCGAACCCTAGAAGTTAGGGTTTCCCAATAGACCAGGCACCATATTCCCAACGCAATACACTACCTATTATACCAGGCAAGGGGCTTTCAATACAATACACGAACCATTAGACAAGGCAAGATGTTCCCAACACAATACACGAACCATTAGACAAGGCAAGATGTTCCCAACACAATACACGAACCATTAGACCAGGCAAGATTTTCCCAACACAATACACTTACCATTAGACCAGGCAAGGGGTTTCTCAATAAATACACTTATCACTAGACCAGGCAAGGAGTTTACCAATACAATACACGAACCATTAGACCAGGCACCATGTTCCCAACACAATACACGAACCATTAGACAAGGCAAGATGTTCCCAGCACAATACACGAACCATTAGACCAGGCACCATGTTCCCAACACAATACACGAACCATTAGACAAGGCAAGATGTTCCCAGCACAATACACGAACCATTAGACCAGGCAAGGGGTTTCTCAATGAGTTTTTTATTTTCTCAGTATTTTTTAAGTATCTTTCTTGTAATGTTATCTTATAGAAGCACCTAATATATAGAGTATAAACATATCCATTGGATACATAACTCGAAACATTATTCAGAGATGGGTTCTCCTAATAAACCCCGAAAAAAAATCACTATTATGTTTGATTACTTTATTCTAGCCACAAATGAATACATGCAAATAGTTTGGTTTTATAGAAAGGAACATTTGAGGTTGTCATTCTAAAGTGGGTTTGGTGTGAACCCAGGATTCATGATTTCTAACTCTTTGCCACCATCCACGTGCTTTACATTTGGGACCGATGGTGTTCAATATTCTGTAAAGCTGGCGGGTATTTGGGACCGGTGGTGTTCAATATTCTGTAAGACTGGCGGGTATTTGGGACCGGTGGTGTTCAATATTTTATAGTGGGGGTGGGCATTTGTGACCGATTGTACTATATATTCTATAAGAGTGACGAACATGAGAGACCCGATGATACTTTATATTCTATAAGAACTATGGGTATTTGGGACCGATGGTGTTCTATATTCTATAGGAGTGACGGCCATTTGAGACCAGTTGGTGCTGTACATTCTATAAGCGACGGGTATTTAGGATCCAATGGTGCTCAATATTCTACAAGAGTGACGGATTGTTAGATCAGATAGGGTTGTCTGTGAGTGATGTTGACTAGGCTCCAGTTTATCGGGTTTTAATTAGCATACAACTCTTTGTCAAGGTTCCGAAACAATAAAATCGCGAATCTAAAGTAGATAACTAGAATTTTGAACAGAGCTGCAGGCTCTCGATTCAATTCAGTATTTAGACACCAGTGAGTGACAGCTCAAAGGTAAAACCAGATGATTCTAAACCCCTTACACGCAATGATTTAAGTTTACAGAACAAGTAAGAATAAAGATCGTTTCTGCTACACTTAGAGTACTATAAACTACTAGTTATAAAAATATTCATATAGACCTCTAATAAAAATAAATGATGTGGGTCATGGTTAACACAATAAATCATTCATACAACATGCTAGAGGAAACTGTTCAGCTCTGCTTCTTCGATACTTCTGTATAGAAAATCCTTATAGTAGACCTAACACATATGAAATACTTCAAATTCTCTACAGACCTACCGTGCGATTAGATAAATGCATGCTCATAACAACAGCTTAGACAACAGTCATGGTTCCGCTGTTACGCAAGTGCAGTCATAAATTATAACTAATAGAAGCATAACCAAAGTTTACGCCATGACCTATAAAAAGCCATGGCAGAATATAATCAGCACAAGTGGTCGAAGTTCAAGTTATAACGTAACTGAATTCATGACAAATTACTGTTAATACAGATACAAACAAAGCTCACTGGCAGAGAAGAACAAGTAAGCTGTCAAAACTCAATCGTTGTTCAAGCGATCCACGTAATCAAGTAGAACAACAACAAGAAAATATTTTGTAGAGTGTTAATTGATAAAACAGATGAAAAAAATAAGGATGAGAAAAGATGGATACAGTGGTATCCTTCTTATATCTCGCCATCAAACATACTAACGTCGATTGTTACCAAACAGTTTGGTTTAACTTTGGGTCCGCATTCATCGGATTGTTTCAATTCTGTTGTCTATTTCAGATTGCTGGTTTGTTAAATCTCTTTGATTTATGAGGCGATATTTCATGCTCACTGAGGCCATTGGTAAGATATCTGTTGTATTAATGTATTCTGAGTTGCTTGACATTACGAAGAGATTAGGCTGTTTAAATCGTTATCAACAGAACCAGATTCTGGTTTTTCTTCAGTTACTAAATACTGTTGTATACGACAATTGAAGCGACAATTTGTGTTTCAGGAGCTGTATTTAATAACAGAAACTCTGATCTCCACACGTTTTTCATGCGACATTTTTGTCATGAGAGCTATGAAGGCAATGACCACACTGCTGCTGGGAATAGTATAAATGTGACCCAGCATGGTCACGTGGTTAGGGCGCTCGACTCGTAATCTGAGAGTTGTGAAGTCAAATACCCGTTACACCAAAGATGCTTGCCCTTTCAGTCGTTGGCGTGTTATAATATAATGGTCAATCCTATTATTTCTTTGTAATAGAGTATCCCAAGAGCTAGCGGTGAGTGGTGATGACTACCTGCCTTTCCTCTATTCCTACATTGCTAACTTAAGAACGTCTAGCGCAGATATCCATCGCGTAGCTTTGCTCGAAATTTAAAACAAACAAACAGTATTAATGCAAGTACCATTATCAACATTATGCTAGAATGTCACCTTCTGATTAGTTAAATAGCAACCAATCATATCGTTAGCTATCAAAACGTGACTAAAATTTAGTAGTTCCTGTTCTATAAAATAAAGTGTGATTAATTTCACGATATTTACATAATGTGCTCGTTTTATTCATTGTTTCTATACTTCTAGTGCTGCACTTAATACATGAAACAATGTTTAGGTAAGTAATGACTAAATACAGTTATAATTATCTCATTCAAATAAGGCTCGTCATGGCCAAGCGTGTTATGGCGTTCGACTCGTAATCCGAGGGTCGCGGGTTCGAATCCCGGTCGCACCACACATGCTCGTCCTTTCAGCCGTGGGGGGCGTTATAATGTGACGGTCAATCCCACTATTCGTTGCACACTTCTTTCAAACACGTCATAGGTAAGCCCAGAAGCGTCTATTCGTGCCCCGAATCCTCAGTTGACGTCTTGGAAATCAGAACAGAAAATCGTCATCGATATCACAATAAAAAAGCCCAGAATCTGGACCTGTAAGCCCGAATCTTTAAAGTCTCAACTACACTCTTGGGCTAGCTCGTCAGTTATATTTGTCAGAAAACTAGAGTGTTGGGGTAATGGTATAAGTGTAGGAACAAATTGATTACTTGTGAGTTTTAGAAAGAGACCACATTGTGTTACCTGCCATGTACACATATCTGGCTAGCGAACGGGATGAGTTTTATTCTTTTGTTAAAAAGAAATTAAAATGAAGGTGCCACGTGCTACTTCTGCTTTCCTGATCAGGCGCTAATGATCCGAAAGTTCATCAGAACCGTTGTGATATAAGAACACTATCATATGTACCATTCGTATAAGAACAAACGTCATGGCGTGAAGGCCTTTCACTGGTGAAACGTGATTATAATTATTTATATTTGCCATAATTCATTATTAGTATGACGTTTACTGCTGTTTTGCATCATTTATGCTCTATGCTTCCATTGTTGTTACAATGTATTTTAAATTTCAGTAATGTAAACTCATTTTCTATCCAGATACAAGGAGGTTAACATGGATGCGTCTATATACTGCCAAAATAGTTTACTATTTAAGTTCAGTTAATAAAAATATTTGTTGTTATTAGGTAATATTTTTTTTGTGTTTATCTATTTGCATATACAAAAGATACCAATTCGAAACGAACTGACTAAAATTACTTTCCCAATAAAAACCTTTTTTTTTTTTCACTAACTGATCTAATAAAAGATAACTTATAAAGAAAACTGTCTAATACCATGTAACGAACTACAGGTTGATTTTAGTTTCACCACAAACAACTGAACTGTAAATAGATTTGTTTGTTTTAAATTTCACGCAAAGCTACACGAGAGCTATCTGCACTAGTCGTCCCTAATTTTGCAGTGTAAGACTAGAGGAAAGGCAGCTAGTCATCACCACCCACCACCAAATCTTGGGCTACTCTTTTACCAGCGAATAGTGGGATTGACTGTCACTTTATAACACCCCCACGGCTGAATGGCGAATATGTTTGGTGCGACGGGGATTCAAACCCACGACCCTCAGATTACGAGTCGAGTGCCTTAGCCACCTGGCCATGCAGGGCCCTTTAAATAGGAGACAACTTGAATAGAAATGGGTGTAATCTTCAAGTTATACTTTAATTTCACCATTGTAGAACGCTAGTCAAATAAAATGTCTTCGTAAAAAGGTGGCTTATGCATAACAAAACAATTATACTTAAATATTTGTTAAATATGCCTAAACGCTTACAAAGGATTTAAAAGAAATATACATTGCTTTCAGAGTAACCCACGGGTTTTGTTTCTGTTTTTCGACAAAACGAAGACGATGCCCCAGTCTTTAGAATTAACATATTTCCAAAGAACACTTCTATATAACATGGTTATTAGTAGGTTCTATTAAAACAAAACCCTCAAGGGAACACTACTGTTATTGTAAAAGGAATCTACTGAATTATTGGGAAACACGCTAATACCACGTGATATTTAGAGATGCATTATTCCTACCAGGATCGCGACCATGTCACGTTTAGGGTACTTTATCTCAAGGTTGAGATGCACTGTGTATATATACCACTGTGGTGTTCTGGGTTTGTCCGTATAAACTGCTGAGTGAGTAAGTGTTCAGTTTTTTCTTTAAACTGTAACAGTGTTGATGTTCTCTGAACTTACCATTATAATGTGAAACGTAATTTTGTCGTATGTACACTAGTTCACTGAAACAAACTATATCATATAAAACCTGACTCTTGCAGTCGTATTCATTTTTATCACAAACACTGTTAGTTTTATACTCTCTCACCAGATCTGCTCGGCTTATTACACTCTCAACTCTGTTATATAACTCTAAACAAAATAGTTTAGTTAGGAAAAAAATATTAACCCAACAATTTGAACACTAAATTCAACCCGTGAGTTAAACTGACAAATTTTCTCAATACCACATCATATCTGACTTGGAAAACCCAAACTACAACTTTACGATTAATTGACTAAGCCTAAATGTTTGGGAAACTGAGGCTGTAACTTAAAATGGTTGCTCAGAAACATTAAAAAAATATATTTTAAATATCAATTTCTCCTGTTACTTCTCGCAATTTATCTTGTATATCCGTACGACGGTTTCTCAGAGCCTGTTTCTAAAGTATGACAAACAAATTTCATCAGATGACGTAATCAGTATGGCGTTTTATGAAATAATACGAATAATCGTTTCGTTCTCCAGCTGCTGAAGGTATGCAACGGTTTAACTGGAGCTATGAATGGAAGCCTTACCTTGTTGAACCTCGTCATATTTACCCTCGTTTAGAGAAAGACGTTCTTCTTGATTAGGTTGCATGCTGTAATGTTGCCTGGAATTTGTGGATGACTTTTATTAATGACCAGTATATTCGTGGATTTTCTCATGTTAAAAGACGCTAAAGTTTGCTTAATAGAGCTGAGATATGACTTTTTAAAGGTCTCGTTCTGGCTGGTCCTGGTGGCTCAAATTGATCCATCCTTTTTTTTTCAGTGTCAATAAATACAAAGAGTATCCCGTCTTGGAATTCTAAAACTTAGATCTGAAAATATCTTTATGATCAAAATGGACGAATATTATTCCTTGGAAATATCTGCTATGTATCTCTTGTCAAAGCAATAAATTTTCTAAGGCATCATGGTAACTTCGAAACGTTAAATAATGTCATGTTGTAGGTTCGATGCGTTCAGTTTCACTGTGACTTTGTATCGGCAGTGTCATCTGATTTGCTTATTTGCATCTGAAAAATTATTTTAGCATATAACTGTATAACTGTTTCAGCTGTGAATATAATAAATGTCTTTATATCCATAGCTGAATATAATGGCATACATGCCGTTAGGTAGAAATGCCATTTTCAAACCATTTCTAAGCTATCATGTCTATATAAATGTACTTTAGCCACAAGCATACTAAGAGTAACACTAATCACTAGTATTTCCCTGGAGGGTCATGCAACAAAGTGTCAACCAAAAATGCCTACACATCATAGTAAGTTGTTTCCCGTTACTCCAAACTGGTCATGACATTTAGATATAATAATATCATAGGATGTTAGTTTATAGTGCACATTATGAGTGTTAGCTCGAGAAAGACGCTGTCATGAACTTTGAAGATCTACACAAGTAATTAAATAAGTTATTTGTACAAAGGTAAGTTGAAGTTTGAAACTTTAGTAATATTATTTACAAAGGATGTAGATATATGCATTTTTAAATCCACCATAATCTTACAAGCTTTAATATAAACACGGATCGTGCTAATTTATCTTAACAAATTTTATTGTCATTGTTCGAGTAAATATCTCACATTAATAAAGAGATTTCCAATATAATGTTTTCATTTACGTGTTGAATAAAAATGTTGACATACAAGCGAAAGTACTACCTACCTAGCGCCATCTACTATTTGAAATGTAAATTTCCTTTTTGTGCAAAATTAATTCGCAAATAAATACGTTTTTTTACGTATTTATAATGAAAGTGTACTTAATTTAAGATCAGATTCGAGGTTTCATATTTAAATGCAACCTTGCCTTATATATAACTTACAAGAAGCAGCAAAGACAAGTCGTTTTTGTAATGCTTCAGAGAGAAATTGAGCAAACGCCTGTACACCCAGTAGTCACGAAGAGGTTCGATTTTTCTTTAACGGAAACGAGGTGTTATTTTTAGTTTAACAACTATCGTAAAACGCTCAATTGAAAACAACTATCGTAAAACGCTCAATTGAAAACAACTATCGTAAAACGCTCAATTGAAACTGCAATTACATTGCTTTTAATAATAGCAAAAAACTAACTTGAAATTTTTGAATATTTTTTTATATTTTATGAATCTGGTTATCATAAACATATCGCATTTTATACCCGTGTCTGAAAATATTGACTTTTATTATCAAAACATCGCTATAACACTTTCTGTTCCTATCCATTGATTTTATTTGCTAATAAATCTTTTACGTTTTATTTTGGCCCGGCATGGCCAAGCGTGTTAAGGCGTTCGACTCCCGGTCGCACCAAACATGCTCGCCCTTTCAGCCGTGAGGGCGTTATAATATTCGGTCAATCCCACTATTCGTTGGTAAAAGAGTAGCCCATGAGTTGGCGGTGGGTGTTGATGACTAGCTGCCTTCCCTCTGGTCTTACACTGCTAAATTAGGGACGGCTAGCACAGATAGCCCTCGAGTAGCTTTGCACCTAATTCAAAACAAAAACAAACAAACGTTTTATTTTCATGAAGCTAACATGCCACACACATTTTTTTTAAAGAACAGTTTAATATTTTAATTTATTACTGTAAAACTTGGGAATTGTTGTATTGCAACAAAAGCATAAACTATTAAACAAGTCTCGCTGAGGATGCAATTACAGTGCATTTAAGTATCCATTGTATGTTTAAAAGCTCATACTCTTAAGATTAAACTTTGTGAGGTATTATTGGGTTTATAGACGAAAACATCGTTAAAAAGCGGGGGTACCCTACTGTTGAAACAAAGCATTCTTAACTTTATAGGTATAATCGTATGGTTTGAATTTAACGCAAGGTTGTTAGAGAGGGATATATGCACCAACATTCAATAATTTAAAACAGGCTAGTGTGAAGGCTGCTAGTCAACACCACTCACTGCCAACTCTTCTTACCATACTGAGATTGATCGTAACACTGTAGCGCCGTAATATGATCGGTGTGATGATGTTTCGAACCCTCGACCTTCGTACTGTGAGTCGAGTAGCCTGATCATCAGTCCATGCCGGACTGGACATGTATGACAAGTACATTAAATTAGCTACAGGTTAATTTTAGTCTCACTCTGGGTACATGGCTTACTCTGATTGGAATTTAAAATTAGTATATATATAAAACTATATAACTATTAGTTACATAATTAAGTAGGTAAATTAAAAACAACAATATTACAACTCATAAGACAGCACGATAAAGCGGTCTTTACGTTTCAACACTGATGATTGAAGTGTGTTTATTGTATAAGTATTTTGGCTCCGGATCTATACATGTAACTATCTTGTAATCCTCCAGGAAAAGCTCCAACTTCAAGAGGTTCTTCAGTGTTGAATAGCACCTGCTAGATGATGACGTCATAAGCAGCACAGTCCATTCCAGGCTGTGGTCTATTTTCAATACCTGAAGATTCCATGGACGAGTCAAAAAACACTTTTCGAAAAGTGACCAGTGACGTAGGGCAGGCACAACCGCAAGGGGAGATGGACGCATTGCTTCTAGGAAGGACAAGGGTCAGTGCCACTGAATATTAAATTTATTGTGTTTGAAATATGGTTTCTAAACAATTGAAGTAACTCAAAATGAACAGATAAGTGGTATGTTTATTCGATATGAAAGTGTCTCTAAGGTATTGAATTTTATACAAAACACATAGAGGAAGATTAATCAACCTTAACAGAAGAGTATGGATAACAAATAAGATTTGCCAGCTTGACAAGGCCTAGACTATCTAATAATAAGGCCTTTTTGACACCAAACAACACCTCTCACACACCAAATAATAATTTGATGCCAAATGATAGGGCTTCCTTAACACCTAATAATAATGTTTTTAACACAAAATAAAGTATTTTTGATACCTGATAAATTATTTTGTCAACAAATAATAAGGCCTTTTTTAGGGTTAGTTACAAGGTTTAGCTCGTAAGATTAATCTCCATTTTTTAATAGAAAATAAATGTTACTTGAATTATATTTAGTCAGTTTACCCTCAACACTATCTTATATTTTAACAGAAAGAAAAAGTTCAAATTAGCAAACACTTTGGTACTGATTATAAGGTATTTCAAGAATGGAACTTAGAAATAGAAGTTAGAGATTGAAAATCGTTAAAAGAAAAAATGTGATCGTCTTAAAAATAATGTATCGCTTAAGAGTGAAAAGCGATCAAAGTGAGTAACAACAAACCTAGATACATAATGACGAAGGAGCCATTTGATTATTTCACATGTTGAAGAAAGTGCATTCTGTTCATCCTATAACCTCAGTTTTAGACGTGAACATTTTTTCTTTGAATTTCTCTTTTCTAAAGAATTTTAATATTTGCACGGTGAAGATTACTGCATGATTTGGAAACGGATTTAAAATAAAATTATTGTTTGTAGCATAATTCAGGATATTTAATTATCTTAAAAACTTGTAAATTCAACAGATATTATTTTAAACTTAAAAAAAAAGTTACATGTTCCTGATTATTAAACTTCTAATCATATCCGAGCACGCACAGATGTACATTGGTTAACTAGAAATGTCCGAATGTTCTATATGTGAGAAGGAAACATCCATTCAAAACAAGTAATTATAATGCAATGTAAGTTTACAAAAACAAAATCAGCTTTATGTCATGTATTATTCTAAGCCTAAGGTTACTTTATATTCAATATTTAAAACGCAAACAGATATATTCAATTTATATTTCTACGGTTCTCTGAATGTAAATTTTCATGACAAGTTAAATACTGCTTTTGTCTCAACAGAAACAAACAACGGATAAATAATATGTTATTTTAAAACGAAACCTCGCCATCAATATTGAACGGTTGGTAACATTTTCAAAGCTATATCTATAATCATGGACAGGTTATATTTTAACATCTCTTCCAATGGTCCCCAACTGCAGGTAAATTTTTCACATATCCTTCCGATGGTACTTTGGATCTTCAATATATTTTTTCACATACCCTTTTGATTTTTTGGATTGTCAGTAAATTCTTTATACATATTTTTCTAATGGTCCTACATTGTCAAAAACGATAAAACAAATTATCTCTATGGTTTGTATAACCAGCAAAGTATATTTACTTATGTTGTATATATATATATCACTTGATCAAAACTCACAAAAAGTTCTACTGTACCAGATGTGTTGCTTTATATGTGTCTACTTAGGCCTAATACCATAAACTTTGCATATTTCACAAATATGTAAAGAAGAAATTTAAGCGTTTTTAGTATATAAAATAGAAATATAATAGAATTTTTCACCATAGTCTACAAGACGGAAAAACAGACACATGTGGAGTGAAAGAAGGTATCATGTGATTTAATTTATAGTTGAAGCATTGCTGTAAAGCCTATATAAATCACAACGAAGCTTTTGTGTTTCTCGTGTAAAACCTTAAAAGTGTTAAGAAATATATAGTAGTCGATTTAACAACAAAAGTTTCATCGTAGAAGCTCTGTCGTAGGAGCTGCTTGGAAATATTTGTAGATTCTAAAGTGGAAAATAATGGAAAAGTGTAAGTAAAAGCTTCACTGCAGGGCCGAAATATCAAAAAATAAAATATTTCCTTCGTGTAAAAACCAACAACATTATCTGACAGACAAAACAGAAGCTTCTACAAAAAACTTTATCAAGCAACGAACACTTAACTTCAGTTTATTTAGTTAACTTATTCTTCTCTCCTATTGGCTCATCCCGGCGTGACGTAAAACTACTGGACATAACCGGCACTCGATACCTATTGTTTACCGGGATTTGATTCAATCTCTAAAAGCAAGCTTGGTTCTGCAGTCGTAATAAAGCGATGAAAACTCTTAATGTATTTAACATTACAGATCTGTTATACAAACATAACATTAATGTTACCAGTAGCCAGGTCTGTTACACTAACATAACATTAATGTTACCAGTAGCCAGGTCTGTTACACTAACATAACATTAATGTTACCAGTAGCCAGGTCTGTTACACTAACATAACATTAATGTTACCAGTAGCCAGGTCTGTTACACTAACATAACATTAATGTTACCAGTAGCCAGGTCTGTTACACTAACATAACATTAATATTACCTATAGCAAGGTCTGTTACACTAACATAACATTAATGTTACCTATAGCAAGGTCTGTTACACTAACATAACATTAATGTTACCAGTAGCCAGGCCTGTTACACTAACATAACATTAATATTACCTATAGCAAGGTCTGTTACACTAACATAACATTAATGTTACCTATAGCAAGGTCTGTTACATTAACATAACATTAATGTTACCAGTAGCCAGGCATGTTACACTAACATAACATTAATGTTACCTATAGCAAGGTCTGTTACACTAACATAACATGAATGTTACCAGTAGCCAGATCTGTTACACTAACATAACATTAATGTTACCAGTAGCCAGGTCTGTTACACTAACATAACATTAATATTACCTATAGCAAGGTCTGTTACACTAACATAACATGAATGTTACCAGTAGCCAGGTCTGTTACAGTAACATAACATTAATGTTACCAGTAGCAAGGTCTGTTACAGTAACATAACATAATGTTACCAGTAGCCAGATCTGTTACACTAACATAACATGAATGTTACCAGTAGCCAGGTCTGTTACACTAACATAACATTAATATTACCTATAGCAAGATCTGTTACACTAACATAACATTAATGTTACCAGTAGCCAGGTCTGTTACACTAACATAACATTAATATTACCTATAGCAAGGTCTGTTACACTAACATAACATTAATGTTACCAGTAGCCAGATCTGTTACACTAACATAACATTAATGTTACCAGTAGCAAGGTCTGTTACAGTAACATAACATTAATGTTACCAGTGGACAGGTCTATTACACTAACATAACATTGGTGTTACCAGTGGTCAGATCTGTTACACTAACAAAGCACTATTGTTGTTTGTGGTTGTATCTGTTACATTAACATAATTCTATTAATTGTTTGTTAAATATACGCTAGTTATACAAAATGCATATATTATTGATATTACATTATATATATCAGTGTCTATGTAATATTTCTTGCCAATGATTTTTGTAATACTGCTAAAAAGATGCCTTCCTCATTTAGCCACTAATGCAGTCTTCTTCTAATGAATTATTTAACCACTAATGCAGTCTTCTTCTGATGAATTATTTAGCCACTAATGCAATCTTCTTCTAATGAATTATTTAGCCACCAATGCAGTCTTCTTCTAATGAATTATTTAGCCACTAATGCACTCTTCTTCTAATGAATTATTTAGCTAGTAATGCAGTCTTCTTCTAATGAATTATTTAGCCACTAATGCAGTCTTCTTCTAATGAATTATTTAGCCACTAATGCACTCTTCTTCTAATGAATTATTTAGCCACTAATGCAGTCTTCTTCTAATGAATTATTTAGCTAGTAATGCAGTCTTCTTCTAATGAATTATTTAGCCACTAATGCAGTCTTCTTCTAATGAATTATTTAGCCACCAATGCAGTCTTCTTCTAATGAATTATTTAGCCAGTAATACAGTCTTCTTCTAATGAATTATTTAGCCAGTAATGCACTCTTCTTCTAATGAATTATTTAGCCAGTAATACAGTCTTCTTCTAATGAATTATTTAGCCAGTAATGCACTCTTCTTCTAATGAATTATTTAGCCAGTAATGCACTCTTCTTCTAATGAATTATTTAGCCAGTAATACAGTCTTCTTCTAATGAATTATTTAGCCACTAATGCAGTCTTCTTCTAATGAAGTATTTAGCCACCAATGCAGTCTTCTTCTTATGAATTATTTAGCCACTAATGCAGTCTTCTTCTAATGAATTATTTAGCCACTAATGCAGTCTTCTTCTGATGAATTATTTAGCCACTAATGCAATCTTCTTCTAATGAATTATTTAGCCACCAATGCAGTCTTCTTCTAACGAATTATTTAGCCAGTAATACAGTCTTCTTCTAATGAATTATTTAGCCAGTAATGCACTCTTCTTCTAATGAATTATTTAGCCAGTAATACAGTCTTCTTCTAATGAATTATTTAGTCAGTAATGCACTCTTCTTCTAATGAATTATTTAGCCAGTAATGCACTCTTCTTCTAATGAATTATTTAGCCAGTAATACAGTCTTCTTCTAATGAATTATTTAGCCAGTAATGCAGTCTTTTTCTAATGAATTATTTAGCCAGTAATACAGTCTTCTTCTAATGAATTATTTAGCCACTAATGCAGTCTTCTTCTAATGAATTATTTAGCCAGTAATACAGTCTTCTTCTAATGAATTATTTAGCCAGTAATACAGTCTTCTTCTAATGAATTATTTAGCCAGTAATACAGTCTTCTTCTAATGAATTATTTAGCCAGTAATGCACTCTTCTTCTAATGAATTATTTAGCCACTAATGCAGTCTTCTTCTAATGAATTATTTAGCCACTAATGCACTCTTCTTCTAATGAATTATTTAGCCACCAATGCAGTCTTCGTCTAATGAATAATTTAGTTACTAATGTAGTCATCTCCTTGTGACTCTGTTGTTCACCACACAATCAGGATCCAAACCAAGACTTCATTTAGTCACGAATGTAGTCATCTTCGAATGGCTTTATTGTTCGGAAGCTATTATTTACTTAGTTGGACATTGGAAGCTACACCTCTCAATAGTTGATAGCCTCTTATTAAAACATCTACTCATTAATTCTACTATGAAATTTGCTGGCAAACTATACTGTAAAAATAGAATTTAACCAGAATGATTGAAACGTTGGATTCTTTTCTTGCCTTCTCATATGTTTTTAATTATTATTCATCAGTTATTATTATTACTTGTATTGGAAGAGTTTAACTCTTTGCTAGTCGATGACATTCGCATTTGCATCGTTTGGAACTATGTTCGTCTACAAAACCGAGGATTAATACGTGTACTTTCTTGAAGGCACATCTAAATCTTCCACATTTAAAACTGGGTCTTGTTCTCAATGATATATGTTACTTATCTCATTGGCATATTTAAAGCTTTAGTAGATGGAACTGCACTGGAAGGCAAAAGATATTTTGTCAATGAATCTTAGAGATGGAAGACATAGAAGATATGAAAACTAATAGACTGCAACTGCCTGTTGAGAGAAAAGGAAGCCATAAAAGTTTTTCAACAGACGAGAGATAGACCTAAAAGTTATTGTATTATAAGCTTGTTAACTATTAGATTTAGGCCTAAAAGTCTTAGCCTTAAATTCGTTATCACACCGCAGGTCTTCTTTGTGTTTACTGCAATGGGTAGTAAAAGATTATTCTAGAACGTAGTGATTCTGATATAATTTGACATTTCTTTATTTTTTTTACAGCGACTATTTCTTGTGAATATTTTCTCATTTCGAGCACTTTATACTTCATATACACCATATATTTATTTTTTCCGTGCTTTTCAAGTAACAAATTTGACGAAAATACATTCTGAGAGAAGGCTTAATGGAAAGACTGGAAAACTACATAAATATATACTTTCCAAAGTGTAGAATAATTTTGGAAAGTTTTCATTACTGCAGCATATGAGCGTAAAGACGATTGGTATGCTCTGAGCGACTCCTTCTTCTATTGATAAAAGGTATTCTATTTTAAATATTAAAGCACGTGCAATATCATGAGTCATGTATACACGCAAAAACATGGCCGGCATGGCCAAGCGCGTTAAGTCGTGCGAGTCGTAATCTGAGGGTCGCGGGTTCGCATCCCCGTCGCGCCAAACATGCTTGGCCTTTCAGCCGTGGAGGCGTTATAATGTGACGGTCAATCCCACTATTCGTTGGTAAAAAAGTAGCCCAAGAGTTGGCGGTGGATGGTGATGACTAGCTGCCTTCCCTCTCGTCTTACACTGCTAAATTAGGGACGGCTAGCACAGATAGCCCTCGAGTAGCTTTGTGAGAAATTCAAAAACAAACAAACTAACACAAAACCATATGTTTGAGAAGTAAGTTATTAAGGAACTTACGTAAAAGGTTATTTTACCAACATTTTATTCTAGTGCTGCCATCTATTGACTTTTGTAGTATTGATATAAATATATATAAAAGTGAAACACTTATGTTAATACGTTTTGGATATCTAAAGTTTTAAATGTGATACCATTAAAATTTACCAGGAAGAACAAAATCCAAGTTTATTTATTATTAGCAAGATTCACATTATTTTTTTCTCAAGTGGTTTATTGTTAAAAAGTCTCATGTTATTACTTCCTCTGGCTGTTTATTGGTAACAAGTATCATGTTATTATTTCCTTTGGTTGATCATTGTTAACAAGGTTCATATTATTTCTTCCCTTTCTTAACCTGAAGAAAACCTTGGAAGGTCGGAACGTTTTTCTCTGCTTATCAGTAAAAGTGTTAATATTCATACCAGCAGTTCTCAGATACAATTTTATTTCAAGTGGGTTTCTTGTTATCAAGAAGTTTCATGTTATATCTTCCTCTGGTTTCTTGTTATCAAGAATTTTCATGTTATATCTTCCTCTGGTTTCTTGTTATCAAGAAGTTTCATGTTATTTCTTCCTCTGGTTGCTTATTGTTAACAAGGTTCATGTTATTTCTTTCTCTGATTGTTTATTGTTAACAAGATTCATGCTATTTCTTCCTCTGGTTGCTTATTGTTAACAAGATTCATGTTATTTCTTCCTCTGGTTGCTTATTGTTAACAAGGTTCATGTTATTTCTTCCTCTGATTGTTTATTATTAACAAGGTTGATTTTATCACTTTTTCTGGTTGTTTAATGTTAAAAACTTTCATATTGTTACCCTTTCTGGTTGTTTATTGTTAAAAAGGTTCTTATTATTTCTTCCTCTGATTGTTTATTGTTAACAAGGTTCATGTTATTTCTTCCTCTAATTGTTTATTGTTAACAAGATTCATGTTACTTCTTCCTCTGGTTGCTTATTGTTAATAAGATTCATATTATTTCTTCCTCTGATTGTTTATTGTTAACAAAATTCATGTTATTTCTTCCTCTGGTTGCTTATTGTTAACAAGATTCATGTTATTTCATCCTCTGATTGCTTATTCTTAATAAGGTTCATATTGTTTCCCTTTCTGGTTGTTTATTGTTAAAAAGGTTCTTATTATTTCTTCCTCTGATTGTTTATTGTTAACAAGATTCATGTTATTTCTTCCTCTGGTTGCTTATTGTTAACAAGGTTCATGTTATTTCTTCCTCTGATTGTTTATTATTAACAAGGTTGATTTTATCACTTTTTCTGGTTGTTTAATGTTAAAAACTTTCATATTGTTACCCTTTCTGGTTGTTTATTGTTAAAAAGGTTCTTATTATTTCTTCCTCTGATTGTTTATTGTTAACAAGGTTCATGTTATTTCTTCCTCTGATTGTTTATTGTTAACAAGATTCATGTTATTTCTTCCTCTGGTTGCTTATTGTTAATAAGATTCATATTATGTTTTCCTATGATTGTTTATTGTTAACAAAATTCATGTTATTTCTTTCTCTGATTGTTTATTGTTAACAAGATTCATGCTATTTCTTCCTCTGGTTGCTTATTGTTAACAAGGTTCATATTATTTCTTCCTCTGATTGTTTATTGTTAACAAAATTCATGTTATTTCTTCCTCTGGTTGCTTATTGTTAACAAGGTTCATGTTATTTCTTCCCCTGATTGCTTATTGTTAATAAGGTTCATATTGTTTCCCTTTCTGGTTGTTTATTGTTAAAAAAAGGTTCTTATTATTTCTTCCTCTGATTGTTTATTGTTAACAAGATTCATGTTATTTCTTCCTCTGGTTGCTTATTGTTAAAAAGGTTCATGTTATTTCTATCTCTGATTGTTTATTGTTAACAAAATTCATGTTGTTTCTTCCTCTGGTTGCTTATTGTTAACAATATTCATGTTATTTCTTCCTCTGATTGCTTATTGTTAATAAGGTTCATATTGTTTTCCTTTCTGGTTGTTTATTGTTAAAAGGTTCTTATTATTTCTTCTTCTGATTGTTTATTGTTAACAAGATTCATGTTATTTCTTCCTCTGGTTGCTTATTGTTAACAAGGTTCATGTTATTTCTATCTCTGATTTTTTATTGTTAACAAGATTCATGTTATTTCTTCCTCTGGTTGCTTATTGTTAACAAGGTTCATGTTATTTTTCCTATGATTGTTTATTGTTAACAAGGTTCATGTAATTTCTTCCTATGATTGTTTATTGTTAACAAAATTCATGTTATTTCTTTCTCTGATTGTTTATTGTTAACAAGATTCATGCTATTTCTTCCTCTGGTTGCTTATTGTTAACAAGGTTCATGTTATTTTTTCCTCTGATTGCTTATTGTTAATAAGGTTCATATTATTTCTTCCTCTGGTTGCTTATTGTTAACAAGGTTCATATTATTTCTTCCTCTGGTTGCTTATTGTTAACAAGATTCATGTTATTTCTTTTTCTGGTTGCTTATTGTTAACAAGGTTCATGTTATTTCTTCCTCTTATTGTTTATTGTTAACAAGATTCATGTTATTTCTTTCTCTGATTGCTTATTGTTAACAAGATTCATGCTATTTCTTCCTCTGGTTGCTTATTGTTAACAAGGTTCATATTATTTCTTCCTCTGATTGTTTATTGTTAACAAAATTCATGTTATTTCTTTCTCTGATTGTTTATTGTTAACAAGATTCATGTTATTTCTTTTTCTGGTTGCTTATTGTTAACAAGGTTCATGTTATTTCTTCCTCTTATTGTTTATTGTTAACAAGATTCATGTTATTTCTTTCTCTGATATTTTTTGTTAATAAGGTTCATATTACTTTCTCATCTGTCTATTTATTGTTAACAAAATTCATATGATTTCCTTTTGTTTATTTGGTATTATGAAGTTTCATACTATTTATTCCTGTTTGCTTGTTATTAGCATGATTAATATTATTTCTTTCTCTATTTTATCAAGGGGTAGCAATAGCTACCTATTGTTAATATCACCCTAATATAACTAATATCAGTAGCAATATCACCCTAACCACCTGGCCGTACAGGGCCTTTCAGTTTTCACCAGGCCCGGTATGGCCAGGTGGTTAAAGAACTCGACTCGTAATCCGAGGGGCGCGTATTCGAATCCCCGTCACAACAAAACATGCTCACCCTTTCAGCCGTGGGGCGTTAAAATGTGACGGTTAATCCCACTATTCGTTGGTAAAAGCGTAGCCCAAGAGTTGGTGGTGAGTGGTGATGAATAGCTGCCTTCCCTCAAGTCTTACATTGCTAAATTAGAGACGGCAAAGCGCAGATAACCCTCGCGTAGCTTTGCGCGAAATTCAAAACAAACAAACAAACCCGTTTTCAATTCATCCAAATTTTTTTTATTAAAGATCCTTTCCAGTGACTCAGCAGTAATTCTGTATTTAGGTTGTATTCATTTCTATGGGGATGTTTTAATACCAATATAGACACAACGGTTTATTAATATATCCAATAACACATAAATTTATAAACAGGTTTAGCTTCTCACTAAAAGTATATTACTTTCTTCTTTCGCTTATCTCGGTTTATTCTTTCTCTCTCACACATTTCCCGTTCTAGTTCTTTTTCGTTGAACTTCTGTCTTTTATATCCTTTTCGTTTTAATCTTCCAACTAATTTGTATATCAGATTATAAATTTCCTTGTTATGTTCAATCCGCTGAACTTCGAATGACAGCTGCTTACTTCAGACATTTTCTAATGACTTAGAACACTGTAATCCTTTAATTCCTTCACAACTGACCAGAGACTGACCACTTTCTCAAGTTTCTCAAAACCAACTGATGTTCTTTACATTTAACCGCTACATTAAAATTTTATCTTCGATTTCTATCGATATCCTTTGATGGTTTGTTTGTTTTAGAGAAAAGTCACCTTCGCCTATCACCTCTGGTACCACGAGGAGCCAAACTCCAGATTTTAATGTTGTAAACTTACCTTTGTCTCATTAACAAAGGTAGAGTTTTAAATTATTGAAATCCTCAAACATTTAACTATTCTTGCGAAGTGTTCATATAAACATATGCATATGTTATATCATCATAAAAAAAACGTTCTATGAAAGTTTTAAAACACAAGCTGCATTAGATGAAAGTTACATGAAGTCAAGGTAAAATAGATAATTATGTTATTTTTACTTGTCCCTAGAGGACGTGAGCTATAGACTAGTTTTATCGCAAATTAGATTTCGGCATGGAATTTTCACCACACCTTTGAAAAATAATATTTAATATATAATAGTGATTATGAAAGCACCAAGCGTATGAACACATACACTCATACATATAAATATATATTCGCACATGGTTTCTATTCTTCCTCTTGGAGCTAAGCGAAAATTAATACATAGAGTGTAACATTTTTAACAAGTCATTTCGCATTCTCGGAAACTTTCTCAAGTGGAACTAGCACACGTGTTGGGTGAAACCTACGCAACAACAAGTATTTAAAATATTAAACTCACTTTTATCTGACTTGTAATAAGTTTATACGTATATATATATATATATCTACGTGTGTGTGTGTGTTCTATATACACACATAACAAAAATCAATATTAATTAATTAATCGGTAATAATATTAATTACTGATCATTTCATGAACCAAATTTGTCTAATTGAGAATGTGTTTAGCAAAAAAATGTAATCAACATAAATAAATATAGTTCTGTCTGTTGTATGTCCATGTAACTACTTATCTATATAAATATAACACCACTGTCTGTTGTAGGTCCATGTAACTACTTATCTATATAAATATAACACTACTGTCTGTTGTAGGTACATGTAACTACTTATTTATATAAATATAACAATATTGTCTGTTGTATGTTAATGTAAATACTCATCTATACAAATATATCATAAATGTCTTTTCTATGTGCATGGAACTACTTATCTTATTATATATAGTAGTACTGTCTATTGTATGTACATGTAACTACTTGTCTATTTAAATATAATAGTACTGTCTGTTCAATATCCATGTAACTACTTATCTTTATAAATATAATAGTATTGTTTTTTTCTAAATCCATGTAACTACTTATTTATATGAATATAACACTACTGTCTGCTGCATGTCCATGCAACAACTTAACTACATAAAGAATATAGTATTGTTTGTTGTATGTCTATGTCACTGGTTACCTCTATAAATATCATAGCATGTCCATATAACTACGTATTTATATAAATATAATAGTACTGTCTGTTGCATGTCCATGTAACTACTTATGTATATAAAATATAAGACATCTATCTGTCTGTTGTATATCCATGTAACTACTTATGTATATAAAATATAAGACATATGTCTGTTGTATATCCATGTAACTACTTATGTATATAAAATATAAGACATCTGTCTGTTGTATATCCATGTAACTACTTATGTATATAAAATATAAGACATCTGTCTGTTGTATATCCATGTAACTACTTATGTATATAAAATATAAGACATCTGTCTGTTGTATATCCATGTAACTACTTATGTACATAAAATATAAGACATCTGTCTGTTGTATATCCAAGTAACTACTTATGTATATAAAATATAAGACATCTGTCTGTTGTATATTCATGTAACTACTTCCTAGGGTGTGCGTGAATCTTCACCAAAACGAGTATGGAGATTCATTAGGTTTAGAGTAGATACATTTTTTTTTAGTTTTTGCATTTTTATGGACCTTTACCCTTTTTATCTCATCTCTTGTGGATGAATATTAACGGAATTTGATATGGAGGTCCTATGGATCCGCGGAGAGATACGAACAAATTTTCAGTTTTGTATTTTTCGTTTTCTACGACAACTTCGCTCCTCTTGATGGGCCTTCACCAGATTTGACATGAAGGATTGTCCTTGTGGAGGTACGAGCTAATGTACGGTTACATATTTTGTTATTTGCAGTTTTATGGGTGTTTTTTACTATTACTTGTGAGGGAAGCAATTTGTTTTGTCCTAAAGTAACCTTTCATTAATTATGAATTTACATAACTTCTGTAGAAGGGACGGATACTCCAACTAGTTTTAATTAAACTATTTATTCTCTTAGGGACTATCAGTGCTCTGTTCAATGCTGGTATTGAAACCCGATTTTTAACGTTATAAAACGTGAGACATATCCCAGGATCAGCGGTTGTTATTCCTGTAAGTCAAACATTTGCGATTTATAAATTAAACTTGAATAAATCTTTAACTTCCTATAACACATAAAGTGATATTATTCACAAAACTAAAAAAAAACAAAAAACATTATTAATGATTAAAAAAATCATTGAATTTCTATTTCAGAAATAATAGCTCGAAGTGTTTACCAGTTTTTAAGATAGGAACAGTCTGAAATATCTCGCTTAAGCTGTTATGTAACTTGACATGACGAGGTTAAGGTGTTTGACTCGTAATCCGGTTCGAATCCTCGTCACGCAAAACATGCTCGCCCTTTCAGCCGTGAGGGCCTTATAATGTACGCTCAACCCCGCTATTCATTGGTAAAAGAGTAGCCCAAGGCTGTGAGTGGTAATGTCAGTTTTTTAACAGCATTATCTGTTGACATGTCATTAAATGTTCTCTGATAACAAAGTTGAACCCTAAATTTGGTACATGCTGTCTTTCCAACAATCTTCTGCGTTTAAAATTATGTTATTCTCACAGTAACATAACATGTTGAAGAAACATGTTCAGCTAAATGATATACATTATAATTTTGTTTCTTGTTTGTTGTTAAGAAAAAAACTTCCCAATACGCCATGCGTGCTGTGCCCACTACGAGTATCAAACCTGGTTCTTAGCCATGTAAGCCTTCACGCTTACCGCTAAATCAATGAATAGCAAACATATATAAATTTATACATAAAACCACACATTAAATATTCTGTGCCGCGCCCGCAACGGTTATAAAAAACAAGTCTTTAGCGTTGTAACCCTTCAGAATTACCGCTCAGAATTTTACCGTTGACGTGGCATGATTTTGTTACCCCATTCTAATCCTTAATTGTAGTCTAGTTCCCCTGTATATATATCTATAATTAAATCTTTATACTAATCCTCACTTGTCGTCTAGTTCCCCTAGATATATCTATACTGAAATCTTTATACTAATCCTCACTTGTAGTCTAGTTTCCCTATATATATCTATAATTAAATATTTATACTAATCCTCACTTGTCGTCTAGTTCCCCTATATATATCTATAATTAAATCTTTATACTAATCTTTACTTGTAGTCTAGTTCCCCTACATATATCTATAATGAAATCTTTATACTAATCCTCACTGGTCGTCTAGTTCCCCTATATATATATCTATAATTAAATATTTATACTAATCCTTACTTGTAGTCTAGTTCCCCTATATATATATCTATAATTAAATATTTATACTAATCCTTACTTGTAGTCTAGTTCCCCTATATATATATCTATAATTAAATCTTTATACTAATCCTCACTTGTAGTCTAGTTCCCCTATATACATCTATAATTAAATCTTTATACTAATCCTTACTTGTTGTGTAGTTCCCCTATATATATCTACGATTAAATCTTTATACTAATCATCTCTTGTTGTATAGTTCCCCTATATATATCTACGATTAAATCTTTATACTAATCCACACTTGTAGTCCAGTTCCCCTATATATATCTATAATTAAATCTTTATACTAATCCTTACTTGTAGTCTAGTTCCCCTATATATACCTATAATAAAATCTTTTTACTAATCCTCACTTGTAGTCTAGTTCCCCTATATATATCTATAATTAAATCTTTTTACTAATCCTTACTTGTAGTCTAGTTCCCCTATATATATCTATAATTAAATCTTTATACTAATCCTCACTTGTCGTCTAGTTCCCCTATATATATATCTATAATTAAATCTTTATACTAATCCTCACTTGTAGTCTAGTTCCCTTATATATATCTATAATTAAATCTTTATACTAATCCTCACTTGTCGTCTAGTTCCCCTAGATATATCTATACTGAAATCTTTATACTAATCCTCACTTGTAGTCTAGTTTCCCTATATATATCTATAATTAAATCTTTATACTAATCCTCACTTGTCGTCTAGTTCCCCTTATATATAAATCTATAATTAAATCTTTATACTAATCTTTACTTGTAGTCTAGTTCCCCTACATATATCTATAATGAAATCTTTATACTAATCCTCACTGGTCGTCTAGTTCCCCTATATATATATCTATAATTAAATATTTATACTAATCCTTACTTGTAGTCTAGTTCCCCTATATATATCTATAATTAAATATTTATACTAATCCTCACTGGTCGTCTAATTCCCCTATATATATATCTATTATTAAATCTTTATACTAATCCTCACTTGTAGTCTAGTTCCCCTATATACATCTATAATTAAATCTTTATACTAATCCTTACTTGTAGTTTAGTTCCCCTATATACATCTATAATTAAATCTTTATACTAATCCTCACTTGTCGTCTAGTTCCCCTAGATATATCTATACTGAAATCTTTATACTAATCCTCACTTGTAGTCTAGTTTCCCTATATATATCTATAATTAAATCTTTATACTAATCCTCACTGGTCATCTAGTTCCCCTATATATATATCTATAATTAAATATTTATACTAATCCTTACTTGTAGTCTAGTTCCCCTATATATATATCTATAAATAAATCTTTATACTAATCCTCACTTGTAGTCTAGTTCCCTATATATATCTATAATTAAATCTTTATACTAATCCTCACTTGTCGTCTAGTTCCCCTAGATATATCTATACTGAAATCTTTATACTAATCCTCACTTGTAGTCTAGTTTCCCTATATATATCTATAATTAAATCTTTATACTAATCCTCACTTGTCGTCTAGTTCCTTTATATATATCTATAATTAAATCTTTATACTAATCTTTACTTGTAGTCTAGTTCCCCTACATATATCTATAATGAAATCTTTATACTAATCCTCACTGGTCGTCTAGTTCCCCTATATATATCTACGATTAAATCTTTATACTAATCCTCACTTGTAGTCCAGTTCCCCTATATATATCTATAATTAACTCTTTATACTAATCCTCACTTGTAGTCCAGTTCCCCTATATATATCTATAATTAACTCTTTATACTAATCCTTACTTGTTGTGTAGTTCCCCTATATATATCTACGATTAAATCTTTATACTAATCCTTACTTGTAGTTTAGTTCCCCTATATGCATCTATAATTAAATCTTTATACTAATCCTCACTTGTAGTCTAGTTTCCCTATATATATCTATAATTAAATCTTTATACTAATCCTCACTTGTCGTCTAGTTCCCCTATATATATATCTATAATTAAATCTTTATACTAATCTTTACTTGTAGTCTAGTTCCCCTACATATATCTATAATGAAATCTTTATACTAATCCTCACTGGTCATCTAGTTCCCCTATATATATATCTATAATTAAATATTTATACTAATCCTTACTTGTAGTCTAGTTCCCCTATATATATATATCTATAATTAAATCTTTATACTAATCCTCACTTGTAGTCTAGTTCCCCTATATACATTTATAATTAAATCTTTATACTAATCCTTACTTGTAGTTTAGTTCCCCTATATACATCTATAATTAAATCTTTATACTAATCCTCACTTGTCGTCTAGTTTCCCTAGATATATCTATACTGAAATCTTTATACTAATCCTCACTTGTAGTCTAGTTTCCCTATATATATCTATAATTAAATCTTTATACTAATCCTCACTTGTCGTCTAGTTCCCCCATATATATATCTATAATTAAATATTTATACTAATCTTTACTTGTAGTCCAGTTCCCCTACATATATCTATAATTAAATCTTTATACTAATCCTCACTTGTAGTCCAGTTCCCCTATATATATCTATAATTAACTCTTTATACTAATCCTCACTTGTAGTCCAGTTCCCCTATATATATCTATAATTAACTCTTTATACTAATCCTTACTTGTTGTGTAGTTCCCCTATATATATCTACGATTAAATCTTTATACTAATCCTTACTTGTTGTGTAGTTCCCCTATATATATCTATAATTAAATCTTTATACTAATCCTCACTTGTCGTCTAGTTCCCCTAGATATATCTATACTGAAATCTTTATACTAATCCTCACTTGTAGTCTAGTTCCCCTATATATATATCTATAATTAAATATTTATACTAATCCTTACTTGTAGTCTAGTTCCCCTATATATATATCTATAATTAAATCTTTATACTAATCCTCACTTGTAGTCTAGTTCCCCTATATACATTTATAATTAAATCTTTATACTAATCCTTACTTGTAGTTTAGTTCCCCTATATACATCTATAATTAAATCTTTATACTAATCCTCACTTGTCGTCTAGTTTCCCTAGATATATCTATACTGAAATCTTTATACTAATCCTCACTTGTAGTCTAGTTTCCTATATATATCTATAATTAAATCTTTATACTAATCCTCACTTGTCGTCTAGTTCCCCTATATATATATCTATAATTAAATCTTTATACTAATCTTTACTTGTAGTCCAGTTCCCCTACATATATCTATAATGAAATCTTTATACTAATCCTCACTTGTAGTCCAGTTCCCCTATATATATCTATAATTAACTCTTTATACTAATCCTCACTTGTAGTCCAGTTCCCCTATATATATCTATAATTAACTCTTTATACTAATCCTTACTTGTTGTGTAGTTCCCCTATATATATCTACGATTAAATCTTTATACTAATCCTTACTTGTTGTGTAGTTCCCCTATATATATCTATAATTAAATCTTTATACTAATCCTTACTTGTAGTTTAGTTCCCCTATATACATCTATAATTAAATCTTTATACTAATCCTCACTTGTCGTCTAGTTCCCCTAGATATATCTATACTGAAATCTTTATACATATCTCACTTGTAGTCTAGTTTCCCTATATATATCTATAATTAAATCTTTATACTAATCCTCACTTGTCGTCTAGTTCCCCTATATATATATCTATAATTAAATCTTTATACTAATCTTTACTTGTAGTCTAGTTCCCCTACATATATCTATAATGAAATCTTTATACTAATCCTCACTGGTCATCTAGTTCCCCTATATATATATCTATAATTAAATATTTATACTAATCCTTACTTGTAGTCTAGTTCCCCTATATATATATCTATAATTAAATCTTTATACTAATCCTCACTTGTAGTCTAGTTCCCCATATATATCTATAATTAAATCTTTATACTAATCCTCACTTGTAGTCTAGTTCCCCTATATATATCTATAATTAAATCTTTATACTAATCCTTACTTGTAGTTTAGTTCCCCTATATACATCTATAATTATATCTTTATACTAATCCTCACTTGTAGTCTAGTTTCCCTATATATATCTATAATTAAATCTTTATACTAATCCTCACTTGTAGTCTAGTTCCCTTATATACATCTATAATTAAATCTTCATACTAATCCTCACTTGTCGTCTAGTTCCCCTATATATATTTATAATGAAATCTTTATATTAATCCTCACTTGTATTCTAGTTCCCCTGTATATATCTATAATTAAATCTTTATACTAATTATTACTTGTAGTCTAGTTCCCCTATATATATCTAGGATTAAATCTTTATACTAATCCTCACTTGTAGTCCAGTTCCCCTATATATATCTATAATTAACTCTTTATACTAATCCTTACTTGTTGTGTAGTTCCCCTATATATATCTACGATTAAATCTTTATACTAATCCTCTCTTGTTGTATAGTTCCCCTATATATCTATACGATTAAATCTTTATACTAATCCACACTTGTAGTCCAGTTCCCCTATATATATCTATAATTAAATCTTTTATACTAATCCTCACTTGTAGTCTAGTTCCCCTATATATATCTATAATTAAATCTTTATACTAATCCTTACTTGTAGTTTAGTTCCCCTATATACATCTATAATTATATCTTTATACTAATCCTCACTTGTAGTCTAGTTTCCCTATATATATCTATAATTAAATCTTTATACTAATCCTCACTTGTAGTCTAGTTCCCTTATATACATCTATAATTAAATCTTTATACTAATCCTCACTTGTCGTCTAGTTCCCCTATATATATTTATAATGAAATCTTTATATTAATCCTCACTTGTATTCTAGTTCCCCTGTATATATCTATAATTAAATCTTTATACTAATCCTTACTTGTAGTCTAGTTCCCCTATATATATCTATAATTAAATCTTTATACTAATCCTCACTTGTAGTCCAGTTCCCCTATATATATCTATAATTAACTCTTTATACTAATCCTCACTTGTAGTCCAGTTCCCCTATATATATCTATAATTAACTCTTTATACTAATCCTTACTTGTTGTGTAGTTTCCTTATATATATCTACGATTAAATCTTTATACTAATCCTCTCTTGTTGTATATGGTTCCCCTATATATATCTACGATTAAATCTTTATACTAATCCACACTTGTAGTCCAGTTCCCCTATATATATCTATAATTAAATCTTTATACTAATCCTCACTTGTAGTCTAGTTCCCCATATATATCTATAATTTTAAATCTTTATACTAATCCTTACTTGTAGTCTAGTTCCCCTATATATATCTACGATTAAATCTTTATACTAATCCTCTCTTGTTGTATAGTTCCCCTATATATACCTATAATAAAATCTTTTTACTAATCCTCACTTGTAGTCTAGTTCCCCTATATATATCTATAATTAAATCTTTTTACTAATCCTTACTTGTAGTCTAGTTCCCCTATATATATCTATAATTAAATCTTTATACTAATCCTCACTTGTAGTCTAGTTCCCCTATATATATCTATAATTAAATCTTTATACTAATCCTCACTTGTAGTCTAGTTCCCTTATATATATCTATAATTAAATCTTTATACTAATCCTCACTTGTCGTCTAGTTCCCCTATATATATCTATACTGAAATCTTTATACTAATCCTCACTTGTAGTCTAGTTTCCCTATATATATCTATAATTAAATCTTTATACTAATCCTCACTTGTCGTCTAGTTCCCCTATATATATATCTATAATTAAATCTTTATACTAATCTTTACTTGTAGTCTAGTTCCCCTACATATATCTATAATGAAATCTTTATACTAATCCTCACTGGTCGTCTAGTTCCCCTATATATATATTTATAATTAAATATTTATACTAATCCTTACTTGTAGTCTAGTTCCCCTATATATATCTATAATTAAATCTTTATACTAATCCTTACTTGTAGTCTAGTTCCCCTATATATATATCTATAATTAAATCTTTATACTAATCCTCACTTGTCGTCTAGTTCCCCTATATATATATCTATAATTAAATCTTTATACTAATCCTTACTTGTAGTCTAGTTCCCCTATATATACCTATAATAAAATCTTTTTACTAATCCTCACTTGTCATCTGGTTCCCCTATATATATATCTATAATTAAATCTTTATACTAATCCTTACTTGTAGTCTAGTTCCCCTATATATATATCTATAATTAAATTTTTATACTAATCCTCACTTTTAGTCTAGTTCCCCTATAATCATCTATAATTAAATCTTTATACTAATCCTTACTTGTAGTTTAGTTCCCCTATATACATCTATAATTAAATCTTTATACTAATCCTCACTTGTCGTCTAGTTCCCCTAGATATATCTATACTGAAATCTTTATACATATCTCACTTGTAGTCTAGTTTCCCTATATATATCTATAATTAAATCTTTATACTAATCCTCACTTGTCGTCTAGTTCCCCTATATATATATCTATAATTAAATCTTTATACTAATCTTTACTTGTAGTCTAGTTCCCCTACATATATCTATAATGAAATCTTTATACTAATCCTCACTGGTCATCTAGTTCCCCTATATATATATCTATAATTAAATATTTATACTAATCCTTACTTGTAGTCTAGTTCCCCTATATATATATCTATAATTAAATCTTTATACTAATCCTCACTTGTAGTCTAGTTCCCCTATATATATCTATAATTAAATCTTTATACTAATCCTCACTTGTAGTCTAGTTCCCCTATATACATCTATAATTAAATCTTTATACTAATCCTTACTTGTAGTTTAGTTCCCCTATATATATCTATAATTAAATCTTTATACTAATCCTCACTTGTAGTCTAGTTTCCTATATATATCTATAATTAAATCTTTATACTAATCCTCACTTGTAGTCTAGTTCCCTTATATACATCTATAATTAAATCTTTATACTAATCCTCACTTGTCGTCTAGTTCCCCTATATATATTTATAATGAAATCTTTATATTAATCCTCACTTGTATTCTAGTTCCCCTGTATATATCTATAATTAAATCTTTATACTAATTATTACTTGTAGTCTAGTTCCCCTATATATATCTACGATTAAATCTTTATACTAATCCTCACTTGTAGTCCAGTTCCCCTATATATATCTATAATTAACTCTTTATACTAATCCTCACTTGTAGTCCAGTTCCCCTATATATATCTATAATTAACTCTTTATACTAATCCTTACTTGTTGTGTAGTTCCCCTATATATATCTACGATTAAATCTTTATACTAATCCTTACTTGTAGTTTAGTTCCCCTATATACATCTATAATTAAATCTTTATACTAATCCTCACTTGTCGTCTAGTTCCCCTAGATATATCTATACTGAAATCTTTATACATATCTCACTTGTAGTCTAGTTTCCCTATATATATCTATAATTAAATCTTTATACTAATCCTCACTTGTAGTCTAGTTCCCCTATATATATATCTATAATTAAATCTTTATACTAATCTTTACTTGTAGTCTAGTTCCCCTATATATATCTATAATTAAATCTTTATACTAATCCTCACTTGTCATCTAGTTCCCTATATATATATCTATAATTAAATATTTATACTAATCCTTACTTGTAGTCTAGTTCCCCTATATATATATCTAAATTAAATCTTTATACTAATCCTCACTTGTAGTCTAGTTCCCTATATATATCTATAATTAAATCTTTATACTAATCCTCACTTGTAGTCTGGTTCCCTATATATATCTATAATTAAATCTTTATACTAATTCTTGCTTGTAGTCTAGTTCCCTATATATATCTATAATTAAATCTTTATACTAATCCTCACTTGTAGTCTAGTTTCCTATATATATCTATAATTAAATCTTTATACTAATCCTCACTTGTAGTCTAGTTCCCTTATATACATCTATAATTAAATCTTTATACTAATCCTCACTTGTCGTCTAGTTCCCCTATATATATTTATAATGAAATCTTTATATTAATCCTCACTTGTATTCTAGTTCCCCTGTATATATCTATAATTAAATCTTTATACTAATCCTTACTTGTAGTCTAGTTCCCTATATATATCTACGATTAAATCTTTATACTAATCCTCACTTGTAGTCCAGTTCCCCTATATATATCTATAATTAACTCTTTATACTAATCCTTACTTGTTGTCTAGTTCCCCTATATATATCTATAATTAAATCTTTATACTAATCCTCTCTTGTTGTATAGTTCCCCTATATATATCTACGATTAAATCTTTATACTAATCCACACTTGTAGTCCAGTTCCCCTATATATATCTATAATTAAATCTTTATACTAATCCTTACTTGTAGTCTAGTTCCCCTATATATATCTATAATTAAATCTTTTACTAATCCTCACTTGTAGTCTAGTTCCCCTATATATCTATAATTAAATCTTTTTACTAATCCTCACTTGTAGTCTAGTTCCCCTATATATATATCTATAATTAAATCTTTATACTAATCCTCACTTGTAGTCTAGTTCCCCTATATACATCTATAATTAAATCTTTATACTAATCCTTACTTGTAGTTTAGTTCCCCTATATACATCTATAATTATATCTTTATACTATTCCTCACTTGTAGTCTAGTTTCCCTATATATATCTATAATTAAATCTTTATACTAATCCTCACTTGTAGTCTAGTTCCCTTATATACATCTATAATTAAATCTTTATACTAATCCTCACTTGTCGTCTAGTTCCCCTATATATATTTATAATGAAATCTTTATACTAATCCTTACTTGTAGTCTAGTTCCCCTGTATATATCTATATTTAAATCTTTATACTAATCCTTACTTGTAGTCTAGTTCCTATATATCTATAATTAAATCTTTATACTAATCCTTACTTGTGTGTAGTTCCCCTATATATATCTATAATTAAATCTTTATACTAATCCTTACTTGTTGTCTAGTTCCCTATATATATCTATAATTAAATCTTTATACTAATCCTTACTTGTAGTCTAGTTCCCCTATATATATCTATAATTAAATCTTTATACTAATCCTCACTTGTAGTCTAGTTCCCTATATATATCTATAATTAAATCTTTATACTAATCCTCACTTGTAGTCTAGTTCCTATATATATCTATAATTAAATCTTTATACTAATCCTTACTTGTTGTCTAGTTCCCCTATATATATCTATAATTAAATCTTTATACTAATCCTTACTTGTTGTCTAGTTCCCCATATATATCTACGATTAAATCTTTATACTAATCCTTACTTGTAGTCTGGTTCCCCATATATATCTATAATTAAATCTTTATACTAATCCTCACTTGTCGTCTAGTTCCCCTATATATATCTATACTGAAATCTTTATACTAATCTCACTTGTAGTCTAGTTTCCTATATATATCTATAATTAAATCTTTATACTAATCCTCACTTGTCGTCTAGTTCCCCTATATATATATCTATAATTAAATCTTTATACTAATCTTTAGTTGTAGTCTAGTTCCCTATATATATCTATAATGAAATCTTTATACTAATCCTCACTTGTCATCTAGTTCCCCATATATATATCTATAATTAAATCTTTATACTAATCCTTACTTGTAGTCTAGTTCCCCTATATATATCTATAATTAAATCTTTATACTAATCCTCACTTGTAGTCTAGTTCCCCTATATATATCTATAATTAAATCTTTATACTAATCCTCACTTGTAGTCTAGTTCCCCTATATATATCTATAATTAAATCTTTATACTAATCCTTACTTGTAGTTTAGTTCCCCTATATATATCTATAATTAAATCTTTATACTAATCCTCACTTGTAGTCTAGTTTCCTATATATATCTATAATTAAATCTTTATACTAATCCTCACTTGTAGTCTAGTTCCCTTATATATATCTATAATTAAATCTTTATACTAATCCTCACTTGTCGTCTAGTTCCCTATATATATTTATAATAAATCTTTATACTAATCCTCACTTGTATTCTAGTTCCCCTGTATATATCTATAATTAAATCTTTATACTAATCCTTACTTGTAGTCTAGTTCCCCTATATATATCTATAATTAAATCTTTATACTAATCCTCACTTGTAGTCCAGTTCCCCTATATATATCTATAATTAAATCTTTATACTAATCCTTACTTGTTGTCTAGTTCTATATATATATCTACGATTAAATCTTTATACTAATCCTCTCTTGTTGTATAGTTCCCCTATATATATCTACAATTAAATCTTTATACTAATCCACACTTGTAGTCTAGTTCCCCTATATATATCTATAATTAAATCTTTATACTAATCCTCACTTGTAGTCTAGTTCCCCTATATATATCTATAATTAAATCTTTATACTAATCCTTACTTGTAGTTTAGTTCCCCTATATACATCTATAATTAAATCTTTATACTAATCCTCACTTGTAGTCTAGTTTCCCTATATATATCTATAATTAAATCTTTATACTAATCCTCACTTGTAGTCTAGTTCCCTATATATATCTATAATTAAATCTTTATACTAATCCTCACTTGTCGTCTAGTTCCCCTATATATATTTATAATGAAATCTTTATACTAATCCTCACTTGTATTCTAGTTCCCCTATATATATCTATAATTAAATCTTTATACTAATCCTTACTTGTAGTCTAGTTCCCCTATATATATCTACGATTAAATCTTTATACTAATCCTCACTTGTAGTCCAGTTCCCCTATATATATCTATAATTAAATCTTTATACTAATCCTCACTTGTAGTCCAGTTCCCCTATATATATCTATAATTAAATCTTTATACTAATCCTTACTTGTTGTGTAGTTTCCTTATATATATCTACGATTAAATCTTTATACTAATCCTCTTGTTGTATAGTTCCCTATATATATCTAATCCACACTTGTAGTTAAATCTTTATACTAATCCTCACTTGTAGTCCAGTTCCCCTATATATATCTATAATTAACTCTTTATACTAATCCTCACTTGTAGTCCAGTTCCCCTATATATATCTATAATTAACTCTTTATACTAATCCTTACTTGTTGTCTAGTTCCCCTATATATATCTATAATTAAATCTTTATACTAATCCTCACTTGTAGTCTGGTTCCCCTATATATCTATAATTAAATCTTTATACTAATCCTCACTTGTAGTCTAGTTCCCCTATATATATCTATAATTAAATCTTTATACTAATCCTTACTTGTAGTCTAGTTCCCCTATATATATCTATAATTAAATCTTTATACTAATCCTCACTTGTCGTCTAGTTCCCTATATATATATCTATAATTAAATCTTTATACTAATCCTCACTTGTAGTCTAGTTCCCTTATATATATCTATAATTAAATCTTTATACTAATCCTCACTTGTCGTCTAGTTCCCTATATATATCTATAATTAAATCTTTATACTAATCCTCACTTGTAGTCTAGTTCCCTATATATATATATAATTAAATCTTTATACTAATCCTCACTTGTAGTCTAGTTCCCCTATATATATATCTATAATTAAATCTTTATACTAATCCTTACTTGTAGTCTGGTTCCCATATATATATCTATAATTAAATCTTTATACTAATCCTCACTTGTCGTCTAGTTCCCCTATATATATATCTATAATTAAATCTTTATACTAATCCTCACTTGTAGTCTAGTTCCCCTATATATATCTATAATTAAATCTTTATACTAATCCTTTTACTTGTGGTCTAGTTCCCTATATATATATCTATAATTAAATCTTTATACTAATCTCACTTGTCTTTATACTAATCTAGTTCCCCTATATATATATCTATAATTAAATCTTTATACTAATCCTTACTTGTGGTCTAGTTCCCTATATATATCTATAATTAAATCTTTATACTAATCCTCACTTGTGGTCTGGTTCCCCTATATATATATATCTATAATTAAATCTTTATACTAATCCTTACTTGTAGTCTGGTTCCCATATATATATCTATAATTAAATCTTTATACTAATCCTCACTTGTAGTCTGGTTCCCTATATATATCTATAATTAAATCTTTATACTAATCCTCACTTGTAGTCTAGTTCCCTATATATATCTATAATTAAATCTTTATACTAATCCTCACTTGTAGTCTGGTTCCCTATATATATCTATAATTAAATCTTTTATACTAATCCTTCCACTTGTAGTCTAGTTCCCCTATATATATCTATAATTAAATCTTTTATACTAATCCTCACTTGTAGTCTAGTTCCCCTATATATATATCTATAATTAAATCTTTATACTAATCCTTACTTGTAGTCTAGTTCCCCTATATATATCTATAATTAAATCTTTATACTAATCCTCACTTGTAGTCTAGTTCCCTATATATATCTATAATTAAATCTTTTATACTAATCCTCACTTGTAGTCTAGTTCCCCTATATATATCTATAATTAAATCTTTATACTAATCCTTCACTTGTAGTCTAGTTCCCCTATATATATCTATATTAAATCTTTATACTAATCCTCACTTGT